>NC_084853.1:1415315-2015315 GCF_951802175.1 Populus nigra
TCTGATACTCTAAGATACCTTTAATTTATGATAAATGTTCATTTTATCAAAGGATTGATTGATGAGTTTAACTACTGAAATTGAAAAGACAGAGAGGGCTAAGCTTAGAAAAGAGATGTTGGTTGAATTCAAATTGGAACACCATTCGGTTATTGGATCATAACTGGAGCTGTAGAACTTGGATTTAGGTCTGGTTCATATGTATGGAAAGCTAAGACATAGGCCTAAAACTTTCATGAAGAGTTCAAATTTAAAAGTGCCATTTTAGAGTTCAAATGGTAGCAACAATGAAGAAGTTAGAATCTGTCCTGCAGCCCAGATACTGTTCAGTGTTCAACCCATATCTCAAGTTCTAGAAGTCCAAATACGTAGATTCTTATTTTGTTGGAAATCTGAGACAATTTTTCAGAACTTTCATAAAGACTATCTGTTCAAATTCTGATGTTAGCAATGATGTTTTGTTCAGATTTATGTTGTATAACCCTTGGTATAACAAATACTTGGCACTTTCATAACCAACTATAAGGTATAACAAATACTTGGCTCTAGGTTTACCTGCTTTATGCTGCTGTTATCTGTTGTTCTGGTGTTTTGTGCTGCCTTGATGGCTTTGTATTTTTTCGGTTCAGCAAGCTCCTGTTAGCACTTGCTTTCCAGTATTGTTGTTGGTTTTGCTTTTGTTTCTGGATAGCTTAGATAGTTAGTTTGTTTCAGGGAGTATGTTCCCATCTGTTCAAGGGAGTTTGTTCCCTTTTTGTATATGTCGGTACATATGCCTTGCTAGTTTCCGGCTATGTTTTTTTTATCTATATAATTTCTTACATTTGATCAAAAAAAGAAAGAGCTCTCAGTCAAGTCAAGAGAAAAAAGCTCCCGGTGTAGTGAGAGAAACGGTCTTTACAGCATCTGTGCTCTTCCCTCTTCGTGCACTATTCTTCTTCTCTTGCCTGCCTCTGTTCCTCAGTGTTCTCTCTTTGGTCAATATGACAAAATCCAAGGTTAAATCCTCAAATCTTCGTTCCACCCAAGGTAATTTTTGGCTTCAAACTAAACGCCATATGTCTTTACCCACGCCTAGGGTTCAATCCAGGAGTTACTCTCCAGTTCAACATGGTTGTATTTCTCCATCTCTGACATCCACTCCACCTAGAATGAAGGTTGCATTTGCTGATTTCGCTGATTTCTCTAGTGCAGCTAGGGTTTCCTCAAAACACAAGAACATAACCATGCAAAAGACGACTCCTTTGGCATTTCTAGGGCAAGCCCCTCGCCTACAATATGACCAACTGGGTTTAACCCTAATGGTTCCCATCGAGGCTCCGGTGGTCTCACCTGTACCCCGACTACTGTTCCTCCCCCTTAATCAATCCATCCTTCAACAATTCCTTTTGTTATATCTCGCTTCCCTACTGGCGGCCCTACTCTTGCATCACCGGTGACAGATATGTCTCAGCTTGGTTGTAGCAGAGGTGCTCCTACATACATACCACCAGGTACCTCAAATTCACAGTCTCCTGCTCTTGTTCACTTTCCAGAATATGCATCTCCTGCCTCCTATCATCTTCAGAAAACTAATATTAGTGCATTCAGTGTTAAGTGGAAGTTTTGCTTGATTGGCTATGTGGCTGGGAAATTCCCAGGTTATGCTTCATTGTTATCATATATTAATAGAACCTGGCAGTATAAAGCTCATTTCACAATGCATGATTCAGGTTGGTTGATCTTTGTATTCTCATTAGAATTGGAGATGTTAGATATCCTAGGTGCGGGTCTATATGTTGTCTTTGGTAGGCCTCTTATCCTGAAAATAATGCCTGATTTTTTATGATTTTCAATCTCCTAATATGACCACAATGCCTACATGAGTGAGGTTCCCTAATCTGCCATTAAGATGCTGGAATCATGTTTGCTTATCCAAAATTGCAAGCATGATTAGGAAGCCAATCCATTGTGATGACCCTATTGCTCAAATGACCCGGCTCTCATATGCTAAAGTTCTTGTTGAAGTCGACCTACTCTCCGATTTGACATCCTCTATCAATATGATTCTGCCTAATGGCACCACTTTACCACAGCAGATTGTGTATGAACACTTCCACGCTTCTGCAAACAGTGTAAGATTCTGAGACATTCATCCCTCACTTGCACCAAAGGACTCAAGCCTAGAAGTAAGAACAGGCCTTATGAATCTCCTGTTTGTTCAGCTAGTTCTAGCCCCTCTACAGAGACAGCTGCAGCTCACAAGCAGGAACCATATTGTGTAGGCCCATCTACTAATCCCTAAGTGGATCCAATATCCACTAAAGCTGCTACCGTTGGTGCTTTGAGGCCTCAATCTCCTGGTTACAAGAGGTCCAAAGCTGCTACATCTGAGCGCTCTAGCTCCAACCCTCCAATACACCATTCTGAAGCTAGGGTCACTGCAATTGTAGCCCCTCCCATTAGGCAATATCTCACTAGAAGCAAAGCAGCTGTCATCCCTTGTTTGGGGTTATAAAGGAAGTCCAAGGTTCCTGCTGTTGATTTCCAGTCACTACATAGCTCAGATGACTCTGCTCCATCATCCACCTTCTAATGGTTTCTCATTAGCTATCTTGTAGTTCTTGTTTCATTTTGTAGACTTACTGGTCTTGGGCATTCTTTTGTGCAAGCCCCCTACCTCTAAGGCAAGTTTTTGGTTTGGTGCAATTTTTGTTGCCTGTTTCCTGTTGCCGTTAAGCTGCCAGTTTAATCTTGTGCAGTCTTCTTTGTAAGTGGTGTCTTATCATGATGTTGTTGTTGCTAGTGTTGTTTCTGGTTTAGATTCAGAGCAGTTGTTCTATTTTGGTGATTTTCCTGTTGTAGCTTGGATGGCAGTTGTTGTTGCTGGTTGTTTAGTTTCTGTTAATGCCCCTCTTGCTGGCATTTTGGGTTCCTTTCCAATATCAAGTGTTACTGGATGTTAATGGTGTGTCTGGTTGGTGCCTACTGTTGTTGGTTTGCTTCTGGCTGGTCTCTGTTTGTTGTTGCATTTCTGGGTGGTCTGCTTTGCTGTTTGGTCAAAGCCTTTGTTAGTGTTTGTTGCCATTTTGGGTTCTTCTCTAGTAATTAAATGATTCTGGATGCAAGTTGCTTTTGGTTTTACCCGCTGTGAAGGCTTTTGCATGCTGGTTAGGTTTGCTAGCTAGCTTATGTTTTTATTTCAGGGAGTTTGTTCCCTTTTATCAAGGGAGTTTGTTCCCTTTCTCTAGTTTGTATATGCCTGTACAGTTGACTTACTGGTCTCCAACTATGTTTTATTTTGATCAATAAAATTTCTTACATTTGATAAAAAAAAAAGCTCTCAGCTGTTAAGTTAAAGAGAGAGAATCTAGAGAGAAATGCTCTCCTCCTCCATGGAGTGGATTCCCTCATGTTTGCTGGTGACTCTTACTGTTTGAATTTTCCCTTGGCTTTCTTTGTCTTCCTTGTTCTGCTCTCATCCTCTTCTTTGTTTCCCACTCCTCTGATTTTCAACACGTCCCTGTTTCCCCCTCTTTTCTTTTTTGCCGTTCGTTCCTCTTTTCAACCGGCAAAGAACAAAAGAAAGGCTACTTTTACAGTAGCTTGTAGACAAGACATTTTGCATGCTCCTATTGCTATCCCGAATGATCATGATCATGATGGTGATGTTCGGTGGTTCTTGCCCTCACAGATGTTCCTGATACCAAACCCGATGTTGTTCCTTGTCAACCCTGCACAAATCTTCCCCTCATGCCTTCATCTTAACCTAGCAATGTGTGTCTTAGTGATCTCCAACCTGCTTCTATGATGGTGGTTGCTTCTAGCTCTACGTCCTTGGATGAAGTCCGAGTGGAAGATTGTTCTGTTGATTCAGATGAAGAGATCCTGGAAGAGGATCAACTGGATTTTAATTTTACAGATGAAGAGTGTGATGACTCCACAAATCATCTACTTTGCTCCCTGCTGTGAAAGTGTCTTCCCCCTTCCTTCTGGAGGTCGAGTGCCTAACACTACCACTGTAGCAGGCAACCCTATCTTCACTCCTGGCAGTAGCAAATAGAGGGGCATTTTCTTTTCAAATAGATCTATTGTCTCCTGTACTAAACTTCAAAATTTCTCACTTAATCATCTCACTAAAACTTGTGTCATCTCCCCTGAGGACATTCAACCAAAGTTTGAAGTTTGGAACTTTTGTGCTGTGGGATGTCTTTGGCAAAAGCCTTGGTTATAGGGCTCTAAATAGTATTATCTCTAATGTCTGGAAATGTGAGGCCACCTTTACCATTCATGACTTTGGGTGGCTGGTATACAGATTTAAAATAGAGGAGGACAAGCTTTTGATTCTTCGTGGAGGACCTTACCTTGTGTATGGAAGGCCCCTTATTCTGTGGCTTATGATAAAATTTTTTGACTCTTCTAGTGAGGAAATGTCACGGGTCCCAGTCTGGGTAAAGTTTCCAAACCTTTCTTTATGTTACTGGTCACCTGTTTGTCTATCAAAGATTGTCAGTGTTCTTAGGAAGCCTATTCAATGTGACCAGTTTACCTCAAATCTTTCTCATATGTCATATGCATGTGTGTTGGTTGAAATAGATCTTCTTGAGGAACTTCGACACTCAGTTCAGGTCTCTCTTCCAGAGGGTCCTACTTTGCATCAAAAGGTTGTTTATGAAACTCTGTCGAAGTTCTGTAATTTATGTCATGTTCTTGGTCATTCACGCCTCCTCTGCCCCAAAGCTGCTACTAATACCAACAAGGTGCCTAGCAGTCAGCCCCAGGCTCAAGCTGTGCAAGCAGATAAAGAGAGTGTTTTTAGCAGATTGGGACCACAACTTCAAAACCAGGGATCTCTTCCTCCTAAATTGTCATAGGTGCAAGGTCAGCCTTCTCATGATCAGCTCATTCCACTGGCTTCTAGGGTGGATACAGTGCCAATAGCTGATAATGTTGTCCTTGAAGTTTGGGTTTCTGTGGAGTCTAGGCGTAAAGCTAGCAAGCAATCTTGTTGCAATCCAAAGGGGAAAGAGGTGATTATAGCAGAGCCAGTGTCTACTGTCAACACTTGTGAAACGCCTTCCTGCCCAATATGTGCAAGAGAGGTGCGGAACACCTCCCCTTCCAGAATTGAATTATTGGTGGCTAATCCTTATGCTGGAGAGGTTCAGAGAACTGACCTATTGGTAGCTCATACTGGAGACAGTGTTCCTGCTAGAGACTTTAAAAGTCTCCCTCTCTTAGGGATGCCTACCAAGAGTGGAGTCAGAACTTGTAGCCAGAAACAACGTAGTCGTAGTGGAAGGGTTTCCCCTTCCCCTGCACTCCCATGAATATATATAGCTGGAATATCAAGGGACTCAATAATCACTTGAAACAATATGAGGTTGTTAGCCTCATGAAGAAGCATAAGATGGTTATGTGTGGTTTACTTGAAACCAAATTGACTTCCTCCAGAGTTGCCTGTATGTATAGACTTCAGCTCAAGCACTGGCAGTACCTTACAAATGCTGATGCAGCAAGTACTGTTAGAATTGTGGTTTGTTGGAATCCAGCTACGATCAAAGTTAATCTGATTGCATCCTCTAAGCAGGCTCTTTATTTTTTTGTTAGCAATTTGATCTCTTAGTTTAGCTTCATGATTACTTTTGTATATGCTTTTAATACTATTTCTGCTAGACAATCTTTGTGGGGGGATTTAAGGCGATGGAATTCTAGTTACCCTTGGATGGTTCTTGATGACTTTAATTCTGTACTTTCCTCAGCAGATAAACACAATGGTAAGGCTATTTCTTCATATGAAATCTCTGACTTTCAAGAATGTTGTTTCGATCTTGGCCTCAAAGGTGTCAACTTTACTGGCTGCCATTATAGTTGGACAAATGGTTTTGTTTAGAGCAAGCTTGATCGGGTTTTGGTTAATCCTTCATGGTCTTTTTTGCAGCGCCTCACTCATGTTCACTTTGGCCCTCCAGGTGCATTCACAAATCATTCTCATGTAGAAGTTTGTCTGGATCCGTATGTACAGGGTAGAAAAAATTTCAAATACTTTAACATGTGGGCTTCACATGATCAGATATTGGAGGTGTCTCTTCTCATTGGTTCTCTCCTGTATGTGGCACTCCTATATACATGTTCAGTCGTAGGCTTCAACTCCTAAAAGAACATTTGAAGGAGCTCAATTGTTTCCATTTTAGTCATATATCAAAACGAGTATTGTTGCTTGAATCTAAATTGGAGCATCTTCAATCTGTATTACAGCAAAACAGGGATAATCAATTCTTATTTGCAAAAGATAGGCTTTTTCGATCCAAATTGTATACTCTAAAGTTTGCGAAAAAACAATTCTTCAGTTAAAAGATCAAATGCAACTTTCTAAGCACAATGACAAAGGCTCAAAGTTCTTCCCTACTCTCATGGGTCAGAACCATCGGAGGAACTTCATTCCAGCCATTATGTGCAGCCATGGCAGTCTTAGCAATTCCTTAAAGGAAGTGGGCGATGAATTTATGGCTTATTACCAGCAGTTACTCGGCACATCCAAGACCACCATTCCCCTTGATAGTGTAGTTATTCACTGTGGCCCATGTCTTCCATCTAGTTCACATGACCCTTTCTTTTCTCTAGTTTCTCATGAGGATATACGAAAGGCAATCTTTAGCATTAGTAATGACAAAGCTCCAAGCCTTGATGGCCATTCCTCCTTTTTATACAAGCAAGCCTGGTCTGTTGTGGGAGGGGATTTATGTGTGGTTGTTCAAGATTTCTTCCATTCTGGCAGACTTCTTAAATAGGTTAACCATTCAATTATTGCTTTGGTCCCCAAATCAATGAATGTTTCTTCTCCATCTGATTTCAGGCCAATTTCATGTTGTAATGTTATTTACAAAGTGATTGCAAAGATTTTAGCAGTCGCCTTGCTCAAGCTTTAAAGGACATTGTCAGCCCCATGCAGAATGCATTTTTAGGTGGCAGGTTTATGAGTGACAACATTAATTTTGTCTAGGAGCTTCTTCGTCAATATGGCAGGAAGCGTTCATCACCCCACTATTCGCTGAAAATTTATTTTAAAAAGGCTTTTGACTCTGTCCAGTGGGAATTCTTGGAAAACCTCCTTCTCCACCTTGGCTTTCCAGCTAAATTTGTTCTTTTTGTTATGCAATGTGTATCTACTGCCTCCTTGTCTGTAGTAGTTAATGGTGATATTCATGGGTTCTTTTCGGGGAACAGTGGAGTTAGACAAGGACACCCCTTGTCCCCATACCTTTTTATCTGCTGTATGGAATATTTCTCCAAAATGCTCAAACTTGCTTCCAAGCAGGAGGGCTTTTGTTTCCATCCAAAGTGTGAGGTGTAAGGTATCAGTCACCTTGCTTTTACAGATGATGTTTTACTTCTCTCCTGTGGTGACTCCTCTTCAATTCATTGTATTCTCCAACAACTCACACTCTTTGGCCAGACTTCTGGTTTGGACATAAACCCGCAAAAATCATCCATTTTCTTTGAGGGAGTAGGCAATGTTCAAAAGCAATCTATTCTCATTGCTTTTGGCTTCAGAGAAGGGATGTTTCCTTTCACATATCTTGGGGTCCCTCTAAATCCCTATAGGTTGCTAGCTAGCTAGTTCTCACTGCTTCTGTAGGATTTGACATCATTAGTCAGAGGATGGATTGGAAAACATCTTACATATGTTGGGTGTTTGGAGCTCCTCTGGTTTATTATTTTTGGGAAAGTCCAATTTTGGTTAAATATTTTCCCCATCCCTGAAATTGTAGTGAGGAATATTATTAGCATTTGCAGAAACTTTCTATGGACTGGGGACGTCAAAAGAGGTATCTCAGCTTTGGTTGCCTGGAAGACTTTGTATGCCTGAGATAAAAGGTGGTCTTGGTTTATTTGATCTTAAAGCTCGTAACAGAAGCTTTATTGGCAAGTACCTATGGAATATTCATCTTAAAACAAATTCAATTTGGATTTGGTGGATCCACCATTTCTACTTGAGCAGTGGCACCATTTGGACTGTCCTAGCACATCACTCTTCTTCCCCATTATGGAAAGTTATCTATGTTAGGGACCTCATCTCTCAGCACTATGGGGACTCAGAAGCGAGTATAACTTTGATGAGCAGCTGGTCTAATGATGCAGATTCTTTTCTGGCCCATGCATATGATTTCTTCAGACCGATTGGTTCAGCAGTCTCATGGGGTTGAGTGGTTTGGGAACAGTGGTCTCTGCCTAAATACAGCTCCATCCTCTGGCTGGCTATCCTGGGAAAGCTTCGGACTCGTGACAAGTTGAGGTTCATCCCTATTGATCCCACTTGTGTGTTCTGTAGGCATGAGGAGGAGTCACATGGTCATCTGTTTTTTGCTTGTGACTGGACATGTTGTTTGTGGGCTAAGATAAAATCATTGGTGCGGATTGGTAGGAATATACTGACTTTGAACAGTGCTATTCGTGGGTTACACTCTCAGAAGAACAATATGGAGGCTCGGATGGGAAGAGTTTCCCTGGGCATCACGGTGTATCTTATTTGGGAGGAAAGAAACAAGCGGGTTTTTGATGGGAAGACTAGGGGGGTTGATATAGTTTTTAGGAGATTTCAAATCCTATTTTATATTGTCTTCCATTTTTATGAAAAGGATCATTTCCTTCTACACGTAGGCTGATAGTTTCAGCATGGGTGGTCTGTGGTCCCTAATTTGTGCTGCAGGCATCCTCCCCCATGTTTGTTCTTCATGGTTCTTCTTTTTCATGAGAATCCTTGTTACGTGAATGCATGGTGAACTTGGTCATGCATATTGTTTTTACGTGCTAGAATTTGCTGCTAGGCCCACCTATTTTTGCCTTCGGGTGGTTCATGCACTCAAGTCTATGGTTGCTGGCACTATTATTCTGTGTAAATAGGGATGGGATTATTTATGTAGGTGGTTAGTGGTTGGCTTCCTCTTTATGCTCAGTTATCCTAGGCACCTGTAGTCTTTGGGTTCCTAAAATAACCGATGGTCTGTTACTTTGGGTTGTATTAATTCTTTTGTGCTTGCTGGGAGCTTGTTCCCGTTAGCTTTGTTTTATACATGTGTATATTTGGATTGCTGGTTTCCAGCTAGTCCTTTTTTATCTATAAAATTTCTAACATTTTATTAAAAAAGAAAAGAAAGAGCTCTCAATTACGGTGGAGTCTAGACGAAAGACAAAAAAGCATATCCAAAGTACCTCCAAGGGAAAGGAGGTGATTATAGTTGAAGCTGTTAAGAGTCAAAATCCTGTTACTCTTGCATGTGCTGGTGTGGTTGTTTCCCCGGTCTATGCAGACATGGTTGTTGCTTCAGAATGTGCAGGTGATGTTTTGGAAGTTGCTCCTGGCTTGGAGCCTCCCAATCCAGGGGAAGGTACTCTGGCCCCAAGGCTTTCAGAAATTCCTCTCTTGGGGGACCCAGTCATGAATAATGGGAAGCATCATACAAAGCAGACTAGTATTGGTAGTAGAAGGGCCTCCCCTTCTCCTGTATCCCCATGATCATTTGCAGTTGGAATATCAGGGGTTTAAAAAATCCCCTGAAACAACATGAGGTGGTTGGCCTCTTGAAAAAATACATAATGGATATTTATGGTTTGCTTGAAACTAAATTGCTTCCCTTTAGGGTAGCCACCCTGTACAAGTTTCGGCTTCGGGATTGGAAATATCTTTCCAATGCAGTTGTAGCTTCTACTGCTCCTATTGTTGTTTTTTGGAATCCTTTCACAGTTTCTGGTGACCTGCTTGCTTCCTCTGCTCAAGCTCTACATCTCTCTGTCCATAATTCTTCTGGGTCTAATTCAACTAAGAATGGGAAATCTGGGAATGTACCTCCTAAACCTCCCTCTACCAAGAGTAGTAGGGGTTATATGACTCAGAGCAAAGGCTTCCTCCCTCTAGCTTTGCATGATACTGGACTTGGTATATCTACGGGTCAGCGACCGGGCAAATCTCGTCTGAAGACAGCTTGTCAACCACCTACCCTAGATTGCTGTAGTTGATCAGAGCTGATACCTATTGTTGCTTCTTGTCTATTGTTAGTTTGTTTTCTTTGGTTCTGTAAGTGGTTCTCGAGGATCCAGTGTTGTGGTTTTTGGTTTGTTGATCTTGGTACGGTTGGCTTTGGTTCTGGTTGTTTGGCTTGTTATTCTGGAGTTGTTTTTTGTGGTGCTTTGTCTTGTTGTGGTGTTGTGTCGCTTCTGAGCAGATATTGCATGTGCAGAGGCATGGGGTTCTTGGTTTGTTTGCTTTGTCTTGTTATAGTTTGCTGGTGATTGTGCTTGGCCTATTGGTTGCAGTTTGGAGTCTGCGTTTTGGAATGCCTGGCTTATGCTGCTATTCTTTTACTGCTCTGATGTCTTTGGGTTTTTGTTTTGCAAGGTAGTCTTGCTTTTGTTATAGGGAGCCTATTCCCTTTTTCTAAAGAGCCTATTCCCTATGCTTGTATAAGCCTGGTTATCTGAATTGCTGGTTCTCCAGCTTTGTTTTCAGGGAGTATGTTCCCTTAACTATTCAAGGGAGCTTGTTCCCTTTATGCCTGTACCTTTGACTCGCTAGTTTCCAACTATGTTTTATTTTTGATCTATACAATTTCTTAGATTTGATCAAAAAAAGAAAGAGCTCTCAGTCCGTCAATCCTTACTATATCTAGACCTGGTAAGTTTCCCCGTGTTAAGTTAAATTAAGCCACAGGCTCCACTCCTGGTGGTGCCCTTCGGTCAATTCCTTTAAGTTTTAGCCTTACGACCATACTCCCCCAGAACCCAAAAACTTTGATTTCTCATAAGGTTCTGGGAAGTCCTAGAAGCAACATCCGCCAATCCCTGGTCGGCATCATTTATGGTTGAGACTAGGATGGTATCTGATCATCTTCGAGCCCCCGACTTTCATTCTTGATTATTGAAAACATCCTTGGAAAATGCTTTGTGTCTAAACCAGTAGCCGATTCTGTCGACTTTGCCGATTTCTTATGTGCTGCTGATTCCAACACTGCCCTTGTGTCTAAACTAGCATTGTTTCGTCAGCGTGTCCCCTGATGATTTTAACCCTGTAACAGTTGGCCTCTGCTATCCGCATCAGTCCATGCCCCGAGCCGATCGGCGGACCGGCCGTAACTGTTCCACATCTAACCGGGGCACATCGCCAGCCCCCATCCACTTCCCTCCCAACAATTTCAAGCACTCTTTGACTCTCTTTTCGAAGTCCTTTTCATCTTTCCCTCGCGGTGCTTGTTTGCCATCGGTCTCTCGCCCGTATTTAGCCTTGGAAGGAATTTACCGCGCCGATTGGGGCTGCATTCCCAAACAATCCAACTCGCAAACAGTGCCTCATGGTGCAGTAGGGTCCAACCGCGACGGGGCTCTCACCCTCTCTGGCGCCCCTTTCCAGGGACTTTGGCATGGTTTGCCGCTGACGACGCTTCTCTAGACTACAATTTGGAGGCCGCAGGCGCTAGATTCTCAAGCTGGGCATTTCTCGGTTCGCTCACCGTTACTAGGGGAATCCTTGTAAGTTTCTTTTCCTCCGTTTATTGATATGCTTAAACTCAGCAGATAGTCCTGCCTGACCTGGGTCGCAACGAGAACATCCTAGAAAGTGTCCGAGGGTCGAGGAGATCTTGGGGGTGATAGATGCGCACTCGACTGTGTCTGAGGGTCTCTCAACCACCACTTGCCATGGCGATCGTTGCTAAGCACTCGATTTTAGGCCAATCACGAGTGGAAGCGCGCGGGAGACCAATATCCGCCCCTGCCCTCATAAGCCGAGGGGAGTGGAGGCGACGATGCGTGACACCCAGGCAAATATGACCTCGACCAAAAGGCCTCGGGCGCAACTTACGTTCAAAGACTCGATGGTTCACATGATTCTGCAATTCATACCAAGTATCACATTTCCCTACATTCTTCATCGATGCAAGAGCCGAGATATCCATTGCCGAGAGTCGTTTAGATTATCACTGGAAGAAGGTGCGCCCCTGATGCCGAGGCTATGGGGGCGTGCTCCTAGCACTCAATTTCCTTGGTGCTTCTCGCGCTAGGGTTCGTTTGCGAGCCATGCAGAGCATAGATGCGTCCCTCCACGGGTGCCCCCAAGCTCAGCTTGTCATGCCACGGGTTTGCGGGTTGTTCTGCTAGGCAGGTTTCGATAATGATCCTTCTGCAGGTTCACCTACAGAAACCTTGTTACGACTTCTCCTTCCTCTAAATGATAAAGTTCAGTGGACTTCTCACGATGTCGTCGGTGATGGGCGGTCCGAACACTTCACCGGACCATTCAATTGGTAGGAGCGACGGGCGGTGTGTATAAAGGGCAATGACGTAGTCAAAGTGAGCTGATGACTTGCGCTTACTAGGAATTCCTCATTGAAGACCAAACATTGCAATGATCTATCCCCATCATGATGAAATTTCAAAGATTACTCGGGCATGTCAGCCAAGGTTATTGACTCGTTGAATACATCAGTGTAGCGTGCGTGCAACCCAGAACATCTAAGGGCATCACAGACCTGTTATTGCCTCAAACTTCCTTGGCCTCGAAGGCTATAGTCTTTTTAAGAAGCTAGCCGCGGAGGGTCACCTCCGTATAGCTAGTTAGCAAGTTGAGGTCTCGTTCATTAACAGAATTAACCAATCAAGAACAGCCATGCAACACCACCACCTCGTGAAGTTGGATTAGTAGATGAAGCTGCTTGTTGTGGTGTCACATTTGTGTTGGTGTTTCCTATTATTGCTTTCTGATACTCAGTTAGTGCACAACATGAGTACTGCGTTTGGTTGTCTTGTTGGTTGGGTGGTCTATGGTTTGACTCTACTCAAATCATGGTCTACTTAACTTATTCAGGCTGGCTTGTTAGGACTCCTTGTTGTCCTGTTTATGAGGTTGTCGTGCCTTTATTTTCACTGATGTACATTGTTGCAGCTAGTTGCCTTGGGACTGCTAGTTTTGGCTCTGTTTTGCTACTCGTCCTCTAAGTTCTATTTGGTCATGTGTTTGTATGGCTTGTTGTTTGATGCTAGGGTTTCTCTGGGCTCTTATGGCTAGTTGCTAGATATGACCTTGAATCACCACTATGGTGTTGTTGTTGCTAAATGCAGGATGTTCTGTTCCTGGCTTGGTGTTGTTGTTTGCTTTCTTGCTGGGGCTTTTAATGCTGCTTGCAGTTTTGTTGATTTTCTATTCTCTCACCTTGGGTTATTATTACCCTCTTCGATGTTGCTTGTTGGTATGCTGGAATGGATTGCGTATTCTGGCATCTCTGTGCTGGTTTTGTGTTGCTCTGGAGGCTCTTGTGTCTTCTGGGCTTGAAGAAGCTGCTGCTTTTGGTTGGGCTCTAAGCTATGCGTGCTGCTGAGTTGTGTTGGTTATGGCTTGTTTGTGCTAACTATGTCTATTTTGGGATGTCCTGGCTGGTATGCCTATCTCTCCTTGCTGCTTGAAGCTACTTTCCACGTTTAGGGTGTGCATGCCATGTTTGGCTACCTCGTTTACATTGGTTGGTCTCATCTTCATGTAAGTTGCCACAGGAGTATATGGTTCTAGCCTTGATATGCTTCCCACCTACTTGTCTCTAGATGTCATGGGTTGTCCTTGCAATTGCTGCCCATTTGCTTACTTCAAATGCCTCCTCTCTTGTTTGGGAGGCATGCTGTTTCTGAGCGCCCTTTTGGGTCTAATTTTGTCACTTTTGCCTTACTTGGCTACTTTGCTGGTATGCTTCATGTGCTCCTATTGATCTTTTTGGTTAGCTATTCGTTGTACCTCATTGGTTTGCTGCGGATTGCATTGTTAAATGCTGGGGTCAAATTAATATCTTTAACTAGGGAGCATATTCCCTTTTTGGTTGTATTTATTTACTCAAGGGAGCCTGTTCCCTTTGTTTGTTCAAGGGAGTCTGTTCCCTTTGCTTTTTAGTTCAACAAGATAGTCTTGCTTTTGGTTTATTCAAGGGAGTTTGTTCCCTTTGCCTGGCTATGTCTGTATTTATGTACTGCTAATCTCCAGCTTGTTTTTTGATCTATACAATTCTTACATTTGATCAAAAAAGAAAAAGAAAAGAAAGAGCTTTCAGTAAGAGCTCTTAGTCAGCTCTTAGTTAGTCAAGAGAGAGAAGCTTTTGGTTGTAGTGAAAGAAACCCGCTGGCTTCTTGTGCGCGTTCTTCACCTCTCACTGTGCAACAATTTCTTCTTATCTTGCTCTCTGCACTCTAATAAACTCTACTTCTTATTCTATATGTCATTTATACATGGCAAAATCAAAGAAAAGGTCCTCGGTTCTACGATTTGCCCAGCAAGACTATGGGTTTCGCACATTGCGTCCCTCGTCTTTGCATGCACAATAAACCCTGAGCCGGAGCAGTTTCCCTTGTGTGTCGCACTCCTCTAGTCCTTCTCAACTCCACTACTCCACGAATAACCGTAGCTTTCGCTGATGTTGTTAATTTCAACCGTGGTGCTAGGGTTTGAGTGAAGAATAGAAATAGGGGCATACAAAGCACACCCCGTATTATTCCTCTATTGTCTTCTCCTGGTCCTTGTGGAACAAATGTTGAACCCTGTGTCACCACTAGGCCTCATCATGTTCTCTTTGTTGAGTCTGGTTCTCTTAGTTCTCCCCTGGTGTTGGAAATCCTAGCCCCTGGCCAAAGGTTGGGGACGCCACTCCACTGCCACCCCCAGAGAAAGGCAAAGCTCCCTCAGGAAGCCACAGACCTTTCTCCCCCGACCACCCCACAAGTACTACTATTCCTTCGTCTTTCTTATTAGTGCACTTTTCTAATTATACTACTTTGACATCTTGCCTTTCATTGGAAACTAATTTGGGTATACATAAGGACATGTGGAGGTTCAATTTAATTAGGTACATTGCTGGCAAATTCCCAGGATACACATCACTATCAAAATTTATTAATAGTTCCTGGAAATGTAATGCTAAGTTCTCTATGCATGATTCCGAATGGTTAATTTTCACATTTTCATCTAAAATGGACATGATTGAAGTGCTTAGTGGAGGCCCCTATTATGTTTTTGGTCGGCCCTTAATTTAGAAAATTATGCTTGAGTTCTTTGATTTTACCACTTCTAAAATGGTAAGGATGTCATCTAGGTTAGGTTTCCTAATTTGCCTTTCCAGTGTTGGTCACCAATTTGTCTTTCCAAGCTTGCAAGTGTACTTGGGAAGCCTGCTCATGCTGATACCCCAATTGCTTCCATGACATTGCTCTCCTATGCCAGAGTGCTTATTGAGATTGACTTGCTAGCTAACATGCCAACCTCTATCAATCTCATATTGCCCAATGGTATGCCCCTGTCCTAGAAGGTGATATATGAATCATTACCACGGTTTTGTAAGCAGTGCAAGTCCCTAGAACATATATTTTCTACTTGCACCAAAAATTCCAGTCACAAACGCAAGAAGCACTCGTAGAGCCTTCTGCTGAAACTAGTTGGAACGGGTTACTGCCCCTCCAAGAGCTCCTCTACGGCTGATTCCAAGATTCAGGGCAACACAACTTCTGCTTCCTCACCCTTTCTATGATTTCTCAGCTTTTTTTGGATAGTTTTTTGGAAAGGGAGTCTATTCCCTGTGTTATTTCTCTATATCTCTTGTGAATATTCAGTTTGGGATTGCTTTACCTTTTGTTGGTTCTACTGCTTTGTAGTTGCTTTTGTAGGCCTATGTCACAACGTTCTGCCTGTGGCCTGTCATGTCTAGGGGTTGTGGTGGATTGCAATGTTGCATGTCTGGTCTGTCAGCTGTTGTTATGTTGTTGCTTTTGCAGGCTTGTTTCCTTTGTTGCAGAGCTGCTAGTATCAGCTTCTACCTGTGGCCTTTGCTTTTGCTAGTGTTGTGCTTGCTGCTTCCTGTTCATGCCTGGATTCTTTGATGCCATAAGTTTATTATGCTTGGGTGCTGCTTAATGCAGTGTTTAGATCCTTGGTGTCTTTGCAGCCTTCGTAGGTGATTTTGCAGTTCCTGTTGATTTCTATTTGGATTGCAGCTGATCATATTTTTGGATGCTTAAGCTTTATGTTCGTTTGTTGTTTGTCTGGCCGATTCCCTTCTTGTCCAAGGGAGCATGTTCCCTCGTCCAAGAGAGCCTTTTCCATTGGCTTTATTGTGTTAATTTGGTTGGTTGCTTGTTCTCAGGAGCCTATTCCCTTGAACAAGCTTGTTTGTACATGCCTGTATATTTTGACCTGCTGGTTCCCAGCTGTGTTTCACTTTTGATCTATTCAATTCTTACATTTGATAAAAAAGAAAAAAAAAAGAAAGAGCTCTCAATAGTAGGTAATTCCCTCTCCTCTACTCCAAGCAGTCGTGTATGGCGGGACCTCTTCTCTACTAGTCGACCAACTGCTCCCTGTACAAAGCTCTAAAATTTCTCACTCAATCATCTCACTAAAACATGCGCCATCTCTCCTAAGGACTTCTAACCTCAGTTTGAAGTCTGGAACTTGTATGTGGTTGGTTATGTCTCTGGTAAAAGCCCTGGTTATAAGGCCTTGAATGGTATTATCTTCTCTGTATGGAAGTGTGAGGCTTCTCTCACTATACATGATTCTGGGTGGTTGATCTATAGATTTAACCGAGAGGAGGACAAGCTCTCTGTTCTTCGTGGAGGCCCGAATGTGGTGCATGGCAGACCCCTCATTCTGAGGCCTATGACAAAAAATTTTGATTTCTCCTATGAAGAGATGACAAGGGTCCTAGTATGGGTCAAATTCTCAAATCTTCCTCTCTGTTGTTGGTCTCCCCTGTGTTTGTCCAAGATAGTTAGTGTTGGCAAACCTATTCAGTATGATCAAATGACTTCTAATCTCTCCCATCTGTCATATGCATGTGTGTTGGTTGAAATAGACTTCGTGAGGACATTTTACAATTTGTAGAAGTGTCTTTGCCATCTGGTCCAGTTCTCCACCAAAAGGTAGTCTATGAAAACCTGTCAAAGTTCTGTAACTTTTGCAATGTCTTTGGGCATACTCAGCTTTTTTGCTCCAAAGCTACTACCAATACCAACAATATGGCTAGTACTCCGGCTGTGCAAGCCGATAAAGGGAGAGTCTTTAGCAGATTGGGGCCTTAGATCCATCACCATAAGCAGGTTATTCACACAGATACACAGGAGCAGAATCAACCCTTACCTGTTCAGTTTCCTTTAGTGGCATCCTTAGACAATTTTTTTGTGGGTACTGACCAGGTTGCCCCTAGTGTAGCTCTTGATGGCTGGATTATGGTGGAGTCTAGATGAAAGACAACTAAGCATACCAGAAGTACCTCCAAGGGGAAAGAGGTGATTGTAGTTGAAGTTGTGTTTGATGAGAATCCCTGTCAAACTCTTGTTTCCTCTGTATGTGCTGGAGCAGTTGTTTCCCCGGTCTGTGCAGAAATGGTTGTTGATTTAGAATGTGCAGGTGTGGTTTTGGAAGTTGTTCCTTCTTGCTTAGAACCTCCTAATTTGGGGGACAATATTCTGGCTTCAAAGCCTTTAGTAGTTCCTCCATTAGGGGACCGTGCCATGACTAATGGGAACCATCATATCCAGAGACCTCGTGCTAGTAGTTGAAGGGCCTTCCCTTCTCCTACATCCTCATGATCATTTACAGTTGAAATATCAGGGGTTTGAATAATCCCCTGAAACAACATGAGGTGGTCAACCTCATGAAGAAATACAAAATGGATATTTATGGCTTGCTTGAAACTAAATTGCTTCTCTCTAAAGTAGCCAACTTGCACAAGTTTAGACTTAGGGATTGGAAATAGCTCTCCAATGCAGATGTTGTTTCTACTGCCGTATTGTTGTTTTTTGGAATCCTTCCATAATCTCTATTGACTTGCTTTCTTCCTCTGCTCAAGCTCTCCATCTCTCTGCTAATAGTTTGATTTCCCAGTATTGCTTCTGGGTTACCCTTGTTTATGGGTACAATACTATATCTGCTAGAAGGTCATTATGGAGGGACCTGCGATGTTGGATCTCTTTATGTCCCTGGATGGTCCTTGGCGATTTTAACCCTGTGCTCTTCCCTGCTGACTAGCACAATGGTGAACATATATCCTCCTATGAAACCTCAGATTTTTTAGCTACTGCTTAGACCTTCGCCTTCAGGATGTTAACTATACTAATTGCCACTTCAGTTGGACCAATGGTACCGTGTGGAGCAAACTTGATAGGGTTCTGATCAATCCTTTATGGTCCTCTCTTCAGTGTATGACTCATGTCCATTTTAATTCTCCTGGAGCTTTTACTGATCATTCTCCTGGAGCTTTTACTGATCATTCTCCTGCCAAAGTTTGTTTGGATCAGCATGTGCAGGGCAGGAGGAACTTCAAATTCTTCAACATGTGGGCTTCGCACGATCAGTTTCTGGAGGTGGTCTCTAATCATTGGTCTTTTGTTGTTTATGGCACTCCAATGTATGTTTTCTATCACATGTTAAAGCTTCTGAAATGACATTTGAAGGAGCTCAATGGTCTCCATTTCAGCCATATCTCAAAGTGTGTTTTGCGCCTTGAATCTGAGCTGACGGATCATCAATCTCTTTTACAACATGATCGGAACAACCAGTTTTTATTGGAGCAGGACAAGCTTCTTCGATCAAAGCTGTTAACTTTGAAGTTTGTAGAAAAGCAGTTTTTCAGTCAAAAGATCAAGTGCTACTTCCTTAAGGATAGTGATAGAGGATCCAAGTTCTTCCACGCACTGATGAATCATAATCATAGAAGGAATTTCATTCCAGCCATTATGACCACTCTTGGTTGTCTAAGCTCTTCTCTAGAGGAAGTGGGAGCTATCTTTGTGAATTATTTGCAGCAGCTGCTTGGGACATCCAAAAGCACCATTCCCCTTGCTAGTGTGGTCATTCACAATGGACCCTGTCTCTCCTCTAGTTCTCATGATCTTCTCCTTCAGTTTCTCATGAGGATATTCGGAAGGCAGTCTTCAGCATAGGGGATGACAAAGCTCCTAGGCCTGATGGCTATTCTTCCCTCTTTTTCAAGAAAGCCTAGCATATTTATTGGGGAAAATCTCTATGCGGTTGTACAGGATTTCTTTGTTTCTGGAAGGCTCATTCGACATGTTAATCATTCAATTATTGCTTTGGTTCCCAATGTTTCTTCTCTATCTGATTTCAGACCTATCTCCTGCTGCAATGTGATATATAAGGTGATTGCAAAGATTTTGGCTGGTCGGCTAGCTCATGCCCTAACAGACATTATCAGCCCCGTGCAAAATGCCTTCTTGGGTGGTCGACTTATGAGTGATAACATCAATCTTGTTCAGGAGCTTCTCAGACAATATGGCAGGAAGCGTTCTTCTCCTCGCAACATGTTGAAAGTGGATTTCAGGAAAGCTTTTGATTCTGTCCAGTGGGACGTCCTGGGAAAATCTTCTTTGGTAGCTTGGGTTTCTAGATAGATTTGTTTCCCTTCTTATGCAGTGTGTCTCCACTACCTTTTATTCTGTTGATGTGAATGGTGACCTTCATTGATTTTTTCTGGGGAAAAGTTGTGTTAGACAAGGGGACCCCTTGTCCCCATATCTTTTTTTTCCAGGATGTTACAGCTGGCCTCTCAGTAGGTGGGATTTCTGATGTAACCATATTATTCGATAGTTTCACCCACATTTAACTAGTTTTTTGCCTATGTTATATATACATAATGCCTTTATATTCTTTGTTTTATGTTTTGAAGGCACTTTTGGATGAAAGATGCAAAATGGAGTAAATTGGAGGTAATTGACAGATTTGACATTCAGTCGATGTTTTGTGCAAAGCGTGAGTTCTAGAGGTCGAAATGAAGTGATTCCAATGGAATTAAAAATATAATATCCATACCTTTCTGGAAATTTAAGGCAAGAAAAATAAAAACAGAAAGAGCATGGAAATCGAAGCCTTCAAAATCAAATCTCGTATTCTGCCAATGTTGACCTTTGGCCATTCAAAATTAAATATCTGGAGCTATAGAAGTTCAATTGATGTAAAATTAATTTTGTTGGATTCCTAACTTAAATACCTATCAACAGTCAAAATTTCAGCAAAAAAAGATTTCATATGAGGGATATGTGATTTTTCAAAGATGACATCTGAATTCTGCCATACAATGGTGGATTGTTGGTGGCAGCTGAATATTGTCAAAAGAAGTTGCACCAACCATTGACAAATAATAGCCATCATTGTTGATAAGTGCAGGAGGAGCTGCCATTGAAGCCTATAAATAGAGGCATCATTTGGAGAGAAAAAGACAGAGCAAAGAGAGAGGGAAAGAGAGTGCAGTAGAATAAAAGAAAGAGGGGTGGCAGCCATAAGAGAAGAAACACAAACTCTCCTCTCTACAAACCAGAAATCATGCTTTCTTCCATCTTTAGGAGTAGTTGTTCAATAGATATGCAAGGCTAAACTTATTTTCTTGGTTGCAAGGACGCAAAAACCTTCAGATTTCAAGAACTGTGAGATTTATTCTTCCATTTATTTTCAGTTTGTATTATGAATGAGTATGCTTGTTTTCCTATACATATTTCCTATGATTGTTTATCTTAATTGCTAGGGTGGACTCTAAGTTATTATTGTGAACAATCTATTGCTAAGCTTGATATCAAAACCGGAGTTGTGGTATATAAA
The DNA here is from genome assembly GCF_951802175.1 of Populus nigra. Taxonomy (NCBI): domain Eukaryota; kingdom Viridiplantae; phylum Streptophyta; class Magnoliopsida; order Malpighiales; family Salicaceae; genus Populus; species Populus nigra. The sequence continues at coordinate 1,435,927 of NC_084853.1, forward strand.
CTTGTGAAGCAACTAAGCTTGATAATTGTGGCGTAACTACGTTATTAAACTTAGGGAGAACATTCGATCAAAGTAACACAACCTGCAGACAACTTGGTTGTTAAGATTAATGAATTTATCTAGATCTTAAGGCTGCCATTGGAATAAATCATTAGTTCGGACACTGTGATTGTTTGTTGGTTAGGATTAGTTTTACAGCGAATCTGTTAACTAATCAACATTAAGAAAAGATAAAAAAAATTCAGAATATAAACTGGAGTTTTGTTTCAAGGATCGGTTTCTGATTTTTGTAGGTGGATGTGTGCTTGAACAAGTTGTGTTTTGGGTCTTTGCTGTTTTCAGTATTGGTTGTTTGGTTCTTTGGTTGTGCTGCAGCTGGGTTTGTTTGCTTTGTAGTGCTTTTGTTGTGGTCCAAAAGGTGTGGCTCTAGGTCTGCCTGCTATGTGCTACTTTTAGTTGTTGTTTTGGTGTTTTGTGCTGGCTTGGTGGCTTTGTGTTTTTGGTTCAGCAAGCTAGCCTCTTGTTGGCACTTGCTTTCTAGTAGACTCGTTTGTTGCTGGTCTTTTGATATTGTTGTCTAGTTAGCTTAGCTAGCTAGTTTAGGTTTTTTTGTTTCAGGGAGTATGTTCCCTTTTGTTCAAGGGAGTCTATTCCCTTTCACTAGTTTGTATATGCCTGTACATATGACTTGCTGGTCTCCAACTATGGTTTTTTATCTATATAATTTCTTACATTTGGTAAAAAAAAAAAAAGCATACCCCTGGAAGAGGACCAGTTGGATTTCTCTTTTTCTGATGATGATTGTGATGGCCCTCTCAAATCACCCCCCATGCTTCCTCCTCCTGCTGATCTTGTGCCTCCCTCTCTCTCTCTCTAGGAGGTCGTCCACCTACAACAACCGCAGTTGCAGGTACCTCTCTTTCCTCTACTCTAGGCAGTAGTGTATGGAGAGATCTTTTCTTCGCTAGTAGATCAACTACTTCCTGTACAAAGCTCTAAAATTTCTCACTCAATCATCTCACTAAGACTTGTGCCATCTCTCCTGAGGACTTCCACCCTCAGTTTGAAGTCTGGAACTTGTGTGCAGTTGGCTATGTCTGTAAACCCTGGGGAAAAATAAAGGTTACTTAGATTGCAAACTAACTAAATGAGAAATAAAAGTAAAGAAATTCATGCATACGGTTAAATAAAAACGGGAATTCAGAAATTTTTGGATAAAAGTTTCTAAACGAAATATTTCGAGACATTATAAATCAACCCGAAAATGTTAAGGGTTGGATTAAATTAAAGAAAATAAACTAAACTAAAAGTTGTGGGGTGAAATTATAAGAAATAAAAAGAGGTATAACTTAATTATAAGAAGAAAAAAAAAAGAAAAATGATGTGAGGGCCTAAATGCAAATAAGAAAAATTCTTATCCAATTGTTGGGTGAACATTTAAAGAGATGCTACCGATGTAAGAAGCGTACTAAACATGACACCACATTCTTATCAATGAGGCGGGGATGGTTGTCGTTCTTTTAACAGTGTAGTTTTTTTATCCATCTCAACATCAGAAATTCCTTTCCTCCTGAGTTGGTAGTTAATCCATTCATACACCTATACTTGCATTGATAACCTAAATTATCTACTCCAATAGTTGATCACATAAGACCCTATATTTGCATTTATTGATCATCCAGGGTCCTTCTATCCATGTCCATTCACAACTCGAACTAAATCTAAGAAAACGGAGAAAAAAAAAGGAATTGAACTAGATAATTAGTTCAATATGTATAAGATGAACAAATCTTTAAAAGTATCAGATTCTCTTGATCCTAGTACTAATGCCTTACAAATTCTCGACCTCCAAGTCTAAATTTAAACCAAACTTTAACCAAATTCTTAAACTAAAGTTTGAATCAACACCAGCCCAACCCCAATCTCTTTCTTCTCACACTCTCTCTTTTCTTCCCCTTCAGCTCAACCACTTCTCACATCAGGCCTTTCCTCCAAAAGTTCCATTATGGTTTTTGTCACGTAGTCATCAATCTTAATACCATAAACTTTGATTTCCATTTGATAAGTTCCTCTCTCTTTCTCTCAATTTTTTTTTGAATTTAATGATTTTAATGGTGGTGATGATTTTGGTTGAGTGGCTGACATCTTTAGAGAATCTATGGTGATTGGTGATGAAAGATATCAACTTCTATATCACCTACAAAATACAACAATATACTTATGTCATAACCTAAATTTTAACCCTTTTTTTATTCTTACTTTATAAAAATAATAATGAAAAAAATAATGAAAAATAAAAAATGAAATGAGTGAAGAATAAATTGTTTTGGGTCAAGACAATATAAACTGGAAGATTGGGAACTTAACTAAACTTTGGATTAGTTTAATTAATCAAATCAAGGGCTTAATTGAAGAGTTGATAAGTTTTGAGATTTAATTGAACTTGAAATTAATGAAATCAGGGGCTTAATTGAAGAATTATCAAAGTTTATGGCTGATTCTGGTTAAAATTACAAGAAATTAAAATCCAAGTACCAATTTGTAAATGACACTAAGATGTAAGGGTCCGATTACAATTTACCCGAGGACTTGACTACAAAATTTCAAAACGTCAAGGACCAAAACGCAAACGTCAAGTGACCCGACTAGGCCTGCTGGGTCCAACCCAGCCACATGAGCTGAGCTGGACCTAGCCCAAAAAAATAAACTAAAAATCTAATAAAATAAAATAAAAAAGAAAAAGCTTGGGCCTAACCGGCCCAATCCCTTTTTTATATATATTTGGCCAAACAAACCTTTTTTTATACATATAAAAATCCAAAAATATTTGTGGATCCTTTTGAATTTATTTGTAAGTCTCTCACATTTTTTTTAAATATTTCACTGTGTAATTAATCTATGGATTTTTACTATGAAATGCAAATCTGGTGTGCGATACCTTTTTTTTAAAAAAATAAAAAATATGCATGCATAGACCAACAAGCAAAATCACTGTGTAAAAATATGCATGCATAGATTCCAGAGTTGGAAGTATCCGTAGTCAAATACCCACTAACACCAGAGTCAGGAATATTACAAGCAAACAATCATAGCATACACCAACAAAGTTTTAGTAATTTAAGTCAAAATCAGTAATGCAGCCTGCCAAAGGCAAGACATTTAAGGGGTGATAATATCTTTCTTTTTACGTAACTAGTCATGTACCATAAATCTTTGGTGACTAGTTAGGGTTCCTAGTGACCATAATACTAGGTGACAACTCCTTAAACAAGACCTTCACATATCAAAAAACAAGATGCCTGAAACCTGTTCTTTTCATTGAATATTTTTAAGGCCATCACGATATCAGGTGCGACAACTTATACAGTTTATACGGAGAAGACCTATTCTAAGTAGGTAATTACTATAGTACATAAATCTAGGTTAGAAGTAACTAGTATTCCATAATCAATGGAAACCAAATAGCAAATGAAATCCTTATAGTACCTTTTAAAATCTTTTGTTGACAACTCACGCCAACACCCTCCTTAAGTTGGTACATGAATGTCTCCAATGGTCAGCTTGTCTAGTGAGTTATAAAACATCTTGCTTGAGACTACCTTTGTAAGGAAAATTGTAAGTTGTGCTGTTGATTTTACGAAAGGAAATTGAACTATCTTAGCTTCAAGTTTTTTTTGTAATAAAATATCGGTGCATTTCTACATGTTTTGTTTAATCATGTTGACCTAGGTTTTATGCAATCACTATAGCCGTTTTATTATCACAAAACAGATTCATTTTAGAACTGGATGAATAGCCAATTTCTTCTAATAGCCTTTCCAACAAAAAAAGTTCACTAAGTCATTTAGTCATGCCTCTAAATTTAGTTTCTACACTAGATAGTGCAACCACCTTTTATTTCTTACTTCTCCAAGTAACTAGATTGTCTCCCATGAAAATGAAATATCTAGATGTAAACTTTCTGTCAATAGTACTCCTAGTCCAGTCAACATCCATGTACCCATTGATGTTTAGATGATTATGTTTCTTGAAAATGAGTCTTTTTTCCTGGGGAAGACTTCAAGTATCGTAGAATCTGAAGCATGGAATTTGTGTGATCCTCACTAGGATTATGCATGAATTGACTCACTACACTCACTATATAGGCAATATCTGGTGGTGTAAGAAATAAATAAATCAATCTTTCGACAAGATATTGGTACCTTTCTTTATTCATGGGTATTTGGTTCGATTGTTCTCTCAATCCATGGTTTTAAACCACTGGTGTGTCTGCAAGCTTATAATTAAGCGTTCTTATTTTAGATAAAATATCTAATACATATTTCCTTTGTGATAGAAATATATTTTAATTTGAACGAGCTACTTTGATACCTAAAATGTATTTTAATTCCCCAAGATTTTTCATTTCAAACTTGGTTGCTAGATGCTTTTGCAAACTAGAGATTTCTTCCTTATCATTTCCTGTAATTATCATATCGTCAACATAAATCATCAAATTGTTAATGCTTCAAGAAAAGAGTACGATTCGAGTTGCTTTGTTTAAACTTATATTTCCTCATAGCCAAGATAAATTGTCCAAGCCATACTCTAGGTGATTGCTTCAGTCTATAAGTGTCTTCTACAGTTTGCATACCACTTTGATTTGTAATGATATAGTAAAACTTGGTGGAATGTCTATATATATATTTTTGCTAGATTCTCATGGAGAAATGCATTTTTACATCAAATTGATGTAATGGCCAGTATAAATTTGCACTAAGAGACAACAATACTCTAACAGTATTTAACTTTGCTACTGATGAAAACATCTCCTGAAAGTCTATGCCATACATCTAGGTATATCCTTTTGTTAAAAGTTTCGCCTTGTATCTCTCTATTGACTTATCTGCCTTGTATTTAATAGAGAACACCCACCTACACGCTACTGTCTTATTTTCTTTGGGTAACGACATGATTTTCCATGTATCATTTTTCTACAAAGCTATCCTCTCTTTAGTTATTGTTTGAACCCATTTTTAGGTCATTCAAGGCATCTTATATTGTACTCGAAACATGCTTAAAAGATAACTTAAACACAAAAGCTTTGAGAGGTTGTGATAATTTTTAGGTGCAAATATAGTTGACAATCATGTACTTTATTCTTTTTTCTCCATGATTTATTAAATACTAATTTGGTGGCTTACCATGATTGTCCTTGAAAGGTAATTTGTAGCTAAAAGAGTTATTTACAACATTAATCAGGTACTTTATTCTTTTTTCTCCATGATTTATTAAATACTAATTTGGTGGCTTACCATGATTGTACTTGAAAGGTAATTTGTAGCTAAAAGAGTTATTTACAACATTACTGGGATAAGAGTTTAGAGATTGTACCTCAGGAATATTCTCGAGATATCGATCGTTTGGTATAAAATTATTAGAAGAGGGTTGGTCTTGCTCAATGGGTTGATCTTGTTCTTGTTCTTGGACAGTGGTCTAGTTTTGCTCATCAGTATCATGCCTCGATTGAGTGCAAATCAGAATAGTATCATGCCTCGATTGTGTCCCAACTAGAATAAATGATGTTTAATGATTAGTACTTAAAAGTGCATTTTTGTCAAGGTTTTATATCATCATTTTGCACTTGAAGTATCAATAACTCCTTAACTAGAGCATGTTTTATAATAACATGTCTAATAATATAAGATACCTTTAATTTATGGTAAATGTTCATCTTAAATGCAGGCCTATCACATAAATCAAATGATTGATTGATGAGTTCAACTACTAAAATTGAGAAGATAAAGAGAGGGTTAAGCTTAGAAAAGAGAAGCTGGTTTAGTCCAAACTAGAACAATGTTCAGTCATTGGGTCATATCTGGAGTTGTAGAACTTGGATTTCAATTTGGTTTATATGGCTAGAAAGCTAAGACATAGGCCTCAAACATTCATGGGAGTCCAATACTCAATTCTGTTGTTTGGAAGTCCAAATCTTAACAATGACGGAGAAGTCGGAATCTGTCCTGCAACCTAGACACTGTTAAGTGTTCAGCCCATATCTCGAGTTCTAGAAGTCCAAATTCATTGATTCTTTTTTTGTTGAAAAGCTGAGACAACTTCCTGGAATTTTCATGACAATCTGTTCAAATTCTAACATTAGAAATGATGTTTTGTTCAGATAAGAAGATAAGGATTGTCACCAAGTCAAGATGTGGCCACCCACTCAACAATTAGTCATCAAATCAATAGTTCCAAATTTTGGCCTATAAAAGGAGGCATTTGTCATGCATTTAGGCATCTTGGTTTTTAGATCAAGGTCATATTCTTGCTCTCTCTCTTTATATTTTTGTAATGCTTAAGTTTTGTTTATATTAATATCTTGTTTATACTTTTCATTTCCTTTCCTTTACTTAGTTAACTTATCTCTTATTTATGTTTTTATCTTATTTATTTATGTTTCTCTTTTTCATTATGTTTAGCTAAGTTTATTATGTCAAGGTGAAAAGGTTACACTAATGGTGTAAGAATAAGTATAGTATAAACTTAACATGGACTTTAATGTTTGATACTAACATGTTTTGTATTTGTTAACTTGTTCACTTTTAACACTTTGCTTGTTAAATGGTTAATCTAGATTTATGTTGTATAACCTTTGGTATAACAAATACTTGGCATTTTCATAGCCCAACCGTATGGTATAACCGACACCTGTTCTATGAAAGGAACTTGATTTGTTGTTAACATAAGTTATAATCATGAATACCTGACAACATTTACAAGTATTAACATTATTCGAATAAGAAAACTAATGCAATCATGTTAACAATTTATAATCCGATTGGAATCTTCTTTATGTGTGGTTTCTAGTTGAGTAATGAAAAGAGTTTATACTACACTTGTTTGAAATACCATTAGTGGATCCTCTAACCTTGACAATTATTTTATCCTTGTTTAATCCTTATATCAATATCACATCTCAAAGCTCTCTTCAACTCCTTTTCTGTTATTATCTATTTTTTTATTTGTAGTTTATACAGTTAACCTCCCTATGGTTCGACCCCGGTTTTACCGAGTTATTTATTACTTCGACACTCCTACACTTGGGAGAAGACATCAACTCTTTGGTCGTGTCATTTAAGATAATTGACTTCCATCAATTTGATTTATCTCTAATTTTGTATCATCAAAATCTGGCCAATTCTCCCAACTGTTCATATTCTGATCTTCACATAACATTTTTCCCTGAAGAGAAGAAGAAGGACCTTGCACTAGAAAGAAAGTTTCAGCTTCATGGAAAGTAACATCTATTGTGCTGTAAAGATGTATGGTAAAGGAATTATAGCACCTATAGCCTTTTTATATGTTGTGTACCCTAGAAAAACACAATGAATAACACATAGATCAACCTTTGTTCACTGATTTTTATGTAAATAAACATAAACAACACAACCAAATATGCGTAGTGGAAGCATCAAGACAAACAAAAAGATGCATGATAAGCAAGAGCTTATAGTGGATTTTCAAAGTTCAGGACACGAGACAACATTCAATTCAATAGGTAAACAACCGTGCATCTGTCCAATAATGTTAAGATACATATGTTGCTGTTAAAAGGGCTCAAGTTCTTTCTAGGATATACCTATTTTTTTCTCTCCACAACACCATTTTATTGTGGTGTTTGAGAATAAGTAGTTTCATGATAAAGACCATATGTTTGGAAGTATTATCGGAACTCATTATTATCATACTTTTCACCATTATCATATAGAAGAATTTTAAGATTAGTTGAAAAATATGTCTTAATCATATTATAGAAATAATGAAAAATCCCAAACACCCCATTCTTATTTTTTTTATCACATTCAGCCAAGTCATACATGTATAGTCATCTACAAAGATCGCAAACCATCTAACCCCTAAGAAAATTGAGATGGGAGTCAGACCCTAAACATCCAAGTGAATTTATATGAATGGGGTCTCATATTTTTTTAAACTTATTGGATAGGATGCACAATGACTCTTGGCTAGAATACACATTTCACAACTGAAGTTAGATTCATGTATGTTGGAAAATAGACTTAGAAATAAATGCCTTAAATAAGAAAATGATGGATGCCCAAGTCGACGATGTCATAACCATATTTGTCTTTCTTTGTTACCAGTTCGATGCATAATATTTGCCTAACTAAGGTCAAAATCATCCATGTATTACAACCCTTCTTGTTTAGTACCATGACCAATAATCTTCTTGGTGATAATATCCTAAAACATATAGAAACTCAGATATATTAGTGCACAACAATTAAGTTTCTTTGTAGCTTGGCCTATAGATAATAATTTATTTGAAAGAGATGGAACTAATAAAGTGTTTGATAGTGAAAAAGAGGGTGAACGTGTCATTCTTCTAGCCCCTGTAACTGAATATGCCACTCTATTAGCTTTGGCAATGCATGTTTGTTTTAGTTAGGTGATTTCGATAAAATCTTGTAAATCATTTGTTATGTGATCGATTTCCCCTGAATCAACAATCCAACCATGATTATTAGATCATTACAAGCCATATAGTTGTTTACAACAGTAGAAAAAGGAAGCCTCTTATGGTATAAGGGATAGTTGAGATTCAATATTCACGTGCGCAGCTCTACTCTAAGTTACACCTGCACCAACGTCACACTTATTATTTTTGTTGAGTTTGTGCCATAACTTTAGATATCCATGTAGCTTAAGGCAAGTGTCTCTTGTATATTTCATATCCCTACAATGTGTACAACCTTTTTCCTCTAATTGTGATTTTAATTTTGTTGATGTATTAAGTTTTTCATTGGACAAAATTTAGAGTGAATGTGGTTAGGATTTTTGTCTGTCTTTTGAGAGCTTAACAACATTAGGTATGATATATTTTTTTGTCAACATCACTGTCCATAGGCTTGCTCTACTATATAAAATGGCTAGATTTGAAGCACATCTCCTCAAATCTTATCAAAATAATCATCTACTCCATCCAAGAATTTGTAAACTCTATCCTCCTGTAAAATAGAATTATACCTTTGTATATCAACCTCACATTTCATTTGATTCGGGCGGCGAAAATCAATTTCTCTCTAGACTTTGAAGATTGATGTAGTATATCTAGGTAAATCCTCCACCTTGTTTAAGTCTCATTACCTTCCTTTTGAGATCATAAACTTATAAGGTGTTAGTGCCATCAAAATATGTTGTAACGATAGCATCCCTTATGACTTTCACTATTTGAAATCTGATGTAGTTACGGATCAATTTTGGATCTATTGAATTAATCAGTCATCCTTTCATAATTCTATTTTCTATTCTTCACTTTCTGAAATTAGGATCACTCTCTTAGGGTTATAGAAGATCCTTATTTATATATCCCAATTTGTCTCTGCCTGAGATGTACATCTCAATAACTTGGGACCAAAGTCCATAATTGGTGTCATCCAATTTGATCCAAATTGGTGCACCAATTACGTCTTGACTTAATGAGGTAGATGTATAGTTCAACATTTGTGATATTTTGGTGGTTTGGTTAGCAAGAATTGGATTCTTGCCTTAAGATCTCTCTATTAAAGGAGATTGTTTTATCATTGCTAAGAAAAACCCACAAAGCCCTGGAACGTTTGCTCTGAAACCATGATAAAAGATATCAATTTCTATATCACTTACAAAATACAAGACTATACTTATATAATATGTACAAAGGAGACCTATTCTAGATAGGTAATTACTGTCATACATAAATCCAAGCTATAATTAACTGGTATTCCATAATCAGTGGAAACCAAATAACAAAGGAAATCCTTTTAATCTCTCCAAAAAATCCTCTATTGACAACTCATGCCAATAATTGGGTGTTAGCTTTCCAATGACTTGTAGTGGATTGACTATTTTTCAATCATGATGGGTTGTTAATATGAAATAATTCATAATTTCGCATTACTTGATTTGATTGTGGAGACTAAGTTCATAGTAAACAAAAATCATGAAAACTTGTTATTTTTTCTTTTTAGATTTCATGATTTCACAAAAAAAGACTAAATTTTGAATTCTGAAATGAATGTGATGTCATGATAATGATCAAAATATGTGTTATTAGCATATTGATTTTAATTTTGTTGGACATTTGATTTAATTAATATGATTTAAATAAATTATGGGTGAAGAAATTAATGTCAAAGAACTATTGGTTTGTTTAGATTTAATTCTTGATTTATGGTGTCTAATTAAATGTTGATAATAGTGAGAATTGATTCTTATTAATTTTTCAACCTTTAACTACTAAAATTCACTATAAAAAAAACGGTGAAGGAAGAGTTTCTAACTTGAGTTTTTTAGATTTTTACATACTCTTCCTTACCTTATATTTTAATATTTTATTATCATTTTAATTTGTGCTCTTCCTTCCAAATCTAGAACTTAGATTCATCTTTGATACAAATCAAGTTAGGTCTGAGTTTTGTCTTAAAATGCCTATTGACTAGTTTTGCGAGATCAGACATATCTCTTAAACTATAAATTGGATAGAGGTGAAATTTTACAGGGTGATAAGATACATATTGAAATATATTATGGTAGAATTTCAAGTCAACAAGAGTTAAAGAACATATTATGTAAATTGGTCAAAGTTATTGTTACTATTTTAGCATATTTGTCAACAAAGTATTCTTTCTTGGCTATTTTCATCCCAATCAATCTAGTTCTATAATGAGTTAATTTTGGACAACAAAGATAGATTAAATTATACTTGTTTAGGTACTAAATTTATGCATAAGCTTGGGCTACAAGGGTTTCTAATGTAGCTTGGATTCATTGAAGAATTAGAGTCTATATTTTACAAAGATTCCAAGTCTCACATAAACATGATGTAGCAACATCTAAGAGAATATTTCTCTTGGATTTTTTTTAATTTTGCAAGTATTTCTAGAATATTAAGAAGACTAAGAGAAGGCAATATAAGAAAGAAAACTCTAGCAATCAAAACAAAGTTTCTTAGTTGAATTCTTATACTAAGAGTTTAGGATAAAACACACTTAGGAGAGCTTGAAGATTTTAGATACATTGAGGAATTTTACCATGAAGATTTTATTTTTATTATCCTATCTTATTTATTTGATGTTGAAAAATTATTTTAAATTTGGATTTGTTCTAACATATTAGACATTGTTTAGAGGTTTATTTTATTATTAGACTTATGTTAGTTGATTTTCTAGTTTGGACCCATTGACCTGCAACTCAAAATGAATCTATTCGGGTTATTTAGAGAGGACTATATAATGTTTTTAAAGCTATAGATTTTGGCAGCATGGTGATAATAAACGTGAGTTTCTTCCTTTTGATTGTTTATGGTAAAAGATAATTTATTTGCAATGACAAAAATCGTGCATTCGACTTATCGAAGATTAACTAACTTCGTGGTGTCATTCGCATACTCCATCATTTCTTTCTTTCTTATTTACTAGCTAATTAATGCTATGTCATTGCATGGGTGATTCTTGTTTTTTTTTTTATTATTATTTTAGAAAAAAGCATATTTTTTTTCTAATATATGATTCTTGTAAAAAATAAAGTAATAATATTTCCTGAAAATTTGGTGATATTTTATTATATTAATCATATGACACACAATTGTTTTGGTAATTATTATGATTTTTTTAATTTAAATTTATTATTTGTGTTTTGTATAGTTTTTATGGTATTTTCTTAAGATTTTATTACAATGATCATATATCATTAGTGGTTCATGTATTTTTTAAACAATCAATATACATATTGATTTGTTGAATTTAAATTTAGTGTTTTATGTTTTGAAGCGCTATTATTTAATGATTAATGTTCAAAATCTTGTTTTTACTTTCCAATCTCTTGAATGTAACAAGCATATTTTTTAAAGGCCTATATTCCTTGTATCGCTCATGGGTCAATGAAAATTCTTTTTTGATAAAGAAAAAAAAAAGATTCAAGTTAATATAGTTGAAGTGCATTGGTATAGAAATTTGTAAAAAATATTTTAAAAAAATGAAACAGTGTTACTAAGAAATTCTCCTTTTAGCTTTATTTATTCTTGCATTCCAAATAAGGTGTAGAGATTAGAGAGAATGCTTTTGAATCTCATACTTGCTAGGTTAAGCAATAACCTCTTCTATGTTACGTAATTAATAACTACTTTAATTAATGCTTGTGTGACAAAAAAAAAAACACCTTATTTTGATATATAAGGTTAGAAATATATATCCTTTTTAGACAGTAATTTGAGACGGAAAAAAAAACCTCAAATATGAACAGTTATATAGGTAAATGAGTTAAAATAATACCCAAAGCCATAAATTAAAAAATAAAATTCATATCACATCATTTTTGTGATAAGTAAATATCTCTTTTTTTTTCATAAAGTTGTTGAAATTATTCATTATTTATATATTAATGAAAAACCAAATTTCAAATTATTTAGAATCTAGTTGTAAATAACAATTCATTTTATAAATTCTTTTAATTACAAAACATAAGAAAATGATCCTATCAATCAGAAGTTATCAATTCAAATCCTTTTATATATATATATACTAGTACTGGTAGACGAACATAATCAGTCATGCTATTCATAGGTAAGACCATATAACAATCAATAAAGTTCTTGAACGATGAAGACTAGTCATTTTTCTTTCTCTTTCTTTTCTCTCTCTGTTTTTTTTTTTTTCCTGTATGAGAAGACAAAAAAAAAAAACTTACTTTGAGCGTCAAAGAACTTTGGGCGAGACATCATTAAGATCCCCTTATTTATTAAGATCTGCAGAAACCAGAGAACAAAACTATGGATCAAGTTGACAAAATTCTAAATGATTGTACAACGTTTCTGGTGAGGGAGAACAGGTTTTTCTGATCAAGCAGTAGTAGATATATCTTACAGAAAAATTATGAAATGGAAATTAAGCAGAACAGCTAACAGAGCTTGATTATGAAAGAGCTGAGGATGCACCCAAACTTTGATGAACTATGTAGGTTCCTGAACAGGGGGACGTCGGCCAGTCCTAGAAACAGGCAACGTTGAAGACCAAGGGTGGTGCTCTTTCTTAGAATTCAGTGGCTAGAAAATCCAATCCGTCAAAATATAATGACAAAGGTTTATGAAATCCAAATTAAGATGGGATTACTGGATATCGCACGAAAGCAGGTGAGAGGGTGAGGAAAAGTTGCCCCATCCGCTCGACCTTCGCGCTACTAACGAGCTATATATCTGACAAATTGATGATAAAAAATTTAAAGATTGAATAAAATAATTTGTAGCAATATATAATGTTTTGTGAGAAAAGATATAATATTCTCGTCATATAATTTAGCTTTTCTGTTAATAAAAAAAAAAATTACAAAAATGAATTCTCTACCAACTTAATATTAAAAAAAAAACTAAGATAATTTTCAAAGGAAAATAATCCATGAGAAAAAACATTGTAGCAATTGACAATGTTTTGTGAGGAAAACTACAGTACTTTCTCCAATAAAATCGACAAAGATAATTTTAGAAAAAATCATAAAAAAACCATTTAGAGAAATACTGTAGCAATTCACAGTGTTTTGTGAGAAAAGCTACAACGCTTTCCCTATATGATTTAGCTTTATTGTAATTATAATTCTTAACCAACTCAATATTCAAAAAAAAATCGACAATGATAATTTTGGAAAAAATCATATGGGAAAACACTGCAACAATTCATAGTGTTTTAAAGAAAAATATTACAAAGCTAAATTCTCAATAAGGTCAATATTAAAAAAAAAAATCAACAGAGACAATTTTAGAAAAAAAATAATAAAAAAACACAAAAACTAGGAAAAAAAACCACGTTGGAAACACTATAGCAATTCATAGTGTTTTGTGATGAAAGTTACATTGCTTCCCCACATGATTTAGCCTTATTTGTAATGAATTGTAATTGTAATTCTCAACCAGCTCAATATTAAAAAAATAAAATTGACAAAAATAATTTTGAAAAATCATAAGAAAAAAAATCATGTTGAGAGACACTCTAACAATCCACAGTGTTTTGTAAGGAAAGTTACAATGTTTTCCCCACATGATTAAGCTTTATTACAAAGTTAAATTTTAACCAGCTCAATATTAAAAAAATAAAATCGACAAAGATAATTTTGAGAAAAAATATTACAAAAAAAGAAAACACAAAAAAAACTGGAAAAAAACCATGTGGGAAAAAACACTATGGCAATTCACAGTAATTTGCGAGGAAAGTTACAATGTTTTTCTCATTGTAACTGTAATTTTTAACCAGCTCAACATTAAAAAATAAAATAAAAAAAGATAATTTAGGAGAAAATTATCAAAAAACAAAAAAAAAACCATGTGGAGAAACACTGTAGCAATCAACAATGTTGTAAAGAAAAAAATTACAAAACTAAATTTTCAATCAGCTCAATATTAAAAAAATAAAATCAACAAATATAATTTTGAAAAATAAAAAAATAAAATAGAAAAATCATGTGGGAAAACACCGTAGCAATCCACAGTGTTTGAAAGGAAAAAAAATTACAAAACAAAATTTTTAACTATTTCAATATTAAAAAAGTAAAATCGACAAAGATAATTTTGGAAAAAAAATAAACGAAAAAAAAAGAAAAAAAAGGAGAAAGTTGGATGAAAAAAGAAAGATGAAAAAAATGAAAAAGTGAAAAAAAAAAAGAGGAATGCATGGGTGAACAGTGAATTCCTCACACAGTTTAGCTTATTACTTAATAAAAAATAAAATAAAAAAACCATGTGGGAAAACACCGTACTAATCCTTAATATTCGAAAGGAAAAAAATTACAAGATAAAATTTTTAATCAGCTCAATATTAAAAAGTAAAATCGACAAAGATTATTTTGGAAAAATAAATAAACGAAAAAAAGGGGGAAAGTTGGAATAAAAGGAAAGTAATTTTGGGAAAAAAAAAAAGAAAATCACATTTTTTAAAAAATAATTTTTGAATTTTTTTGAATTTTTTCTTAAAAAATAGGGGCCGGGCTGGATCCAGCCTTGCCATTTGGGCTGCGCCAAAACTAGCCCGGCCCAAAGCTAAGTTAATTATTTTGGTTGTTACATGCAGAATGAATTCTACATGCAGCGACAGCAACAGTGAGCAATAGGGATAGTTGATGCAAGACAGGGATGGAGAACCACCTGAGGCGGCGAGGGCCTGTGGTTATGCTGGTGGAGAGGCTAGTGGCGGTGTTGATGGAGAGCTTGGTCACCGGAGTTGCTACTGTGCAGGATGAAGAAGTTTGTAGAGGAGAGAAAAGGCTAGAAGGAGAAGAGAGAGAGAGTCGCGGTGGTTGCTTGGTGGTTCTGCTGGCTTCTTGTGGTGGAGCTGGTGTTCGTGGTGGTGTATAGGCCGAGTTTGTTGGTATTCTCGCCGGAGAAGGCAGCTGGGGAAGAGGTGGAGAGAGTTGCAAAAGATTGACGGAGAAAGGAGGAAAATGGAAACAGGGGGAAGGCTGGTTTTTTGCAATTTTTGGACCTGATTTTCTCCTCCCTTAGGCCATCAACGAAGACTCTATTTATAGCCGGTGGAAGAGGGTAATCTTGTCTACATTGGGGTAAATTTTCAGCCCTTGATTCGATTGGGAAGGATCCCAACCGTTGGCTCAAAGTAGGCATGGTGCACTGTCAAATCTGTAGAAAAAGCTGCCTGAGTTGGCATGTTTAGGCCGGCTCTGGCGCCGATTAATTGTCATTCAGACTGAACTATTGATATGAAACTGTAAAGAAACTGCAGAGGATCATTTTTGTGCAAGTTTGGTTAAATTTGGTGGACTTTAGGTGCATTAAATGCACCTGCAAACTAGTTAACCTGAGCAGTTATTTCAGAGATTTAAAGAAGAAGATGAACAGTACCACATTTCTGATTTTGGTCAAAGTTCATTTCAGTCCTTCCTCTTTCAATTGCTTTCAATTGAACCTCTAATTGATACTAAACTTTTGATTGAATGCAATTAAGCCCCTGATGAACTTCAACTTCAGCCCCGGATTTATGCGCCTTTTGCAATATGGTCCTTGGTCTCGGATTTATGCAATTTAACCCTTAATTGACTATTAAACTTTCAATTTCTTCAATTTCACCCTCGTTTTTTTGTCAATTAAGCCCCTAAAGTCTGGTGCCTTTTGTAGATTGGTCCTTGGCTGCGAATTTCTTCAATTTAACCCCTAATTGACCCCAAAACTTCAATTTTCTTGCAATTTGGCCCCTAATTTCAATCAATTAACTTGAAAAAAATTAAATTTGGTCTCTTAAAATTCGAATCTCCTCAATTAAGCTCAAATTAGGCTCCCAAACTTAATTTTCACCAATTAAGCCCCAAATAAAATTAATTTGACCCATTTAAAGTATAATTAAGTCCTTGCACTTAATTAAATCCTTTAATTGGACCCAAATTAATTCTTAAACATAATTAAAATTTAATTTGGCCCATGATTAAATTAAATTGGCCTATTAAAAATTTAATTATGTCATTGGACTTAATTTTTATGCAAATTCGTCCAATAATCATTTAATTTGACCTTGAATTTGCATTTTTTTTCTCCATTTTTGGGCATAATGGGGTACAATTAGGCCTTGAATTTCTTCCAAAATTACAACTTGATTTTTTCCTATTTTTGTAGTCCTCCTTGATCTGCTTTCTTAACATTGCCAACCTTTATTTTATTTTTTTTATTTTTATTTTGAAAAAAGGTGATTTTTGGGGAATAACCCAAAATTGGGTTATGAAACTTGGGATGAAATGCAACAACAATATTTAAAGAAGTTTTTCCCTTATCATAGAACAAACTTTTTCAAAAGACAAATCACCACTTTCACTTAAAAACCAGGAGAAACATTTTACCAATGTTGGGATAGATATCGAGGCTTGCTTAATACTTGCTCTCATCATGGTTTTGAAACATGGAGATTGGTTTCACATTTTTATGAAGGGTTAACACCTAAAGATAGACAAATGGTGGAATTGATGTGCAATGGAACTTTTGAAGATAAAGACCCTAATGAAGCAATGGAGTACCTAGACTTGCTAGCTGAAAATGCTCAAAATTGGAACACTAAAGGCACTTATAAGGCACCAAGTAAAACTCAACCTCATACATCTAATGGAGGAATGTACAACCTTAGGGAAGATCATGACCTCAAATCCAAGTGTGCATCTTTAGCTAGAAAAGTCGAGGCACTAGAATTGAAAAAGAGTGGTCAATTAAAATATATTCAAGACATTGTGTGTCAAATCTGTGAAACCAATAAACACTCAACCAATGACTGTCCAACTTTGCCTTCTTTCAAGGAATGCCTCCATGAACAAGCCCATGATTTAAACAGTTTTTAAATGCCCAATCATAACCTATACTTGCAAACATACAACCCTGGTTGGATAAATCACCCAAATTTCAGTTAAAAGAGTGATAACAATAATGCACAAACTTCACAGCCACTGTTTCAAGCACACCATAATTTCTAAAATTCTCATGGATATTCACCTCCTTATGCTCCACCTCCTAGAAGAAATCTTGAAGAAACATTACATGCATTCATTGAAAAGCAGGAGACAATCAACACTCAAAATGCTCAAATCATGGCAGATCTAAAAGATGCTCTTGCAAAATTCACATCTGCTCTCAGTTTTCAAGAGAAAGGTAAGTTTCCATCTTAACCACAGCAAAATCCCAAGGGGCAATACAATGAAAATGCAAGTAGTTCCGGAAGCCAACACATGGATCAAGTAAAATCAGTCATCACTCTTCGCAATGGTAAGATTATTGAAAAACCTATTCTTAAGCCTTGTGAGAAAGATAATGAGTTAATCTCTTAGGGTAAGGAAAGGGTTGAACTTAAACATTACAAATAAAAGACTGATTCCCCGCCAAGTACTTCCATTTCCTCATGTCATGACCAAACAAAGAAAAATCACCTACAACTCTGAAATCTTTGAAACTTTCAAACAGGTAAGGATCAATATACCTTTGTTGGATGCTATTAAACATGTACCTTCTTATGCTAAATTTTTGAAAGATTTGTGCACTGTGAAGAGAAAACTAAATGTGAAAAAAAAAGCCTTTTTAGTCGAACAAGTAAGTGTCATTCTTCAAAATAGTAATGCTTTGAAATATAAAGACCCTGGTTGTCCTACAATTTCATGCTTTATTGGAGAACATAAAATTAAAAAAGCTTTACTTGATCTTGGAGCTAGTATGAATCTACTTCCATATTCAATTTTTCAAAGTCTCAATCTAGGTGAGTTAAAACCAACTTCTATAACTCTTTTACTTGCTGATAGATATGTAAAAGTGTCTAGAGGAATAGTTGAAGATGTGTTAGTACAAGTTGATAAATTCATTTATCATGTGGATTTTATTGTCTTGGATACACAACCTGTTGAAACATGTAATTCAATTCCAGTTATTTTAGGACTCCATTTCTTACAACCTCTAATGCATTGATTAATTATAGGAATGGACTGATGAAGTTATCATTTGGAACATTACACTGGAAATGAATATTTTCAATATTTGCAAGCAACCTGGTGATGATAATGATTTCCAGGAAGTAGATCTTATTGAAGAATTAGTTTATGATCAATTTGAAACTACTTTGAGTAAAACTAACTTCAATGAATCTGAAGATTTGCAAATGATTTATTCTCAAGAAGAAATCAAGGACAAGAAAGGCACCAAAAATGTTATCATGGATCAATTGACAATAGATTCAACATCTGACATCTCACCAATCGATGATTACTTTCTTGATGAATCCTTACTTTCTCTTAGCTCAATACCCTGGTTTGCTTATCATATCAATTTTTTTTCTTCAGGAGATTTGCCAGCTCATTGGAGTACCCAAGACAAAAGAAAGTTTTTGAACGAAATAAAGAACTTTTATTGGGATGACCCTTACTTATTCAAATATTGTCCTAATCAAATGTTTCAAAGATGCATTCCTGACAATGAGGTAAGTAGTGTCATTAAATTTTATCATTATGAGGCATGTGGGGGTCATTTTTCATCAAAGAAGACAATTGCAAAAATCTTACAATGTGGATTTTATTGGCCCACCATGTTCAAGGACACGCATGCATTTTGTAAAACTTGTGAAAATTATCAAAATGTTGATATTGGTCAAAAAGTTTTGCTTTATAATTCTCGACTCCATTTATTTCCTGGAAAGCTAAGATCAAGATGGAGCGGTCCATTTATTATGAAACATGTGTATCCTTATGGGCCTTTGATATTGAGAATCCAAATAATGACAATGTTTTTAAGGTAAATGGACATCATTTGAAAGAGTACTTTGATAATTTTCCTAGTGAAAATGAATCCATTGGTTTGAATGATCATGTATATAAAGGTTGATTATTTTGTTTTTCTCACATTGTTTTTGTGTTTCTTTTTTATGTGACTTTTGTTTTGCTAGTCTCTCTCACCTCGGTCAAATGGCGGATAACGGTACTCTGTGACTCTTAAGTTGGTTCTTTCAGTTTCCCATGATAACTGATATCTGTGTATATATTTGTTCAATTCCTTGTTCCTTCTATTTTCTTTGCATCTCTTTTCCACTTATCATCTAAAAAATGGACACCACTCTTGAAAAATTGAAAAAGTATTTTCCCGTTTTGCCTTCAAATGCAATTGCAAAAATTCATTGTGCTAGATGTGAAAGATTAAGGTTGTTAATGAACCATGGAATTCCTAAAGGTATTCGTTGGATGATTGAAGCAAAGGTCCGATTATTAGGTGAGTCTTCCAATTCTTTCATTTCATACATGCCTGGTGTGAGGTTCTTTATTTTCAAAAAAAAAAAAATCAATGTTTTCTTTTAGTTGTGATACAAAATTGCTTGACCGCTTTTTATGTTCGGCTTGTTTTAACTCGCAAGTGCACGAGTGTGCGATGTAGCAATTAACTCGGTAAGATCGAGGTCATATCCACAGAGAGCTAGATCTGGAAATTAAGCTAGGTAACAAAAAAAACTCAAGAGAAATTAAATTAACAATAACTTGGTTGAAAATGATTGATGGATTTGTTTTCAAAGATGAAAAGGTGTAAATAGATTTTAAATGACAAGAAAAAGTAAGTCTTGGTCCAAATCAATTTTAATGGTGATGTATTGGTGATTCCTTCAACATATATAAGATAACTCAACCTAATATCAACGATGGTGATATTAGATCGGAAGATATTACAATGAAGTGTAAAAAGATGAAGATTGATTATTGCTTAAGAATGAACAAGTATTTTCATATTAAGTAAGACATTGAATCAAGCAATCTCTATACCAAAAATAAGGTTTGTGCATAAAAATTCAAGATTATAACATTACCTAAATGATTTCTAAAATTTCTTTGCAATAATAAAACATTCATGAAGAAAATGAAAAGATAGACATTAAGATTCATTCATATCTTAAAGAACTCACCTCAACCACCATCATCCTTGATTTGGATCCAAGAAGGAGATTAGCCAACCATGATTATATGTAATAACACTTTAATAAATATGAAATAACTTAAATCAAACTGAAATAATAAGTTTTACAATCTAAAGAACCGAAATCTATAAAGAAGAACACAACACAATTGCAGTAAAAATTCGGACACAAATCTGACTCTAACTTTGGACAGAAATTCGACCCTCTTAGAAGCATCCCCTGGAGATGGCTATTAGAGACATATTTATAGGCCATTCTGATATCTTTCCAGATCATTAAATAACAGCTCATTTGGACATCTGAGTCAAAAGTTATGGACATAATACCAAAAGGTGTTCTGGAAAATCAAATCAGGACAGCTTGGAGAACACTTTGGTGCACGTTTTTCTTCCTCCTTTGTGAGCTGTCTCATTCTTCTTTTTGACCCAAAATAATGTGACAATGTCCCCTCCAGCTTTCCATCCATGTGCTTTCCCTCTTGGATCAATGAATTATCCAAAATAAATCAAATGTTATTTGTTGTGTGGACATGTAAGATCATGGATGGTGCTTGGGCTGATTTGGAGGCTGATTTTGAGGCTGATTTGGGGCTGAATTTAAGCATCAAATAAGGATACAAATGTACCTATTATTTGAGCTAAGATTGACATTAAAACCTTGAGTGTTTGATGGTTGAAGTTTGCACACAACATAAGGCAAGTTTGGGCTTGAAATAGATCATATGATATTCTTTTCTAGAATTGGAATAGAATTGATTTTTGAGGCAAATTTGGAGCACTTATTTGAACCAAGATTTTCTTCAATCTTCAACTAAATTTCTCTTCAATTCTTTGTTCCGAATTCCGACGTTGAATTTTCTGAAATAATTCATTTAAGCTCCAAAAACCTGTCAAAACATTAAAAGAAACTTCATTACTAAAAAGCACATCAATTATTATAAAAAACCCAAATAAAAATAATAAATACATATGTAAAATAAGAGACTTAATGATACTTTTGATGCACAATCACACCCCCCAACTTAGATTTTGCTAGTCCTCAAGCAAAACTAAACATAAAACCTTTGAAATAAAAAGAATAATAATAACATAATTAGGCTTGATTCATCACACTTAAAGGACCTATCATGCAAACATTGGTATCTTTAACTTAGTGTACACAATAGCAAATAAAGAAAAATAAGCATACTCACATTCTCTAAATCAAACATCCATACAAAATTCCAAATTCAATCGTATTTATCATGCAACCAACATAATTGATTCACGCGAAAACTCAACTTGTAATCTTCCCTTCTCACTACTACAAACAAGGTAGCAAACTAGAGAAGTATCTATATATTTTTTTTTCTTTTTTTTTTATGATATTATTTATTCTTTTTCTTTAAGTGGTCACTTCCCTTTTGACGCGAATACAAACATTTGTGATGAATGCACCCGGTTACTCACAAAGTCACAAACTTAAAGTGCTTTGCATACTCATATTTCAAGCTGTCGTTTGACGTAAAGATAAACAATTGTGATGAATACCCCTAGTTACTGAGCAACTCAAAACATTGGAGTAGATAGAACTTTGTACACATTTGTGTAATAATGATTACTCTATTTACTTAAACCTTGTTTAGGACTAGATCAAAAGGGATGATCACAAGTAAAGCATCACACTCATCTTTCATGCATAATCACACAACTCACACAACTTTTACAAGGAAAGATGTACTTCAATAATCTTAAGAAAAAAGTATGCTATATCTTGCTTTATAAGATATTATCTATCCCAAATTAAAGCATGCAATGTTCAACACAATAATGAATCCAAAAATGTAATGTTGATCCTAAACAAGTCTCATTCACATACGAATGCAAGTTTTTTTTTTTTAACAAGCATGGTTATCTCAAGCATTCAACATAATCAAATATCTAAAATTAAGTTTTTCATTATCCTCAATGTAAAAAAGAAAGAGAAGAAAAGTATAAAGATTAGAAAACTGTTACTCCCCTTTTGTTCTCAAGGATGAATGTCTGATTGAATTGGACATGAGCTGACTTCTTGCTTGATTTTTTTTTTTACCTGCATATCACAACTAAAAGAAAACATTGATTTTTTTTTTTTTGAAAATAAAGAACCTCACACCCCCCAACTTAAAATAATGCATTGTCCCTAATGCATGAACAAGAAAATATAAGAGATGGAAGAAAGAGAAAAAAAAATAAAAAAAAATAAAAATGAAAAAAATGAAAATAAAAACTCATTACTTCTGATACTACAATGGTATTGGATCTTCAAGATCCAATGTCTCAACTTCAGCCACAAAGTTTTCAAGATAAGGTTTCAATCGATGACCATTTACTTTGAAAACATTTCCATTCTTAGGATTTTCTACCTCAAATACACCATGCTCATAGATGGATTTAATCACAAATGGACCAATCCATTTTGTCCTCAACTTCCCAGGAAAGAGATGTAATCGTGAATTATACAAGAGAACCTTTTGACCAACATGAAAGGATTTTCTAAAAATATGTTTATCATGTAAAGCTTTCATCTTATGTTTTGAAATTTTTGCATTTTCAAATGCATCATTTCTCAGCTCCTCTAATTCATCCAATTGAAGCTTTCTGTTTTTGCCAACCTTGTTTTCATTATCATTGAATTGTCAGATGGCCCAATATGCACGGTGCTCAATCTCAACAGGGAGATGACAAGGCTTTCCATAAACTAGCCTATAAGGAGACATTCCTAAAGAGGTCTTGTAAGCAGTGCGATATGCCCACAAAGCATCAACTAGTCGTAAGGACCAATCTTTACGGTTTGGATTGACTGTTTTCTCTAGAATGTTCTTGATCTCCCTATTTGCCAACTCAGCTTGGCCACTAGTTTGTGGATGATAGGGGGTACTGACCTTGTGAATTACACCATATTTTCTCATCAAAATCCCAACAGGCTTGTTACAAAAATGCTTACCCTTATCACTAATCATAGCCCGGGGCATGCCAAAACGAGAGAAAATATTTTCTTTCAAGAATTTGACCACAACTCGATGGTCATTGGTTCGAGATGCAATGGCCTCCACCCATTTAGACACATAATCAACAGCTACAAGGATGAATTGGTAACCAAATGAACTTGGAAAAGGTCCCATGAAATCAATCCCCCAACAATCAAATATTTCCAAAACAAGAATGGGGTTTAGGGGCATCATGTTACGCCTAGTAAGGTTACCTAGTCGTTGGCATCGGTCACATACAACACAGAAGGCATGGACATCTTTGAACATGGTGGGCCAATAAAAACCACACTGCAAGATCTTGGCAGTGGTTTTCTTGGAAGAGAAATGCCCACCACAGGCTAATGCATGACAAAAATTAATGACACTTGGAATTTCATGATCAGGGATGCACCGCCTAACAATTTGGTCAGGGCAGTATTTAAATAGGTAGGGGTCATCCCAAAAAAAGGTACGCACGTTGCGCAAGAATTTTTGTTTGTCAAGTTTAGACCAATGAGAAGGAATCTGACTTATGGCTAGGTAATTTGCTATGTCAGCATACCATGGAGAGCCAATGTAGGAAACAGTACCTGCACAAAATAAATTTTCATCAGCAAAGAATTCATTTATTGGAGATTTATCAATTGTGGTCTCATAGTTTGAAAGACGGGACAAATGATCAGCCACTACATTCTCTACTCTCTTTTTATCTCGAATTTCAAGGTTAAACTCTTGGAGTAGGAGGATCCATCGAATCAAACGTGGCTTGGCGTCTTGTTTTGTGAGCAAGTATTTCAATGCTGCATGATCAGTGAAAACAATAACAAGAGATCCAACCAAATAAGACCTAAACTTGTCCAATGCAAATACTACAGCTAAAAGTTCTTTTTCAGTTGTAGTGTAATTCAATTGAGCATCATTCAAAGTCTTGCTAGCATAATAAATGACATGAGGCTTCTTATCTTTTCTTTGTCCTAAAACAGCCCCTACCAAAAAATCACTAGCATCACACATCAGTTCAAATGGTAAAGACCAATCAGGAGCTTGCATGATTGGTGAAGTGGTCAACAACCCTTTAAGCTTTTCAAAAGCTTCTTGACATTTTGATGTCCAATCAAATTGAACATCTTGTGACAACAAGTTACACAATGGTTTGGCAATGGTACTAAAAGAATGAATGAATCTTCGGTAAAAACCAGCGTGTCCTAAAAAGGATCTCACATCTTTCACAGTTCGAGGGGTAGGTAATTTTTGAATGACTTCAACCTTTGACTTATCTACCTCTATCCCTTTTGAAGAGACAATGTGACCTAAGACAATGCCATGTGTCACCATAAAATGACATTTCTCCCAATTGAGTACAAGATTGCTCTCTTCACACCTTTCAAGAACTTTTTCTAAATGCATTAGACACAACTCATAAGAATCCCCATAAACTGAAAAATCATCCATGAAAACTTCCAAAAAATTTTCCACCATGTCACTAAAGATACTCATCATACACCTTTGAAAAGTGGCTGGTGCATTACACAAGCCAAAAGGCATTCTTCTATAAGCATAGGTACCAAAAGGACAAGTGAAAGTGGTTTTTTCTTGGTCTTCTAAAGAAACCTCAATTTGGTTGTAACCTGAGTATCCATCAAGAAAACAATAGAAAGCTCTTCCGGCTACTCTTTCAAGCACTTGGTCTAAAAATGGAAGCGGAAAATGGTCCTTCCTAGTCACCATGTTCAACTTACGATAATCAATGCACATACGCCATCCAGTTTGGATTCTAGTTGGCACTAGCTCATTATTTTCATTCTTCACTACCGTGACTCCAGATTTTTTAGGGACAACTTGGGTTGGACTAACCCATTTTGAGTTTGCAATGGGGTAAATGATACCCGCATCAAGTAGCTTAAGCACTTCACATCTTACTACTTCCTTCATGTTTGGGTTCAATCGTCTTTGCATTTGCCTCACAGTTTTAGCCTCTTCTTCAAGATAGATTCTATGTGTACATAAAAGAGGGTTAATTCCTTTCAAGTCAGTAATAGTCCACCCAATTGCTTTTTTGTGTTTTCTCACCACTTTCAAAAGTTCTTGTTCCTGCTCTATGCTAAGTTTTGATGAAATCACAATAGGATATGATTCATCTTCCCCTAGAAATGCATACTTAAGATCACTCGGTAAAGGCTTCCTTTCTGGTTTATAAGGTTGGACAAGAGATGCCTCAGCTTTCACTTGGGGTGAAATCAAAGGCTCAAACGATGGGGTCCATTGACCTATTGACATAATAGGCATTGGATCTAAATAAGTCTCGAGTTCTCTTACTTCCTCATCAACACATTCCAAAGAACAAAATCTTTCATCATGAATTAAAGTTCTCTCCAATGGATCCTTGATCCACTCTCTCTCAAAGTGTTCTTGACAAACTGTTTGGATCAAATCTATCTCTCTAATGTCCTCATGTTCACCAATTTGTTTAGAGACATTGAATATGTTCATCTCCACAGTCATGTTCCCAAAAGACAATTTCATCACCCCATTCCTACAGTTGATTAAAGCATTGGATGTAGCTAGGAAAGGTCTACCTAAGATGACTGGGATGGGAGCATTAGAACCTTGAATAGGTGCGGTGTCTAACACTACAAAATCAACAGGAAAATAGAATTTATCTACTTGGACCAACACATCTTCAACAATACCCCTAGGAATCTTGATTGACCTATCAGCTAATTGAAGGGTGATTCGAGTAGGCTTGATTTCTCCTAAACCTAACTGTTCATAAACAGTGTAGGGTATCAAATTCACACTTGCTCCTAAATCCAACAAAGCTTGGTCTATCTTATGACTTCCAATAATGCATGAAACGGTAGGACAACCAGGATTTTTGTATTTGGGAGGGGTCTTAAACTGGATGATGGCACTAGCATGTTCAGTTAGAAAGGCTCTTTCTTTCACATTCAATCTCCTTTTGACTGTGCATAAGTCCTTGAGGAACTTTGCATAAGATGGGACTTGTTTAATTGCATCAAGGAGTGGAATGTTGACTTTCACTTGTTTGAACAATTCATAGATTTTCGAGTTCATAAGATCATGTTTAGGTTTCCCTAACCTTTGTGGAAATGGTGCTTTAGGAACAAATTCTAAATCACTCACTTTGACTCCAATTTTTCTTGAATCATCTCCTTTCTCACTCATCTCTTTCTCATTTATCTCACCTTCTTTGTCACTCAAGCTCTCATTTGTCACTTGTGTTTTGATTTCCTCTTCACTTTCCTTAGATTTCTCCTCCACAATAGCTCTAGGAATCTCAAAACCTATAGCTTTGTCAACAATCTTTCCACTTCTAAGGGTAGTGATGGCTTGGACTTGTTCATGATTTGAAGGTTCACTAGATGAGGATTCACTCATGTGTACCTGACCTCTACGATTTGGCATTGGTTGAGCTGGAATCTTTCCCTTCTCTTGAATGCTTAGTGATTGAGTCAACTTGGTTAGTTGACTTCGAATGTCATCTAAGGTCCTATTGGTTTGGTCTTGAAATTTGTAAGCTTGGTTGTTGATTCCTCCTTGTGTTTGCATGAATTGTTGAAGAGTATCCTCTAGGGATCTCTTATGAGGTGGTTGGTATGTGTTATGTGTGGGAGCATGAAATGGTTGGGGTGGAGGTTGAAATGTTTGAGGTACTGAAGGGCCCTCATTTCTCCATCCAAAATTTGGGTGGTTCCTCCATCCAGGATTGTAGGTCTCAGAGTAGGGATTGCCTACTTGGTGTGAAAATGGCTTTCTAACATTACTTGAATCAGAAGTTTGGCCATATAGCACTTCCTTGAAGGCTGGAATGGTAGGACACTCAGTTGTCCTATGCCCTTTGCTCTCACAAACAACACAACTTTCCTCTTGTTGTTCACTCATGACATGCACTTTTTTAATCTCAAGAGACTCTACTTTCCTAGCCAATGAGGCTAATCTAGCATTGAGGTCATCAGTCTCTTTCAATTGAAACTTCCCACTTGAATGAGAAATGGTGTTTCTAGACTCAACATGAAGTGGGAGAGAAGTCTCCCATTGCTTTGTGTTTTCAGCCAATTGATCAAAGAAATCAAAGGCTTCACTTGGTTCTTTGTCATAAAACTCACCATTACACATGGTTGACACTAGCTTTTTAAAATCTGCGGTAAGAGAGTCATAGAAGAAACTCACTAACCTCCACATCTCAAAACCATGGTGGGGGCATGCATTTAACAAGTCTTTGAACCTTTCCCAAGCTTGGTGAAATGACTCATTTGGACTACAAGAAAAATTTATCATTTGACGTTGTAAGGCTGCCGTCCTATGAGTGGGGAAGTATTTTTTCAAAAATTCAGCTTGCATTTCTCTCCATGTACCTATAGACCTAGGACGCAAGGAGTTTAGCCAAAGCTTGGCTTTATCCTTTAGAGAGAATGGGAACAATTTAAGACGAATAGTTTCCTCGGTGCATGTTCTATCAATAAAAGTATTACATACCTCTTCAAAGTCCTTAATGTGTATGTATGGATTTTCAGAATCCATACCGTGAAATGTGGGAAGAAGTTGAATCATGCCCGGTTTCAAATTGAAAGCTTGTTGGTTAAGAGGTAAGATAATACACGAAGGTGTACTTTGTCTAGCCGGGTGAAGATACTCTCTAAGAGTTCGAAAATTAGGTTGATCATTGAATTGTGGAGGTCCATTACCTTGAACACTCCCTTCACCCTCTACATCTTCAACATTAGCCATGATAAAAAAATAATAATATAACAATTATATGAATACGAAAGGAAAGGAAAAACAAAGAAAAAGAAAAAGAAGATTGCAAATAAAAGTAAATGAAACGTAAAAAATAAAGTAAAAGCTCAAAAATAAAAATACAACAAATTAAGAAATTCTCCAACTAATAAGCAATATTAACAACAATAAACATTAAAAGATAATTATAACAAGCATGAATAAAAAGGCGGTAATACCGGCCAAGCACTTCAGACAATAAATATAAGAAAAATAACAACAATAAACATTAAAAGATAATTATAACAAGCATGAATAAAAAGGCGGTAATACCGGCCAAGCACTTCAAACAATAAATATAAGAAAAATAATAACAGCAAAATAACAAAATAAAATAAAATGAACAAGAGGCGGTAATACCGGCCAAGCACTTTAGACAATAAATATAAGAAAAATAATAACAGCAAAATAAAATAAAATAAACAAGAGGCGGTAAAACCAGCCTTATAATATAAACAATAAATATTAGAAACTAATTAGAATAGACAATAAAAGAAAAATGGTTGAACCAACCAAAATCCAACAATTAATAGTCTAGTCCACAGTCCAATATCCAAAAAGTTGAGGTCAAATTTTTTTTAGGCGGTAAAACCAGCCATTTGATTTTTTATTTATATGTTTTTTTTTGTTTTCCAATAATCAAAACTAAATGTGTTACCTTTGCTTGCTAGCTCCCCGGCAACGGCGTCAAAATTGCTTGACCGCTTTTTATGTTCGGCTTGTTTTAACTCGCAAGTGCACGAGTGTGCGATGTAGCAATTAACTCGGTAAGATCGAGGTCATATCCACAGAGAGCTAGATCTGGAAATTAAGCTAGGTAACAAAAAAAACTCAAGAGAAATTAAATTAACAATAACTTGGTTGAAAATGATTGATGGATTTGTTTTAAAAGATGAAAAGGTGTAAATAGATTTTAAATGACAAGAAAAAGTAAGTCTTGGTCCAAATCAATTTTAATGGTGATGTATTGGTGATTCCTTCAACATATATAAGATAACTCAACCTAATATCAACGATGGTGATATTAGATCGGAAGATATTACAATGAAGTTTAAAAAGATGAAGATTGATTATTGCTTAAGAATGAACAAGTATTTTCATATTAAGTAAGACATTGAATCAAGCAATCTCTATACCAAAACTAAGGTTTGTGCATAAAAATTCAAGATTATAACATTACCTAAATGATTTCTAAAATTTCTTTGCAATAATAAAACATTCATGAAGAAAATGAAAAGATAGACATTAAGATTCATTCATATCTTAAAGAACTCACCTCAACCACCATCATCCTTGATTTGGATCCAAGAAGGAGATTAGCCAACCATGATTATATGTAATAACACTTTAATAAATATGAAATAACTTAAATCAAACTGAAATAATAAGTTTTACAATCTAAAGAACCGAAATCTATAAAGAAGAACACAACACAATTGCAGTAAAAATTCGGACACAAATCTGACTCTAACTTTGGACAGAAATTCGACCCTCTTAGAAGCATCCCCTGGAGATGGCTATTAGAGACATATTTATAGGCCATTCTGATATCTTTCCAGATCATTAAATAACAGCTCATTTGGACATCTGAGTCAAAAGTTATGGACATAATACCGAAAGGTGTTCTGGAAAATCAAATCAGGACAGCTTGGAGAACACTTTGGTGCACGTTTTTCTTCCTCCTTTGTGAGCTGTCTCATTCTTCTTTTTGACCCAAAATAATGTGACAATGTCCCCTCCAGCTTTCCATCCATGTGCTTTCCCTCTTGGATCAATGAATTATCCAAAATAAATCAAATGTTATTTGTTGTGTGGACATGTAAGATCATGGATGGTGCTTGGGCTGATTTGGAGGCTGATTTTGAGGCTGATTTGGGGCTGAATTTAAGCATCAAATAAGGATACAAATGTACCTATTATTTGAGCTAAGATTGACATTAAAACCTTGAGTGTTTGATGGTTGAAGTTTGCACACAACATAAGGCAAGTTTGGGCTTGAAATAGATCATATGATATTCTTTTCTAGAATTGGAATAGAATTGATTTTTGAGGCAAATTTGGAGCACTTATTTGAACCAAGATTTTCTTCAATCTTCAACTAAATTTCTCTTCAATTCTTTGTTCTGAATTCCGACGTTGAATTTTCTGAAATAATTCATTTAAGCTCCAAAAACCTGTCAAAACATTAAAAGAAACTTCATTACTAAAAAGCACATCAATTATTATAAAAAACCCAAATAAAAATAATAAATACATATGTAAAATAAGAGACTTAATGATACTTTTGATGCACAATCACCTGGAACAAGTAAAAGCACTTTTGCAAAGAGACGTCACGCAAAACGACTTGAAGTCTATGTGCCAGATGGACTTGTAATGCATAATGTTGTTCTTTAAACTGTGAAGATAAAATACAATTCATTAAGGATGGCCTGAGTAAGGAGTCTTTAGATAATCTTCTAGTAACTCTTGTGACGCATCCTAGTGGAGATGTGCATTGTGCAATTCATGATTTATGGCCTCAATTTCATAAAGAACATGATTGACTTAGTCTTGGGAATCTGACTAAAAAATACCCTGTTTGTCAGTTTTTTAGGAAAACTGGATGGGAATCTTATCCCCAACCCATAAAGGGCGTTTAAGCCATTCTTGGACATAATATCAAGGGAAAATATGAGCCACGATCACAACTACTTGTAAATACACATGTTCTAAAAAAAAAAAGAGTGAGACTCCAGCTCGCCTACATATAGGTAGTATGATTGCATTTTCAATTTCTCATCTATAAAATCTTCTCTTCCTTCCCTTTATTTCTACTCAACCCATACATTCAACAGATATTGAAGTGTGTAGAAATGGCAGGTTCCTCAAGTCATCAAATAAGAAATATTTGTGTTTTCGGTGGATCCAGTCTTGGGAAAGAAAAAGAGTTTTTAGAATCAGCAAATCATCTTTGTCAGGTACTAGCTAAAAGAAAGATTCATTTAGTGTATGAGGGAGGCAGTATTGGGTTAATGGGGGGGTTTGTCAATAGTTGTATTTTTAGGAGGCAGTCAACTTTTGGGGGTCGTCCTTAAAGCTTTAGCAAAAGGGGACATAATTGGAAAAACAATTGGAGAGGAACTACAAGTCTCTACAATGTCTAATCGAATGAATACAATGTTTAACCATGCTGACGCCTTCATTGCCTTACTAGGTGGTCTGGACACATTGGAAGAGATTTTTTATATTTTCTCTTGGGCCTAACTGCACATTCACCATAAACCTATAGGTTTGTTAAATGTTAATGGTTTTTATTAGAATTTGTTGTCTTTTCTTGATCAAGTTGTGGAACAGAAATTTCTAACATCTTCGGCATGACAAATCATAATCTCTTATGTTATTGCTGAACAATTGATTGACTAACTACAATATTTCATCCCTGTAATTGATCCCTCTATGAGTCTGATAATAACAAGTCTGATAATATAAAATATCTTTAATTTATGGTAAATGTTTATTTTAAATGCAGACCTATCACATAAATCAAAGGATTGATTGATGAGTTTAATTACTAAAATTGAGAAGACAAAGAGAGGGCTAAGCTTAGAAAAGAGATGCTGGTTGAATTCAAATTGGAACACCATTCGGTTATTAGATCATAACTGTCGCACCCTCGCGGCGGAGCAGCGAACCTTGATTGATTTCAGGGTCTTTGTTGTTTGTAAAGGAGTCGCCACCTAGTATTTTGGTCACTAGGAACCCTAACTGATCTTTTAGAGATTCTAAGGCAAGAGACTGGTTGCGTAAAGGGAAGGTATTAGCACCCCTAGTACGCCCTACCTAAGGTAAGCTGCTTGGTGTTTAGTTTGCTTTATAATTGCTATGGTGTTAGTGTTTTCTAATCCCATCAGTTTTTCTAGGTTTGATTCAAACTAAATTGATTAAGATAGAAATCCAAAGAGATTCCATGTGTTTCAAAAGCTCATTTTCCCCTTAGTATTTCAAGAGTTTGCGACTCGTAAATCGCAAGGAGGAGGGAAAAAAAATTAGAAATCTAGGGCGCTTTAAAAAAAAACTATTTTTTGCTTTAGTGTTTTATACTCTCATGGCTCGTAAACCGTGGAGTAAAAAAATTGAAATGTCCTTGATTATAATCAAGGCTTCTTTCAAGGATGTGTATGGATTCATTATTCCTAGAAAATTATTTTGGATATTTACCACTCAGGGTTTCTTTATCCAAATATTAACAGTGAATAATAACAAATTATTCCCAATAATATTTTGGATATTCGTCCTTTAAGGATTTCTTTATCCAAACATTAGCGGTGAATAATAGATGAATTCCCTTCAAAATAAGATTTTTATATTTTTTGGAATATTGGCTAATACCATTTGGAGTTTTACAAACATGTTGTAAAATCTAGAAATGCAAGAAAACAATTTTTTTTTTGTTTAAGAAATTCATGCGAAAACACATTTTCAAAGCTTCCAATAATTTTTTGTATAAAAAAAGAGCTTTCAAAATATATTAGAGTATTGGCCGTATGCAACACACAATAAAACAAATTTTGATATATATGTATATTTCCCGCAATTGCGTCGAAAACCGGGTATTCTAAATACAAGATTGGTATACATTTTTTTACAACATAAAAAAATTCAGACTTTAAAATAAATATTCCAGAAAATAAATCTCTCTCTTCCTTTTATTTTTTTTTTAAAGTAAGGAAGTCCGGTTGGGTCACTTGCTTGGCTGGACACAAAAAAAGGGGGGGGGGGCGTAGGTAAAGGTCAAAGAAAGCTGGCGAGACTGTTCAAGTGAATTAATTCACTTGAACAGTGCAAACACAAAACGGAAAACATGCATGCTGCGAGGTGAAGAGAAAAAAAAAACTGACTTGGGAACGGAATTGAAGAAGCTGCAGCGACGTTGAAAGCATGATGGTTGATCCGGTGTTCATCTGTTTCAAATATTTTCCTCCTGCTCTGTATTTACATCTGCTTCTCTGGTTTTTCTTTCCTCTACGTCAAAGCATTCAGAACTGCAGGTCTCACTAGTTTTTTCTTCTATATATTTACTGCATTTTCTTTTTACTCTGCCTCTCTTGCATTTTTCTTATCTTTCTCTTTGCTGTTTTTTCTGCCCCTTTCTCTCTGGTTTTCTCCTCCTTTTATGCTCTTTCTTTTTTTCTTTCTTTCACGTTCCAGTGCAGCTTTTTAGTATCAAAGAAAAGCCTCTTTTCTTTCCCCTTGTTTTGCCTTCGTCTCCCTTTTTTTTTCCTTCTGTCTTCTCCCCCCCTTTTAGGTCAGCAGAGGCAGCGTATATATAGTCTATACACAACTCTTATTAGGAAAGATTCAATGCATTAATCTAGGATGCAAATCCTAGCTGATTTGTAGCCAAATAATTAAAATAAGGAAACTACAATATTGTCATTGATTATGTGCTGATTCTAGTTATTTCTTTCCAACATTAACACATCATCCCAACCATCTATGTTAGGGATAAAATCCCAGTCATTGATGATAGTGAGGTTCTTCTCTTTATGGCATTTTACAGCTGTCAAAAGCTGTTGTTTCTTATGAATTATAGCTGCACAAAAACATGGTTTTCCTTATTCGGTGTGGTAGAAATCCTATCATTTATGATGATCCAGCCCCCTCTCCAGCTTCCAATATCCTTCTTCAATTAAATCCCTCATTTTAGCACTTTTCAATTCAGTCCTTGGTCTAGAAAAAATCCTTCAAATCAGTCCCGCGAACTTGGGCAAAAATCCTTCTTGCGGCAGGAATCCCTGCTTTCACATAGATATTCAAACGGGAATATCTTGAGCTTCTGATATTGAAATTAAGCGATTCAAAAGATCAAATTCATCTATGTGTCCCGGACTACAACTTTGATGAAGGATTCGAAGTTAGATAAAATCATTTTAGATAACAGAATCTAGTTGGTCAAAAAGGTTTTCTTGATCTAACAATGCCAAGCATCCAAATCTGACTAAGAGTCTGCCCTAAGAACAATGATCCCTAGGACCCAATAAAAGTGTAGGTCAACATGTCATGAGTGACAGAATATAGCTAGGATGGTCAGATATCGTACGAAACCAAGTTAGAATCAGAGCCTAAGTTGGAAAAAAACATTGCGACAGCAACAGAACCAGTTTTTTTTCTAATGCAAATTCTGAGGGATTTATCCAACCTTAAAGACCAGATAAAGAATGAACGAATTTAGCATTATGAAGACTCCTGATTAATCTAAGAAAACCTGATGATTTTGGCAGCAAAGAGGAAAGATAAAGAGCGCAGAAAACAACTCAAACAGGGTTCGAAAAAAATATTTTTTTCTCCTCCGCTTTTGTCAATTTTCTAGCAAACATGAGCTACACTCCTACACTTAGTTCAAAACGGGTATACACCATCTCCAGCACGTGGGGTTCAAAATTGAGTAACAACAATAACTGGAGCTGTAGAATTTGGATTTAGGTCTGGTTTATATGAATAGAAAGCTAAGATATAGGCCTAAAACGTTCATGAAGAGTCCAAGATTCAAAAGGACCGTTTTCAAGTTCAAATTGTAGCAACAATAGAGAAGTTGGAATCTGTCCTGCAGCCTAGACACTGTTTAGTGTTCGGCCCATATCTCGAGTTCTAAAAGTCCAAATGACTTTATTCATGTTTTGTTGGAAAGCTGAGACAATTTTCAAGAACTTTCAGGAAGAGTATCTATTCAAATTCTGATGTTAGCAATGACGTGTTCTGCAGACAACAAGATAAGGATTGTTACCAAGTCAAAAGGTTGGCACCCACTCAATAATTAGTCATCAAATCAATAGTTCCAAATTTTAGCCTATAAAAGGAGGCATTTGTCATGCATTTAGGTATCTTGGTTTTGAGATCAAGATCTTGCTCTTGCTCCCTATCTTTGTATTTTGTTATGTTCAAGTTTTATTCCAAGTTATATTTTCCTTAATTTCTTGTTTATACTTTTCATTTCCTTTACTATACTTATATAATTATGTTCTTATCTTATTTATCAATGTTTCTCTTATTCATAATGTTCATCTAAGTTTATTATGTCAAGGTGAAAAGGTTACACTAATAGTGTAAGAATAAGTATAGTATAAACTCAACATGGGCTTTAATGTTTGATACTAACATGTTTTGTATTTCTTATCTTACTCACTCTTAATACCTTGCTTGTTAAATGGTTAATCTAGATTTGTGTTGAACAACCCTTGACAATAAATACTTGGCACTTTCATAGCCCAACTGTATGGTATAACCGACACCTGTGCTATGAAAGAAACTTGATTTGTTGTTAACATAAGTTATCACCATGAATACCTGACAACATTTACAAGTATTGACATTACTCAAATAAGATAATTAATATAATCATGTTAAGAAATTATAATCCGAGTTGGAACCTCCTTTGTGTGTGGTTTCCAATTGAATAATAAAAAGAGTTTATATTATACTTATTTGAAATACCATTAGTGGATCCTCTAACCTTGACAATTGTTTTATATTTGTTTAAATCCTTACATCAATATCACATCTCAAAGCTCTCTTCAACTCTTTTTTTGTTATTATCTATGTCTTTATTTATAGTTTATACAGTTAACCTCCCTGTGGTTCGACCTCAGTCTTACCGGGTTATTTATTACTTCGACACTCCTACACTTGGGAGAAGATATCAACTCTTTGATCGTGTCATTGTTCGATGTGTCTTTTTGGGTTATGGTTCTCATACAAAAAGATATCGGTGTTATGATCCCTTTTCACGCAAACTCTATGTTACTATGGATGTAACCTTTCTTGAAACCGAATACTTCTTCAATGAACCATCCCCTTCTGTTCTTCAGAGGGAGAATGCAACTAAACAACAGATATGGGATTGGTTTCATATGGACCATACTAAAAGACACACTCAAACAAAATTAGCAATTATTGAGCAGACCAACAACACCGACGCACATACTGAAGCCACATTACATCACCCCCTCTCCAACATATACCATGACCAAAGTCAAAATCGTGAGGACATTCTTGACACTACAACTGAGGTAAGGTCTCCTAACTCCCCTATATTATCTGATTCTATGAAATATAATTTACCTTACAGGTATAATCAAGGGATACCCCCAAATCGATACTCACCAGAAACACAAGGAAGAAAGTCCAAATACTCCATTGTGAATTTTATCCCAGCTTATGACATGTCAGATACAGCAAAGGTCTTTATGGGAGAAGTGTCTTCAAAACAAATCTCACAAAACATTAAAGAGGCCATGCTAGATGAACATTGGAAAATGGTTGTTTATGATGAAATGAAGGCTCTCCAAAAAAATAGTACTTGGAAACTAACTACATTGCTAGATGGGAAAAAGGTAGTTAGATGTAAATGGGTGTTTAATATGAAATATAAAGCAAATGGGACAATAGAATGATACAAAGCGAGATTGGTGGCCAAAGGATACACACAAACATATGGCATAGACTATCAGGAAACTTTCTCACCAGTAGCCAAACTGAACACAATTCGGATACTCTTATCGCCTGCAGCAAACTTGGATTGACCTTTACATTAGTTTGATGTAAAAAATACATTTCTTCATGGAGATCTAGAGGAGGAAGTATACATGGATGTTCCTCTGGTTTTATTGGAAGAATAGAAAATATGGCGTGCAGGCTTACAAAATCACTCTATGGACTAAAACAGTCTCCCAAGGCATGGTTTGGAAGATATAGTTTAGCAACGCGGAAGCATGGATTTAGCCAAAGCAAGTCGGACCACA
This sequence comes from Populus nigra, assembly GCF_951802175.1. Classification (NCBI taxonomy): domain Eukaryota; kingdom Viridiplantae; phylum Streptophyta; class Magnoliopsida; order Malpighiales; family Salicaceae; genus Populus; species Populus nigra. The sequence continues at coordinate 1,472,937 of NC_084853.1, forward strand.
CATTATTTCTAAAAAGAAATGGGTGGAAAATAGTGGCTTTGATTATTTATATTGATGATATGATAGTCACAGGTAATGATGAAGATGGAATTTCATAATTACAAAAATATTTAGCAAATGAATTTGAAATGAAAGATCTTGGTGGGTTGAAGTATTTTTTAGGCATCGAAGTATACAAATCAAAACTGAGCATATTTCTATCACAAAGGAAGTATATATTGGACTTATTAGCTGAGACAGGTATACTGGATTGCAAACCGGTGGATAAACCTATCATACAGAATCATTGTTTAGCAGAATATCCAGATCAGGTTCCCATAAATAAAGAACAATATCAAAAAATGGTGGGAAGACTCATCTACCTATCAAATAAACATCCTGATATCACATATGCAATCAGTCTAGTTAGTCAATTCATGCACAACCCAAGTGAAGTACATATGGAGACAACATTGCGAGTGCTTAAATACTTAAAATCTTCTCCAGGAAGAGGAATTCTCTTTAAGAAGAACAATCACCTTAATCTCATTGGCTATACTGATGCAGACTGAGCTGGGAATTTGACCAACAGAAAGTCTACTTTAGGTTACTTTATATTCGTTGAGGGAAACTTGGTAACCTGAAAAAGTAAGAAGCAAAAGGTAGTGGCTTTATCTAGTGCTAAAGCAGAATTCAAAGGGATGACCAAATGATTATGTGAGGTATTATAGATAAAAGAGCTACTTAAGGAGTTGGGATATCCTATGGATACTGAAATCAAGATGTACTGTGACAAAAAAGCTGCAATTACTATAGCCAATAATCTAGTTCAACATGATCGAATTAAGCGCATGGAAGTAGATAGACATTTCATCAAATAGAAACTTGATGAGAAGACTATAATTTTTTCTTTTGTCAAATATGAGGATCAATTGGCAGATATACTTACTAAAGCAGTATCGAGTAAAGTGTTTCACTACTCTCTCAACAAGTTGGGCATACGGAATATCTTTGCACCAACTTGAGGGGGAGTGTTGACAATAATTAATTTAGCCCTATTACAAATTAGGAAAACTAGAAATCAGGAATAGGTTTAGAAAAGATTTTTTGTATATTTCCATTCTTAGTTTTTCCTTTCTTGTACATGTATATACACACATTCTATGCAGTAAGAAGAGTAGACAATTCTATTTGACACAGGCAAATTACTTCTCATTGTTAAAAGGATTAACAGAGGCTTCTTGCATAGATGCAAGACAGGAGAGCTCCGTTTATGGAGCTCTGTTGGATGAAGGAAGATTGCATTGAAATGAGCTGGAATGTTGAATCCATCTTCTACATGGCCGGTTTCACAAGCAATCCATCTTTGGATGTTTTGCTTGATTATATTGATCGTGGTATGCTATCCAATTTTTAATGGAAATGACAGGTATTATTCCCCTTTTTCGAAGTACCCAAGGCCTAGCTTTTAGCCCATGCCCAAGGATGAACGCAAGGACAGTTCAAAAAAAGAAAGAAGAAGAAGTCATTCCTAACTTGTTTTCTCAGGCAAGTTCTAATCTTATCACTACACCATTAACTAGTTTTACCGACGGACTAATTCCGTCGGTGAAAGCAATGAAATCCGTCGGTGAAATAATTACCGACGGAACACGTCCGTCGGTAAACCAGTCGTCGGTAAAACCCATTTCCGTCGCTAAGTCTGTCCTAAATAAATAAAAAACACCCACCGACGGAACACCAACGGTCTTAGAGACGGATACGCTCGCGCCAAAAAAAAAAATTTCCCGCGGGAACATTACCGACGGAATAAATCTGTCTGCAATTTCAACGGTAAGTACCGACGGACTTACCGACGTATTTTCCTTCGGTAATTATGGCATAGTTGGTAATTGTTTGGCAACTCTTTGTGAAATACCGACGGATAGTATCCGTTGGTAAATCCGTCTGTATTTAATCACCGACGGATATATTCCGTCGGTAATTATGGCATGGCTGGTAATTGTTTGGCAACTCTCTGTGAAATACCGACGGATATTATCCGTCGGTAAATCCGTCTGTATTTAATCACCGACGGATATATTCCGTCGGTAATTATGGCATGGCTGGTAATTGTTTGGCAACTCTCTGTGAAATACCGATGGATATTATCCGTCGGTAAATCCGTCTGTATTTAATCACCGATGGATATATTCCATCGGTAATTATGGCATGGCTGGTAATTGTTTGGCAACTCTCTGTGAAATATTGACGGACATTATCTGTCGGTATATCCGTCGGTAGGTATTTAAAATATATTAAAATAATAATTTTGTTAATAGTAAAAAACCTTAATAAACAAATAACAATGGATTAAACATTAAAAATATAAAAGTAATGTTAAATAATATTCATTACAAATTGAATGTGTTTAAAAAACAAAATTAAACTAGAATAGCGGCGGAGCTGGAGGAGGAGGAGGAGGAGGAGGAGGCTGGTTGTTCCCGGGACCATACGGTCAAAAAGAAGCTGCACAAGTATCGTCACCCATCTTTGATCTCATCTCCATGATTATTTGATGAAGCTCATCATAATTCGTCGAGAGTTGTTGATATTGTTGTTTCAACACAATGAACTCCTCAGACTGAGTGTTCGATACTGATGGAGAGCTTCCAACAGTTGAGACACTATGAGCCGAACGCAAGTTTTCAGCCGTAGTGTTGGAGAGCCCATAGATCCGATTTTTATCGGGTCCACTAGACGATCCCACCTCCATCCACAAATCTAGATCGAAATCTGGATGGGTCGATGAATTGTCCCCATATCTCTCCCTCAACCGGCTATTATAGATATCCTGAAAATTCCGTCGGTAAAAAAATCATCAAATGCAATTCAAGATGCAATTCAAGAAATTAATAACTTATAAAATAAAATGAATGAACGAACATACCACGAAGTGCTGAGCACGGTTGTCCACGAACTGCTGCATTCCCTTTTGGCGGTCTTGACTCCGCATATGCATCTCTACAAACAGTTCCATTGGACTCGGTTCACGTCCAAGAGATGCAGCCTGTAAGGAAAAAATAGGTTGAAAGTTAAATATATTATAAAGAACGATAAATTATTTAACGATATATTTCATAAAAAATAATCTTACCATCCGCTTTGCATGTGCGCTGAATGGGACGGATCCGCCAGTGTGCGTGGTAACCGAACCATGAATTTGCCGGTTCCGGTTGTCGGCGCCGGACTGTGAGCGCCATGAGAACCGCTCTGAGGTCACGTGCTCAATATATGCCATCCATATTTCCTCCGAGATGAATGGCGGTTTGAATTCTTGCCAAACCGCCACCTCATTCCATCCTTCAAGACCGTTATCCCTCACTTTTCTTTTTGATTTTTTTTGGGTGTCATACCAAAAATCACGCAACCTACTTCCATAGTAACAAATTAGAATTTAAAACATAAAATTATAAAACAAAAATAAATATTATTTTCGATGTTACCTAGTCATCGCATGATTCTCCCATACCCTCCTCACAACATTGTTGTCCGCCCTATCCCACTCAAATTTGTTTTGTGTATATAAATAATTCATATAAAATAAGAATAGTACAAGATATAAAATTATAAAAATCATTTATTAATAATAAGCTGGAAATTAAAAATTAACACTGACCTGAAATCGCTTAAACCATGCATCAATATTAGGTTTCCACTCAGGATGTCTGGAAACCTGGCTCCATTGAAACAATGGAATCTCCATCGACAATTTAAACACCAATGTTATAGTCCTTGCAGCCTCAATGTTTGTGAACCTGAAATTAAATAAAAGTAGTAATATTAATTAGTTGTTCATAAATTATGTTATAAGTATATAAAAAAAAAACTAAAACCTAAACAAACTTACATTGAGAAGTCATCCTTCCATTGTGCCTGGTACTTACGGGTGAATTGACCCCGCTGTGAAGGCACACCGCTTCTGCGCTGTGAAACCGCGCTAGAAGAGGCAGCATCACAAGTTGGCGTAGATTCCTTGTCGTGATCAGCACCTAAGGATACGTCCTCCTCGCTGCTAGAAGAACTAGCTGCAACCGTCTTCTGACGATGTGTTGTAGATTTCATTCTACGCATCTACACAAATTTATACGAATAATTACATAATTAACTTCGATTATTTTAAAAAAAATTCGACAAAGTCTCCCCTATACTTGGGGGTCCCAAGTTATCAACAAAATCATATTACACTTCCAATTTTATTTCACATCTCGATCCAATCATCCTGGATCTCAACCCAACTCATCATCATCAACACAACATTTTATTCAATAACATCATATAATGATATTCAAGTAAAAGAATCAATTTCAACTATGAACATTCATTGTTAAATTGGTACTTAGAGTTACAAACATTAGATTAAAGTCATACATTCAAATTTACGGATTAATATTACATTTCAAGTTTTAGGAGACAAAACTCTTAATTTATAAATAATTACATGGTCAAAAGCAAAAGATAACTAAATCAATATCATTCCTAACACGATCGACCCCAATGAACCTCAAAATAGAAATTAACGTGTACACATAAATATAAAAATGTAATAACAAGCAATAACAATGACATGGAAACAATAATATCTTAAATTAAGATAAACTAATTAAATGTAATTCTATATATATAAATTAACATTTTTAACATAAATTCAACAATAACAATTATAGCAATACAAACAATAATATCCTAAATTAAGATAAACTAATTAAATGTAATTATATATATATAAATTAACATTTTTAACATAAATTCAACAATAACAATTATAGCAATACAAACAATAATATCATAAAATTAAAAAATAAAATTAAAAAACTAAAAAACACTACACAAAACAACATAAACACAAAACAAACAATACACAAAACTAAAAAACACTATATCAATTCAAAAAAAATTTGGGAATAAAAAATGCTTACCTGAATAGTGTGTTGAATTTAAGATTTTATCTACAAACAATACACAAAACAAAGAACACCAAAAAAAATAATCATAATTAAAATAAAAAAATACAAAGATAAAGAAAAAAGAATATATACCTTTTAAAACTACCACCAAAACAATAAAATCCCTTCTAAAAGCTAAATATAAACAACAGAAGAAGAGAAATGGAGAAGAGGAGAAGAGAAACGAAAGCAGAGAAGAAAATGAACCAAGTGGGGGGATGGGGGGGTTATATATAGCAATTTTTCCGACGGAATTACCGACGGAAATTAATTGTTGTCGGTGGCATTAAATTCCGTCGGTAATTAATTGAAATGCGCACCAAAAAAAGTTCAAAAATCCCGCCAAACTTTTCAATCCGTCGAAAACTCCGTCGGTATTCGTGAGGACGGACACGTGTCAGACATGCGTGCGCTTTGGAATGTGCATAAAGCCGTCAGTGATTCCATCGATATTGGACGTCGGTAACTCCGTCAGTTAACCCGTCGGTGAATTTGGCACAATCCCGTAATTTTTTTGCAACTCTCTGTGAAATACCGACGGGTTTAAGTCCGTCAGTAACGCCGTCAGTGAATGTGGCACAATCCCGTAATTTTTTTGCAACTCTCTGTGAAATACCGACGGGTTTAAGTCCGTCAGTAACGCCATCAGTGAATGTGGCACAATCCCGTAATTTTTTTGCAACTCTCTGTGAAATACCGACGGGTTATAGTCCGTCGGCAAAGCTGTCGGTGAGTGTGGCACAATCCCGTAATTGTTTTACAACTCTCTATGAAATACAGACGGGTTATAGTCCGTCGGTGAAACCGTAAATCTTGAATTGCAATCTTACAGTACACACAACACAATAACAAGGGCTGACCATTAAAGAAGAATAAATATTTCATGTTTCAAATTATTACATTATAAAATAAGGCTTTATAACATGTTTAGTTAGTCAGAATTTTCATCTTCGTCCTCTATTTAATTGTTATCATCAGCTTCATCGCACTCTTCAAGTTCGTTATCATCTTCTTCAACAACATTCTTTTTTCCACTAGTAGAGCTCAGAACAACATTCAACTCCTCTGCATCAACATCAACAAGACTATCGTTGAAAACATGAAAATTCGAATTTTCTTCTAAGTCAATCGACGGAGCAACTCGATATGGTTCAACAAACTCACTAGCTTGAAAGACTTCATCTATCACACTTGTGTCTTCGTTCTCATCCTAAACAACCTCGACACGACCCTTGGGTTTTGTTTTTAAAACGGATAACCAATCAACTCTTGATCGGTCCTTTCTAAAGGAAGGGGTGTATGTGTAACAAACTTGTTGGCATTGCTTTGCAAAAACAAAGACGTCGTTTACGTTGCGGTGTCTAGCTTTTGAGTTGATTTCAACGAGACCATAGTGAGGATCTACTCTGATTCCTCTGTCAGTTGTGTCATACCAATAGCATTTGAATAAAAACACTCTATTTTGCTTGCTATAATATTGCAGTTCGATGACCTCTTCCAATCTACCGTAGTAGTCAACTTCAAACTCACTAGAAGTCGATCCTTTAATACAAACACCGCTGTTGTATGTCTTGCTTCCATGCCCATATTCTTCAGTATGAAAGAGATATCCATTGACAAAATACCCATTATAGCACTTGACTTTTCTTTCAGGGCCCAGACATAGTAAAGACAGTGAAATAGCAGCACTACCTCCCATTTAATAAACCTAGCTTGTAAATTAAATACAACAATAATCAATAAACGAATATTATGTAACATTGACTACAATTAATTACATTGCAAGAGATAATGAGTTTGTGATAAGACTTACATGTTTTCTAAACCATGTGGCAAATTGTTCATCTTGTAATTGAAAGATCTGGGATTCGGTCAGCTGTGAGTTATTGGACAGTAAGTATCGTCGATGTTGCCTGCAAGGTTGTTCCAAATTATATGAGTGTATGGTATCACAAAACATAAATAGTACACTCTTGACAAAGTTTAAGTCGAACATCTACTTGCTTAATAAAAGGTCTCAGCTCATCACAGTTAAATAGAACATAATTGTGTGCTTGTCTGAACTCTATTTCAGACAAATATCTTCCCCTCACGGCATTTTTAGGTGTGGGTCGTCCAGGATTAGAGAATATTGACAAGTTCCCACTTGAATGCACTTCACCACCATCATCATGTCGTGGAACACAGTTTATCCTCGTTCTCAAATGAGGTTCCAAATAGTATGAGATAAATGTTGAGATCTCCTCAACAATATACACCTTACATATTGACGCCTCAACATGCGCCTTGTTCTTAACCTTTTTCTTAAGATTGAACAAGTACCTGCATATATATATATATATATATATTAATAAAACATTATCAATTAAAAACATTAAAATAAAAATAAAAATATTTAATTATAAATTATATAGCTCATGTAATATCTAACCTCTCGAATGGATACATCCATCTGTACTGGACCGATCCTCCAACTTTTACCTCAAATGGTAAATGTACGGGTAGATGCTCCATTGAGTCAAAAAATGATGGAGGGAATATCATCTCAAGTTTACATACTGTCTCGACGATATTTTTTTCAAGCCTTTCAATGTGATCAACATTCAACTTGCTGGAGCATATATCTCTGAAGAAATGATTGATCTCCGTTAGTGCATCCCATATCCCCTTTGGCAATAAATCATGAAAAGCTAATGGGATGAGTGTTTGTATAAACACATGGCAGTCATGACTCTTCATTCCATATAATCTGCATTCCTCTGTATTAACCAGCCTTGATATGTTCGAGGCATGTCCATCGGGGAAACGCAGACTCTTAAGCCATTTATAGACTAGTAGTTGTGCGTTTTTCTCTAGCACGAAGCTTGCTCTTGGTTTTGCGACCCGTGACCCATCACAAACCAACTCCATATTTTTACGGTTATAGAACAGCGCTACATCCAATCTAGCCTTGATGTTGTCCTTTGTCTTCCCCTTCACATCCATGACGGTGTTGAAAATGTTCTCAAACACGTTCTTTTCAATGTACATGACATCAAGGTTATGGCGGAGAAGATTGGTCTTCCAATAAGGAAGCTCCTAAAATATACTTTGCTTTACCCAATTATGGGTCAAACCAAAACCAAAAAACTTTTGCTTACCTGATTGGACACCAAACACAATGTCACCGTACTCTGACACAACATCAAACAATTCTTCACCGGAAAGACGCGAGGGTGCAACATCATTTTCAACTCTGCCAACAAAGAAATCCTTTATGTTCTTTCAATCATATTACTCTGCAAGAAACGACGGTGACAGTCAAAAAAAGAAGCTTTACCCCCGTTTGTTAGCGTGAATGCATTGTTGTTCTCCATACAGTATGGATATGCTAGCTTTCCATGCGTGCTCCAACCAGAAACCATTCCATAAGCTGGGAAATCATTGATAGTCCATATCAAAGCCGCTCTCATAACAAAATTTTGTTTCCTCGAGATGTTATAAGTCAAAGTTCTAAAGGACCACAACTGCGTCAACTCATCAATCAACGAACAAAGACAAACATCTATATTCCGACCCGGACTACTCGGACCTGGTATGACCATAGATAAAAACATGAACTCCGGCCTCATACACATCCCCGGTGGCAAGTTATAAATCGTCAGTATGACCGGCCAACAAGAATAAGGAGAGCAAATGACCCGAATGGGTTGAATCCGTTTGTACATAACCCAAGACGCACGTTCCTTGATTTAGCTTAAAAGTGAGGATGCATACTGTTAAAGTGTTTCCAGGCTTCACCGTCAGAAGGATGAACCATCACTCCATCAACCGCATGGTGTGATTGGTGCCATATCATGTGCTCAACAGTCCTTGGTGACATGAATAACCTCTGCAGTCTAGGTGTGATTGGGAAGTATCTAAGTTTTTTATATGTCACGAGAGTCTTCCCTCTACCAGTTCTGGGTTTGTAACGGGAATGCCCGCATGTCATGCACTCGGTCATCTTAGCATTTTCATGGTAGTATAACATGCAGAAGTTAGGGCATATATCAATTTTCTGGTATCCTAAACCGATGGGGTTTCATCATGGACTTGGCAGCATAGAAGTTCTCTTTCAGCCTGTTCCCTTCAGGTAAAATGCTTCTCGCCCATTCAATAATCTTGTCATAACCGGCCTCACTCAACCCGTGATTTGACTTGATGGTGAACACATGTGCTACGGCTGATAATTTACTGTGGTTCGTGTAGCCATCCCATAATGGTTAGTCAGAATCTCTCAATAGATCAAAAAACCTTGTTGCATCTGCATTAGGTTCTTCTTCTACGATTGGACATTCCCTGACATTACCTTCACTCATTCTCATTGCATCCATAACCATATTCCTGTAAGGATTACTGTTCTCATTTCCAACTTCATGCATGTTGCTAGCATTAGAAGTTAACCCAACCACCTGTTCTTCCATGCTCTCATCAGGAACAAATAGTTCTCCGTGAGCATACCAACACAGGTAATCTTCCATGAACCCTTTGGTTAGAAGATGCATCGTTACAACATCTTGATGTAGAAACTTTAAATTTTTACACTTCCTGTATGGACACCTAATACCGCCATCAGTAAAATTCCTCGGAATAGATGTTGCGAAATTAATAAAACTATGGACACCGTTACAATAATCCATCCTTCGCAATCCTTGGGGTGAGTCCAGATACATCCATGAACGATCATCCATGACTTCTATTGAACTTCTATAAAACATAACAAAAATATTGGTTTTCCCCGACATTATCCAACAAACTAAAACAACACTTATGTTAAATATTTATTATCAATTATCAACTATCAACGTTCATACATACAAATTTATACATATATAAATTTACAGAAATCACAACTTCGAAATAGAATTGATAAAAATTAAACAAGACTCGTTAAACAAGCTATTAATTATTTATTTCATCACAACGACACATTTAATTCGGTGTAATTCAAACAAAATTTCAACAATTTACAAACAAATATAATTTGATAAAATCTAAAACAAACTATAACAACTACAAAATTATACATTCATACTACAAGTTTCTTTGACAAATAACAATTAAACAAGTACAAATGTTAACAAAATACATATACTAAAACAATAAAATTCACAATTAAATATTAAAACTAAAAAGGATAGATTTCTTACAAAAAAATGATAAAATCTACAAGAAACGGATATTGTGACCACGTACAAGATATAAGAAACTTGAGTGCTCGTGTTGAGAATAGTGGAGTTGGGATGGGTGTGGCTGCAGTTTGGGAGGGGAGAGGTGGGATGGGAAAGAAGAAGGAGGAGAAACAGAGGAAGAGAGTGTCGGCAGATCGGTGGGTATATAATGGTTTTTTCCGATGGAATCACCGACGGATTATTTCCGTTGGTGATTCCATCGGTGATTCCGTCGGTGACAGTGTCACGTCACTGTACGGCTATCTCAGTTTGAATCCCTTGGTCATTCCGTCGGTAAAATCGTCTGACGTCACCACGCCGTTGTATATTTCCAGACAAATTGTATAGCTCGTCGGCAAAACGGTCGGTATATACCGACGGAACTATTCCGTCGGTATATACTGACCGTTTAGCCGACAGATTGAGGCCGTCGGTATATACTGACAGATTTTGAGATAGAATTATGTTTGTCGGTAATTATTACCGACAAAATATTTCTATTGATAATTCTGTTGGTTTTCTCCGATTTTCTAGTAGTGAATCATACGGATTTCTACTCTTTGATGATCTGATCCTAGTGGAAAAGAACAGGTGTTTTGTAAGAAGGAATGCAAACATTGTGTCAAAGGAAAGGAAAATACGTTGTGTGTTGACTGATGAGTGGAGCGGCACGTACTCATAAACGAGAACATGCATGTCATGACTTTGATAGTTTGTTGTTGGTACATGGAACGGAACGTTAGTTCCGAGCGACTTTTTTTTTCCTTTTAAAAAATTTAAAAATGTTATTTTTTTAAATATACTTACATTAAAAATTAATTTAAAAAAATAAAAAAATATTTTTTTAATATTTAAAAAAAAACACTAACAAGGCAAATGAATAAACTCTAATAATCGTTTGAAATTTCTCAGAATCCCTATAAATTTATATAATTATTAATTTTAAAATCTATAAAATTAATAAAAAATATATAAATTTACCTGGAAATCCACAATAATAAAATAAAAAATAAAACTCTAACAATTCAAATAGTAGGTTGCATATTTCCATTTCATTTATAGACTGCTGGTTTGACTGGTCGCTCCTTTATTACTGTGACCCCCAACTGGTTCCAGTTCCACGTAGAACCACAGTTACTGATAAAACAAACCACTAGCACTATGCTCCATCTCCATCTCCATCTCCATCTTCATCCTTCCTTCCTACTCATGAATACAAATATATCACGTTACTTCTGAGATTCCTTAATTGCTTAGGAAAAACAGACAAATGATGTTGCCTGCTGCTGATCACTATGTCCAGAGTAAAATAAATATTATACAGTCCTTAACTAGTTTCATCCGGCATAACTTTTAATTCTGGTAAATATAATTCAATTAGTTAGATTTTAGGTTTACTTCATAGAAATTACTAATTTCAGGGCTCGTGAAATTAGTCAAAATATACACAAACTAATCCGAACAACCACGTTAATAAAAAAATAAAATCTTCTCTTAGTAATATATATCAAGAAAGACTGAAAGACAAAACTTCCATATCTCATAACTTCTTCATTTCCTTGATATTGTTACCATATATATATATCTTTAATATGAAGAGCACGACACCACTTCTGCAGCTCAATAATGGATCTTCGTCGTCGTCACCATTACCTGCACCAGCAGCACCACAAGAAGCAGAAGCAGAAGGAGACTACTCACCTGCAGCTTCCAAGACTTTCAAAGACTTTATCAAGTTCGTATTTTGGAAAGAGACTGTTAAGTTATGGAAGATTGGCGGTCCTATTGCCATCACTCTACTCTGTCAGTATGGTACCAACACTTTAACCTCTATCTTTATTGGCCATCTTGGAAACTTGCAACTCTCTGCCGTTTCTGTTTCCCTCTCTGTCATCATGACCTTCGCTTACGGCTTCCTTCTTGGTATGGGCAGTGCCCTCGAGACCCTCTGTGGTCAAGCTTTTGGTGCTGGTCAAGTTCATATGCTCGGTGTTTACTTGCAAAGATCAGCCATCATCTTATTCGTCAGTTGTGTCGTCCTCTTGCCCATTTACATTTTTTCCGCTCCTATCCTGAAAGCCATTGGCCAAGAAGATGATCTTTCTGACCTTGCCGGAAAATTCACCATCGTGGGCATACCTAATTTGTTTTCACTGGCTATCTATTTCCCTACCCAAAAGTTCCTTCAAGCTCAACGCAAGGTTGGAGTACTTGCCTGGATTGCCTTTTCGACTCTCCTTCTACACGCTTTTTGGCTTTGGCTCTTCATCTATAAGCTTGGTTGGGGTACCACTGGCGCAGCAATCGCTATAGACCTTAGTGGATGGTCAATTGCTCTGGCTCAAGCTGTGTACGTGATGGGCTGGTGTAAGGAAGGATGGCGTGGGTTTTCCTGGGCTGCATTTGAGGATATTTGGTCCTTTGTCACCCTCTCACTTGCTTCAGCTGTCATGCTTTGCCTGGAGCTCTGGTATATGATGAGTATTGTTATTCTCACTGGACATCTTAGTAGCGCAGTCATTGCTGTCGGTGCCCTTACCATCTGGTCAGTCATTCATCATCATCCTAATCATTGTTATATCAATTAATTATTAATTAATCTTTGGTTGATTTTAACTTGTTGTTAATCTTCTGAATTGTATATATTTCAGCTTGAATATCAATGGCATTGAACTAATGTTTTTCCTTGGAATAAATGCTGCTATAAGGTAAAATTAATTTAGTGTGCTCAACTCAATATATATTTGCATTTGCTAAATTCTGGTGATAATCAATCATCTATGATTATGAATATGGATTCTACTTGCCTGTCTCATGAGTGATTATGAATATAGATTCTTTTTTTTTCTTTTTTGTTTTGGTTGCGTACACACTCCTGGACATGAGCTTATATATGGGCTGGGATGCATAAATAATGATTCCAGGAGATCACCCACTCTATAACATTTAATTTCAGAGTGATTGCAAGATACAGTGCATTAGACAGGGCAACTGCTGCCTGTTTTAATTAATTGATTTCGAGATCCTTGATGTGTTATCTCGGTGGGGTGTATGATAAAGATTTCAGCTTAAATGAATGAATATATATTAACTAATTAATTAATTTCAGCGTTCGTGTCTCGAATGAGCTTGGATTGGGGCATCCAAGAGCTGCAAAATACTCGGTCATGGTGACTGTGTCCCAGTCACTTGTGATTGGGCTCATTCTGATGGCTGTTGTGTTGATAGCCAAGGACTATTTTGCCTACATCTTCACAAGCAACAAAGAGATGCAAGTAGCAACCTCCAAACTAGCATTCATTCTAGCCATCACCATGGTTCTTAACAGTGTCCAGCCAGTGATATCAGGTGGGCTACGAGGACATACCAGCATGGTTAATTTGGCTGATTGCAAGAGATTTATAATGACTACGTACCTGTCATCCATCGAATTAATCTATCTTAATTTCAGTAATCGTCCCCTTTAATCATCAATTTAATTAGATCAAGCATGCTCATGACGCGCGCAGGTGTTGCTATCGGTGGGGGGTGGCAAGCATTAGTGGCCTATATCAACATTGGTTGTTATTATGTTATTGGGCTCCCCCTTGGTTACCTGCTTGGATACAGAGCAAATCTGGGAGTCCAGGTATGTGCCCGATCGAGTAGTACGCAGATAGATTATCAGACCACCCTTGTGGTTCCACTAATAACCCTGCTAATTATGCTCTACAATCCATTTATGAATATCGATCATCCAGGGAGTATGGGGTGGCATGCTGGGCGGAACTGCTTTGCAGACCTTGCTGCTCTTGATTGTGCTCTACAAAACCAACTGGAAAAAGGAGGTCAGAATTCCTTCTCCTGCTGTTTCTTCCCATAAATAAGTTAATAGCTAGCTAATTCGTGAGGAGTAAATGCTAAATTATATATAAAATGCAGGTTGCAGAAACAGCAAAACGCATGAGGAAGTGGGGTGGCCAGGATCTCAACAATAATGATGATCATATAGCTGCTAACGGAGCGTGAAGCACCTGGTCATTAATTAGTATGTATTTAATTACGAAGTAGAATAATGCATGGTTCTCTTCATCTCGAATCATGATCAAGTCTTCCAGCGGTACAACACACGCAGGAAATCAAACAATTAATAAAAATATCCTTGATCAGTCAGCAGAAGAGAAAGAAAGAGAAAAACCTGCTGAATTTGCTATTGCTTATCTTGCAACAATAATAAATAGGTATCACTTTCGATGCTCATTGAATTAATAGCCAGAACAAGTGAAATATAATATGTATGGACTGCTTTCGACGTAGGACATGAAAAGTTTGGTTGAAGGGAACTTTTCTGCCTCTCTTCTCGTGTTTAAAAATATAATTATGATTATTTTTTAAAATATTTTTTATTTAAAAATATATTAAAATAATATATTTTTTAATTTTTATAAATTATTTTTGATATTAGCATATCAAAATATCTAAAAATACTAAAATATATTAATTTAAAATAAAAAATAAATATAAAATTTTTCAAAAACACTTCAAAAATATAAAAACAATCACTGCCATGTAAATGCAACTGCAACTCAACTAACACGTAGGGAAGTACGTCGACATGGTTACATCACAATCAACTTTTATTGTATTGTTATTTATGGAATTATTAAAATGATATTTGAAAAATTATCGATGATAATATATATATAAATCCAATAAGTAGAATTCTGAAAAATAAATGCTCATTGAATATTTGATAAGAATAAAATATTTTTTATTAAAAAAAAAGTGATTTTGGCTTTTTTTTTATTTTAATGAATGCCTGTTTTAATTGCAATAAAATTAAATCGATTTAAAAATGTCCCACGACATAGCATATATAAATTTTAAGATGCATATATATTAAAAATTGAAGACTGACACGCAGAGTCTTCATTATTATCTTTTAATTAATTAATCAATGCAGCACAAACGACTAATATAATATATATTAGAGTGAAAGTTAACGATGTTCCAAATGCAGATACAATTAAAGGAAAAAAAACCCTTCAAAGAGCCACCGGAAAATTTCGGTTAACTGCTGGCGTGGTGAGGAAATTGACTCTGCTCTTCTTTTATTGACAGTAAAGGAATTTTGAGAAGGTTTTTCTTTTTCTTTTGCTTAGGCTTTTTTTTTATAAGAATAAATTTAAGTATTTTAGTTTTTTTTCCCTCTCTCTTTGTCTTTGTATTTTTCTTCCATTTAAATTCACCAATATCTCTAGCAAAACAGAACAAAAATAGAGAGAGACAAGTAATCTATGGGGAGATTTTATTTTGTCTCCTAATTGAATCAGGATTTTTTTTTCCAGTCACATCTTGAATTTTTATATATTTTTCAATCTTAACTCAATCTTATATTTATCTACTTTCACAAGGAGTACAAATCAACGGAAAAGTACAACAATGAACAGAGTTGTCGGAGTCGATGGCGATGACAGAGGTGACAGCTGGAGTCGATGGCGAATCCTAATTTTTCAACATATATATATAGCTTGGTATAAAATATAAATTCTTCAAATTTTATTGTTTTTTTTATGTGGCTCAAGTTGGGTAGATAAATATTCATACCCTATCCAAACTTGGCCTTTTACATTGGCTATTACCCGAAACTCGAACAGGCAAAAAAAAATCTTATTCATTCGAGTTAATTCGAGTCAGTATCCACCAGGCTTCGGTGAAATTTGTTGGGTTTCTCGAATAGCATACACATAGCGAAAATAATAAAATAAAATAATTTGAGAGTCCCTATGATCCTGTTAGATAAATCTAAAATTGTTTAGGGATTTATTACCTGAAAATCTAATTTTTTTTTGCTTTAAATAATTCTTTAAAGATTGAGTTGTAACAAACCACAAGTTGTCCAATTGTTCGGTCTCCAACGGTAATCCATACAAACCATCAATGAGAAATATCTTAAATCCCTATTTAGAATAGAGAGATTGTTATACCTAGAGTGCTAGCTTTTTATTCTGTGACTTACATAGCTTTTTTTATAAAAAAACAGATAACCATTTAAAAAATAAGAGGCATAACTTACTATTTATAAGGAAGTTTGAAAAACCTTATAAATTAGCAAAATATCAACTTGTCCCCTGAATATCCATATATTAATTTAGGATAATTTTATAAATTAACTCAATCAAATTCTTACGTGATTTTTCTAGGTTTAGAAATATAATCCTTATATTAATTATATTCTAATAATTAATTTCTCAAATATATTTTAATTAAGTCATACTTAATTAAATCATTTCAATTTGATTTATAACTAATTATTCTTAATATATACAACCCATTAGGTTCCTAATATGTTGGCTCATGTATAAATTATAATTATGATTAAATAAATTAAAAATTTTAATTTATTATCAATTCGACAATTGATTAATTTATATTTGAATATCAGGTGTATCATCTAGCAACCATGTCATGATCTTCTAAATATTAGAAGAGTAATTAGTGGTTTGACTTAACCTTTAAGTAATTAATTTTCCAGTGTAATTAATATGATTTCATCAATAGTTGAAAATGGATTCAGATTCAGATGTCTCTTTTGATGCAAGACAGATTCAGATGTCTCTTTTGATGCTAAGATTTGAACTTGAAAATGGAGGAAATGAAGGAGGGTTCGGGGGCTTCCCTAGCCCAGAAAGTTCCCAGGATTTTTTCAAAAATCAACCGACCCGCATAAAGGCTAAATGTGGAACGTTGTGCGAAAAATAATTTTTTAATTATTTTTTAAAGGGGGGGTGACAACTGGGACCTAGTAGTGTCTACCCCTTCCAAAGCTGAAAATCCATCTTTTGCTCTTTAAGAAGCCTCTCGGTTCGGCCATCAGGCCTGTGCGGTGCCCTAGAAAGACCGTGCGCGCCCTCGTTGGGCGCTAAGACCTTGGGCCCATGGCCCTTGGGCACTTGGGCGACTGGGTGCGCGACACAGCTACGTCGTGCTGCGCGACACGGGGACAGCCCCTGCTGGCTTGCTCTCTTGCTCACAGGGGGGCTGCCTTAGGCCCTTAGCCCCTTGCATTTTTGGCTTGCCCCCTGCGCAGGAGAGGCTAGGCGTTTCTGGGGCCAGCTCGATGTCATTGGTCACGGCACGCGAGTTGTTGGGGTTCCCGCATTCTGCCAAGAAAACGTCGTGCTTTCCATATGAAGTAAATCCAATAAAATCAACCATATTTTTTCTGAGGCTACCCACTGAATTTGAGGTCATTCCGGGCCGGTTCCTATTTTTACGGATTTCCTTGATTTTTAATGGTAGAAAAATTAAAGAAAGTATTGTCGGACCTTGAAAAATTATGGGATTTGTTTTGAAGGTGGATTGGATTTTTGCCAACCTCTGTGCAAAATTTCAGCTCAAAATACCAAGTAATAAATTTTTTAGAGAGGGGGTGACAACTGAGACCTAGTAGTGTCTACCCCTACCAGAGTTGTAATAACACTTATTACTCTTTAGGGGGGTGCCCCCTGACTGGCCATGGGGCGCGCTGGCCTGGTGCCCATAGGCCTGCCACGAGGGCTTTATGAATTGTTCCTACACTTGGACTAATATGGGGGGCCTTATGGCCTAAAGTATCGCAGGCATCGATGACCCGTTTTCCAACTGGAAATGACTCGATTCCGGCCACCGTCTTCGAGACTCACTTCAAGCCATTGGGCATGTTGGAGCTACTTATCAAAAGCGTGGCATTCATTTTATTCTCGTGTCAAGGTGCTAGCACCTGCTATATGCCCGTCTGCTTGCCGCGACATCACGGCGGTGGCGGCCACTGCATGTGCTCGCAAGTTGGAGGCCTGGCTGACGTGGCTGGTGCGGACCGCCCAACTTGGGGATTATAAGGAGAGCTCTACACTGGCGTGGGTGTGGCATTAAATTGTCGTGCGCACGCCCATGTGTTGGCTTTCCTTGTCATCCATGACCTCGTGGCGTGACGTGCTCGTTGCCGAGGCCTGGCCTCCGTCTTCCTAGCTGAGGCAGATGACCTCCCGCATGATTGTCCCTGTCGGGTCCCCCCCCGCTGCTTGTTACTTGTCCCTTCGAGATCCTTCACGTCCAACTTCTTGCTTGGCCTTTGAGATCCTTCGCATCCAGCGGTGTAGGCACGACCTCGCTCGAGTGTTTCCACTTGCTCTCGTGGTCGTGGTTCACTCGTCAGGATTGTTCTCGCGTGTACGCGGTGGTGCATGAGCGATAATCGGGCTATTTGTGTCGATAGGCTCTGTGCTGGTGCACCGAACTATTGGCCTGCTACCCCCATCACTCTCAACCCAAGGCCCTAAGTACCTTCCGGCAAGGCAGGGTTCCTGTTTTGCGTACCCACTTCGATGGAATTCGAATGTGAAGTTGTCCCTCTCTGCCATGTGCCTCCCCAGGGGCTTGGGGCGAACCTAGCAGCGGAGCCCATGTTCTAGTCGAGCGGACTCCCGCCGAACTGGCCCACGCGTGATAGCTCGTGCTTTCGGATGTAGAATGCAATGCTGACGTGGGGGCCTCTACTCCTACGACCGCCCTATTTAAGCCACTCATGCTTGATAAGAACGATTTCCTCACCCATCTCGACCCCTCGTCTCATCGGCGTCAGGGATCGTGCGGGTCGTGATGCTGCTAAGGAATGCTACCTGGTTGTTCCTGCCAGTAGTCATATACTTGTCTCAAAGATTAAGCCATATATGTGTAAGTATAAACTAATTCAAACTGTGACTGCGACTGGCTCATTAAATCAGTTATAGTTTGTTTGATGGTATTTGCTACTCGGATAATCGTAGTAATTCTAGAGCTAATACGTGCAACAAACCCCAACTTTTGGAAGGGACGCATTTATTAGATAAAAGGTCGACGCGGGCTCTGCCCATTTCTTTGATGATTCATGATAACTCGATGGATCGCAGGAC
Organism: Populus nigra; assembly: GCF_951802175.1. Taxonomy (NCBI): domain Eukaryota; kingdom Viridiplantae; phylum Streptophyta; class Magnoliopsida; order Malpighiales; family Salicaceae; genus Populus; species Populus nigra. Next base: position 1,492,005 of record NC_084853.1, read on the forward strand.
CATCGTGATGGCGACGCATCATTCAAATTTTTACCCTATCAACTTTCAATGGTAGGATAGAGGCCTACCATGGTGGTGACGGGTGACAGAGAATTAGGGTTCGATTCTGGAGAGGGAGCCTGAGAAACGGCTACCATATCAAAAGAAGGCAGCAGGCGCGCAGATTACCCAATCCTAACACGGGGAGGTAGTGACAATAAATAACAATACCGGGCTCTTCGAGTCTGGTAATTGGAATGAGTACAATCTAAATCCCTTAACGAGGATCCATTGGAGGGCAAGTCTGATGCCAGCAGCCGCGATAATTCCAGCTTTAATAGCATATATTTAAGTTGTTGCAGTTAAAAAGCTTGTAGTTGGACTTTGGGTTGGGTCCGCCGGTCCGCCTCAAGTGTGCACCGGTTGCCTCGTCCCTTCTACCACCGATGCGCTCCTGGCCTTAACTAGCCAGCTCGTGCCTCCGATGTTGTTACTTTGAAGAAATTAGAGTGCTCAAAGCAAGCCTACGTTATGGATACATTAGCATGGGATAACATCATAGGATTTCGATCCTATTGTGTTGGCCTTCGGGATCAGAGTAATGATTAATAAGGACAGTCGAGGGCATTCATATTTTAGAGTCAGAGGTGAAATTCTTAGATTTATGAAAGATGAACAGCTGCTAAAGCATTTGCCAAGGATGTTTTCATTAATCAAGAATGAAAGTTGGAGGCTCGAAGACGATCAGATATCGTCCTAGTCTCAACCATAAACGATGCCGACCAGGGATTGGCGAATGTTACTTCTAGGACTCCGCCAACACCTTATGAGAAATCAAAATTTTTGGGTTCCGGGGGGAGTATGGTCGAAAGGCTAAAACTTAAAGGAATTGACGGAAGGGCACCACCAAGAGTGTAGCCCGCGACTTAATTTGACTTAATATGGGGAAACTTACCAGGTCCAGATATAATAAGAATGACAGAGTTAGTTGAAACCTAGAGAGAGAAACTAGAGAGAGATGCTCTCCTTCAATTTGAAGAATTTTTCCCTCGTGCCTTGGTTTACTGTTGCTGAACCCTTTCTACTGTGTATAATTTCCATTTATTGTTCTTTCCCGCCTCTTTCCATGGCCAAAAACAAACGAAAGCCTTCGTCTTCGCCTACTCACCCAAAGTAGGACACTTTCTCCTCCGACAATGACTTAGCTTTGGAGGCACAACCCCCAATCCAGAAGGTTCTCAGCTCCGCTTCTTTACCCAAGTCACCGGTCGTCAAACCCATCGCCGATGGATATAGCCCAAAAAAATATATCATTTATGCTAAAGAAGCCTCTGGTGGCTCCTTTTCAGCTGGAGACGCTAGTCTATCTTCTTCACCTGAGCATGTCTTGGTGGAAGAATAATTGATCCCTTTATTCAAGATCCTAACATACATTAAATGTATGCTAGTTCACGCCCCAAATCATACCTCTCATATTTCTTTATCAACGATAATTTCCTCACTTGGCAATTCACACAACAACCATTCACCTTGAATACACATACATTCAGAATACTATCCAAAATATCGGCATCATTACGCAAAAACTTCCTCATTTCTTCTAATATCCAACGTTCAGAAATTCACATCTCACATCAATAACATATTAAATTATAGAATTTAACTAGGAAGTATAGGTGCAGATCACCTACCTGCAATAGAAGCTCTACTCGTGCTCCCCTGTTATTGCTGTTGCACTACGTCTGTGGTACCTCCTGCAAATCGCAGGTTTATCTCATAAATTTTCCTTACTCAAGGATATGTTTTATAATAACCATATCAACATCCAATAAGTTTTTCTTTCAGTCATTTCTTAATATTTTACGTTTTTCTCCTTTCACCCATTAATATTGTTGTTCTTTATCCAACTCCAGTTGTCATTCCATTCTTTGTATTTGGACTGTTACTGTCCAACTGTTACTATCTCATTTTTGATTTGTTACTGTCTGACCTCTCCTCAGATTTTTAACTATATCTCGAGTTATAGAACTCTGATTCAAGCGAGATTAGTCTCGTTGGAAAGCAAAGACATGAGGCTACAAGTTCTATGATTAAGGAGAACCTAGTTCTGCCTCTAAGATAGTCAAAATTGCTCATCAACAAACACTTGGACTGTTACTGTCTCGTTTTTGAACTGTTACTGTTTGACATCTCTTCAGATTTTTAACTCTATCTGGAGTTATAGAACTGCGATTCAAGTGAGATTAGTCTCGTTAGAAAGCTAAGAGATGAGGCTATAAGTTCTATGATTAAAGAGAACCCAATTCTGCCTCTAAGATAGTCAAAATTGCTCATCAACAAACACTTGGAGTGTTACTGTCCAACTGTTATGGTCTGACCTCTCCTCAGATGTTTAACTATATCTAGAGTTATAGAACTCCAATTCAAGTGAGATTAGTCTCGTTGGAAAGCTAAGACATGAGGCTATAAGTTCTATGATTAAGGAGAACTCAGTTCTGCCTCTAAAAGAGTCAAAATTGCTCATCAACAAACACTTGGACTGTCACTGTCCAATTGTTACTGTCTCATTTTTGAATTGTTACTGTCTGACCTCTCCTCAGATTTTTAACTGTATCTGCAGTTATAGAACTCCGATTCAAGCAAGATTAGTCTCGTTGGAAAGCTAAGACATGAGGCTATAATTTCTCTAAAGGAAGGAGAACTCAGTTCTATCTCTAAGATAGTCAAAAGTTCTCATCAACAAACTTTTGGACTGTTACTGTCTTGTTTTTGAACTGTTACTATCTGATCTCTCCTCAGATTTTTAACTCTATTTAGAGTTATAGAACTGCGATTCAAGCGAGATTAGTCTTGTTGGAAAGCTAAGACATGAGGCTACAACTTCTATGAATTAAGCGGAACAAAGTTCTGCCTCTAAGATAGTCAAAATTACTCATCAACAAACACTTGGACTGTTACTGTCTAACTGTTACTGTCTCGTTTTTGAAATGTTACTGTCTGACCTCTCCTCAGATTTTTAATTATATCTGGAGTTATAGAACTCTAATTCAAGCGAGATTAGTCTCGTTGGAAAGCTAAGACATGAGGCTACAAGTTCTATGAATTAAGAAGAACTCATTTCTTATTCCCTCATCCTCCTATCCAAAATCTTACTGAAAGTCAGGAGACGAGTCTATCGAGATTCGTCACCTGCCCTTCCTTTCACACATAACTTTCACAAACTACATTTTCTGGGTAAATTATCATGGTTTCACATCCTTAATCATATACCACACATAAATTAACTTAATTTTAACAACAAATACTTTGCCCCCAATTCATGTCTAAGAACCCTAATCTATAATTCACATCAAGACATCAATTCATTATCAAATTTGAAATGACTTATAAGATCATGTTTAGAACACCTTATCTGATACGAATTAAGGTTTTGATCTTCAACTAGTTAAAGATTTTTTAACTCCCTCCTTTCTTATCTAATGATAGCCAGCCTTCCATCTTCTCTTCTTGTTCAATTTCCTTATTAATCCCTTGCCCACAATTGTTTATTCCATCTGTTGCGGGAGGCGCGACGGCGGAGGCTTCTGTCGTTCCTCCTGTGTGAGGGGTGTTGTGTGTTGGGAAGATTTTCAGATTTAATCATAAAATTATGATTAATGTTTAGGAGTCGCCACCTAGTATTATGGTCACTAGGAACCTATGGTCTGCGAGAGTCTGAATAAGGGACTGGTTGTGCAAGGGGAAGACGCATCACCCCCAGTGCACCCTACCTAAGGTAAGCTGCATTATTGTTTGATTGTTTTTTTTCTAAGTCGAGTTTCTATTCGTTGGTCTTTTCTAAGGCTCAAGGCAGATCTCTCTTCATCCTAACCGTTCTAAAGTCTGAATTTTAGCATCGCATTTTTACACTTTGTATCTTTAATACTTGAGGGTGTACTTTATCGTGTAATTTTACACCCCACAAATATTAAAGTCTACATCTGAATCCTAAAAAAAAAAAGATTGGAAAAAGATTTTTGACATGTTGGCCAAATCCTAATGGATAATCATAGACTGGTTACGATATCCATTTTTTGATTTTTTTTAAACATGAAAAAGATGCAATTTTTGTTTTTTTTTTGAAAAATATGCTTGGAAAAATTTTAGGATTTGGCCGTATGCAAAAAAAAAAATTTGAAAATGTTTTTAAATTTTTTTAAAAAAATATTCCGGAGAAAACCGGGTATTTTAATACTGGATTTGTATTTTACATTGTAAATATACAACCCAGTATTATGAAAAATTGTTAAAAAATATTTTTGAAATCACAATAAAAAAAAAAAGATTTTTGATTTTATTATTATTTTGTCTACTGGAACTGTGGACGTGAATTATAATTCACGTTCCACTGTTTAAAAAACAGTGGAACTCTCACGGGGAAGACGAAGAACCAGGGGAAGGGTAGCGAACCACCTAGCATGGCGGTGATGGCTGACTGGTGGGGGAGGATGACCTGAAGCCGGCGGTGGAAATGGCGGTGGGGTTGGCTGCAGGTGGCTGGAGCGGCTGCAGCTGGAAGAGGAAGAAAAGGAAGCAATCTGCAGAGGGGAGAGAGATGTTCACGGTGGCTTATTACAGATGCAGTGGTGGCTAACCGGTGGTCTTGGCAACACGTAGTGGTGCTGGTTGCTCAAGGCGGAGCTGGAGGAAGAGATGTTGACGACGGAGGATGAAAGAAGAAGAAGCAGAAGAAGAAAGTTTGCAGTGGGGAGAAGTAGGAGAGGAGAGAGACGCGGTGTCTGCTATACCACTAGTAAACGTCTGTTGGTGTAGGAGAAAGGTTTCTGTGGTGGAGCTAGTGGTGGGAAGACCAGTGATGGTGTGCTACAAGCGGTTGCAGCGGTGGAGGGAGAAAGAAAAACAGAGAAAGTGGCAGAAACCGGGAAGAGGCTGATTTTTTTGCTTATTTTGGACCCGATTTTCTCCTCCCTCAGGCCATCCAATCCATCTCTATTTATAGGCGGTGGAAGAGGGCAATCTTGTCTACACTGGAGAAAAAATTCAGCCCTTGATTCAGGGAAGGATCCCAACCGTTGGCTCAAAGTAGGCATGGTGCACTGTCAAATTGTCAAATCTGCAGCTGTAGGATGCCTGAGTTGGCCTATTTGGGGTGGTGCCACGTCCGTTTATTTGCCAGTGAGCCGGTGAAGACCAAACCCAGATATAGAGGGATATCTGGTGATCAGTTTCGTACAAGTTTTAACAAATTTGATGGACGTTAGGTACATTAAATGCAACTGCAAAGTAGATAACCGGACCAGCTGTTTTAGAGATTTAAAGAAGAAGATGAACATTACCAAAGTTCTGATTTTGGCCAAAGTTCATTTCAGTCCTCCCTCTTTAAATTGCTTTCAATTGAACCTCTACATGACCTTAAAATTTTTCAATTAAGCCCTTGATGAACTTCAATTGGAGCCTCGAAGTTATGCGCCTATTGCGATATGGTCCTTGGTCTCGGATTTCTTCAATTTAGCCCCTAATTGATCCCAAAACTTCAATTTTCTTGCAATTTGGCCTCTAATTTCAATCAATTAACTTGGTAAAAATTAAATTTGGTCTCTTAAAATTCCAATCTTCTCAATTAAGCCTAAATTAGAATAAAAGATGCTTTTGTAGAAGTTCTTATGATGATACCCCTTTTGGCTTTGGTTCACTATAGCCCCCAATGTGCACTTAGTACACTTCTTGCCCCCAGTGTGGTATGCATAAATATGCCAAGTTTAGATTTTATTTGGTTCCCTCCAATTGATGGAGTCATTTACTTAGTCATGTGTAAGAAAAGAGTTTGTTTAAGTGAAAGATTTCCAATGCTATGAGATCATGCTTTTCATGAAGAAAAGGTTTTTTTTTTTTTAACAGAGAAAATTCATGGCCAAACTTTATTTTATTGATTGGGAGATTACAGAATACATCAAGCGTAATATTTCCTTACAGAGTCAGAATTCACTGGCCTAACTAGATCTTCTCCATCCATTCTAGATAACAGCAAAGCTCCTCCCGAGAATGCTTTCTTCACCACGTAAGGGCCCTCATAGTTCGGCGCCCATTTACTCTGATCTTCTCCTGGTAAAGGCAATATTTTTTTCAGTACAAGATCTCCTTCGTGGAATCCTCGAGGTCGAACCTTTTTGTCGTATGATTTGGCCATCCTTCTTTGGTAAAGTTGATGATGACAGATTGCGGCTATCCTCTTTTCACTGATCAGATTCAGTTGTTCATATCTAACTTTTGCCCATTCTACCTCTTCCAGCTCAGAGTCTACCAGTACTCTCAATGAGGGGATTCCACTTCTAAAGGCATAACCGCCTCCATTCCATATACCAACGTGTACGGGGTGGCTCCTGTTGAGGTTCGGACTGCGGTGCGATACGCATGAAGGGCAAATGGCAACATCTCATGCCAATCCTTATAGGTGACTACCATCTTCTGAATAATCTTTTTGACGTTCTTGTTAGCAGCTTCTACCGCACCATTCATCTTTGGCCTATACGGCGAAGAGTTGGAATGCTTGATTTTCCATTTAGCGCAGAGTTCTATTATCATCTTGCCATTGAAATTCTGGGCATTATCAGTTATAATCTTTTCTGGTGGACCATACCGACAAATAAAATCTCTCTCAATAAATTTCTTCACTACTTTTTGCGTCACATGAGCAAATGACCCGGCTTCTACCCATTTTGTAAAGTAGTCGATAGCCACGAGAATAAACCTATGACCATTGCTGGCTTTTGGGTTTACAGGTCCAATCACATCAATTCCCCACATCGCGAAGGGCCATGGAGATGTCAAGTTAAATAGAGGAGTTGGAGGGGCGTTGATTTTGTCAATGTATACTTGGCACTTATGACATTTTCGGACATAGTCGATGCAATCCTTTTCTAATGTCATCCAGAAGTAACCGGCTCTTTGTATCTTCCTAGCCATCACGTGTCCATTAGCATGGGTTGAGCAAATCCCTTCATGGACTTCTCGTAACGCGCTTTTTGCCTCAAATTCATCCAAACATCTCAACAAAGTCCCGTCGGATGATTTCTTATACAAAATCTCCCCATCAAGATAAAAATCCATTGCCAACCTCCTCAAGGTCTTCTTATCGATTTTGGATGCCCCCATGGGATATGCCTGGTTTTGGATGAAATTCTTGACATCATAGTACCAAGGGTTTCCATCCACTTCTCTTTCGACTGAGCAACAATGAGCTGGGTTATTTCTGATATTGATGTGTACTGGTTGTACCTTGTGCCCAAAGTCTATTTTGGCCATAGATGCTAGTGTAGCCAAAGCATCCGCAAACTGGTTTCCTTCCCTTCCTAGATGGGTGAACTCTATTTCCTCAAATTCTCCAGCCAGTTTAGACAAGTATTCTTGGTAAGGCCTTAACTTCTCTTCCTTGGTTTGCCATTCTCCTTTTACTTGGCAAATGATCAGCATTGAGTCTCCATACACATCTATCTTTCTGATGTTTTGCTCCAATGCAGCCTCCAAACCGAGAATGCAAGCTTCATACTCCACCGTGTTGTTGGTGCACCCGAACTGTAGCTTAACTGAAACCGGATACTGCTTCTTATCAGGAGAGATTATCACCGCACCCGCTCCGTTACCACATACATTTACAGCACCATCAAAGTACATAATCCACCAATCTGATTTCTCTTCCTCAATTGCAAGCACATCTTCATCGGGAAATTCAAAGTCTAATGATTCATAATCTTCCATAGCATGGTCAGCCAGGTGATCGGCAATAATACTCCCTTTTACGGCTTTCCTTGTCATATATACTATGTCATACTCAGCCAATAGAACTTGCCATCTTGCAATTCGGCTCGATAACTAGGGCTTTTCACAAATGTACCTCAACGGGTCTAATTTGGAAATTAACCACGTAGTGTGATACAACATATACTGACGTAATCTCTTTGCAGCCCATGTCAGTGCGCAACACAGCTTCTCAATCACAGTATACCTAGACTCACATTCCGTGAACTTCTTGCTCAGGTAATAAATGGCCCTTTCCTTCTTTCCGGTTTCATCGTGTTGCCCAAGCACACATCCCATTGCTGTTTCTGTTACTGTTAGGTACAATATTAATGGCCTTTCTGGTACAGGAGGAACAAGCAGGGGTGGATTCAACAAGTACTGCTTGATTTTCTCAAAAGCCTCTTCGCACTCTTCATTCCAAATTCCAGGGTTCTTCTTCCTTAATAAACGAAAGATCGGGTCACAAGTCGTGGTTAATTGGGATATAAACCGAGCAATGTAATTCAACCTTCCTAAGAAACCTCTCACATCCTTCTCAGTCCTGGGAGGTGCCATAGATTGAATAGCCTTTACTTTGTCGGGATCCACTTCTATCCCTTTGTCACTCACCACAAATCCCAACAACTTCCCAGATTTCACCCCGAACGAACACTTCGCCGGGTTAAGCCTCAACTTATATTTCCTTAGTCTTTCAAACAATTTCTTCAATATTTGGACATGATTCTCTCCCTCTCTAGATTTAGCAATCATATCATCCACGTATACTTCAATCTCTTTGTGCATCATGTCATGAAACAAAGTCACCATAGCCCTTTGGTAGGTGGCCCCAGCATTCTTTAAACCAAATGGCATGACTTTGTAGCAAAATGTTCCCCATGGTGTTACAAAGGTTGTCTTCTCCTTATCCTCTTGCGCCATTTTTATCTGATTGTAGCCCGAAAATCCATCCATAAAGGAATATGTGGAGCTGCGTGCTGCATTATCAACTAACATATCTATGTGTGGTAGAGGGAAATTATCTTTAGGGCTAGCTCGGTTTAAGTCCCTAAAGTCCACACAAACTCTGACTTTACCTTCCTTTTTGGGAACCACCACTATGTTTGACACCCATTGTGGATACTTGACTACTTCCAAAAAACCAGCGTTCCATTGTTTTTCAATTTCTGCTTTTACTTTGATTAAGACCTCCGGATGAGTTCTCCTCAACTTCTGCTTAATCGGTTTGCATCCTTCCACCAGTGGTATCCTATGTACTACGATATTCGTATCCAAACCAGACATATCCTCGTAGGACCAGGCAAAGACATCTACGTAATCTCGGAGCAGTGCAATCAATTCTTCTTTCTCTTCAAGGGTGATCAAAGTCCCTATTTTCAGCTCTCTCTTGATTTCTTCATTACCCACATTTATGGTTTCAAGTTCCTCTTTAGCGGGCTTCCAAGCTTGTTCATGCTGTTCTATTAATTTTGTGAATTCCCCTATGTTTTTCTCCTCCCATTCCTCATCTTCTACAGCTACTATGTATTCTTTAAAGTTTGGCCATTCATTCTCAATGTGAAGTGCAGGTGTTGTTGTGGAGGATCCGCTTTCAGGGTTCCTAAAAGCGGGAAGTGATGTGTAAATGCATAGTAAGACATCAAGATGAATTTTGAAAATGCATGATCTCATTAAAAGGAAAAGATTGGCTCAAAAACAAAAATAAAATCCAATTGACATCTTGAGCCTCGATTGTCAATGAATAAAAACAAAACAAAACAGAAAAAAAAGGCAAACAACATAGATAAAATTATAATCCAACAAATCATTGTTGATTACATTTTGAAAACCAATGGAGCTTCCTGGGTCTCCCAATTCCGGAACTTCTCTCCTTCGGCTAGCTTTCGAATGAAAGTCCTGTCGGTGACTTCTTCCAAAGTGTGAATGGTTAATTGTGGCAGCTCTTCATCCCTTCTTCCGGATTCAATTTTCTCAGCAATGTCCTTGACTTGATCTTCCTCTAGAGTGTTTATGTTCATTGAAGAAAGCTTCTGAAGGAGGTTTCCATGTCCCTTATCAGGCTGCATCACATATGCAGCCTTTGGAAATGAAATCCTGATTGAAGGGATGGCTAAGCTTTCTTCTTCAGGCTTCCTTCCTTCAATCCTAGCCATTCTCTTCTCCCTTCTTGCACCAGCAGCTCGCTTGTAATCCTCCTTCTTGGGCTTATATCCAAGCCCAAACCTCTGTTCTGCAGCTTTTGGTTTGATTATATCCACCCATTCAAGCCTTCCTTTCTTAATGTCATATGGGAAAGGAATCTTGTGTTTCAAAAAGCTTTTAGCGGCTATTTTGGTGGCCTCCGAGATTTCTGGCTTCCTCACCACAGTGTTCTCGGGCACCCACTCCGTATTCACAACCTCAAATGCATGAAGGTTTCCATCCTTACAATCTTCAGCTTCAATGAATGGAACCGCCACATTTCTTACCATTGATATAGTCTCCTCAGCCTTAACAGTAACCAGAACACCATTGGCAATGTACTTCAAACATTGATGTAGGGAGGAGGTGACAGCTCCAGCAAAATGTATCCATGGCCTTCCTAACAACATACTATAGGAAGGGTGGATATCCATCACTTGAAGGGTTACTAGAAAGACTTGTGGACCCACAGCTAGTTCGACCTCAATTGTCCCTATCACTTGCCTTGGTGAGCCGTCGTACGCTCTAGCCATCATCACACTGGGTTGCATGTGTGAGGGATCTACTGGCATTTCATCCAGCACATGCCTTGGTAACACATTAAGGGCCGAGCCGTTATCGATGAGAACTTTACCGATGAGACAATCTTTGCATCGGACTGTGACATACAAGGGCTTGTTATGTCCAGTTCCTTCAGTGTCAAGTTCATCTTCTGTGAAATATAAGTAATTGGCAGCATGGATCCTCCCTACTATATGCTCCATAGTCTTTTGTTCAATATCTTGGGGTACGTAGGCCTCATTCAGTACTTTTTGCAAAGCATTACGATGCGGCTCGGAGCTGAGTATTAATGACATGATGGAAATCTTGGCAGGGGTCTTCTTCAACTGATCCACTATACAGTACTCACTATGCTTCATTAATTTCAAAAACTCATTTGTTTCTTCCTCAGTCACAGGTTTATTCACCTCAAACTCTTTATCGAGGTCCAACACCTCCTTGCCCTTAGCCTTTCTTTGTTTCTCTAGTTCTTCAGGTGTGAAACAACGACCACTCCGAGTTAGTCCACTTATCTCAGTTCGGAACAGCGGCAAAGGAGTTTCAATATTCGAGGTATAACCATAATCTCCAGGCATCACTCCATAGTCTACTTTGTTTGCATATGAGGGCTTAGTTAATACCAATTTTGAGAGCCCATTAGCTGTTGATTGGACTCTACATTTCCCCTGATTCTCTATCATCTCGATCTCTTCATTATCTCTTGCAGCCTCAATCCTTAGCTCTCCTAAAGTCAGCATCCTCACAACCTTTTGATGAAACTCAATGCATTCATCAATGTGATGCCTTTTCTTTTTATGGAATGGGCAAAAATCATTTTCCCTCACGTAATGTTCAGATGGTTTCTCTATATGTCCATATTGTACCAACATCTCGTACAGCCTCGCCATGGTCACTTTTAGCACCTTCTCTTTGCAACCGACCTCCATAGTATTCACTCCACTACCACCTACAACATGTTTGGGTAGAGGGTTTGAATTCACATTAGGTGAATCCTCGAAAGTGACCCATCCAACTTTGATCAGTTGCAACACCTTCCTTTTAAAAGCAAAGCAAGCCTCAATGCTATGACCTGCGTGACCAGCATGGTATTCACAAGTCACCTCGGGGTTGTACCAGGCAGGGAAAGGTGGTTGCATAGGTGGTACAGGTAGGGGAGCTATCTGCCCAATACTCAACAGCTTGGCATACAACTCTTTTAAGGTTATTGGTAAAGGTGGTAATTGTTCTTCCGATGGTCGGTTGTCTCTTCTTTGGTAATTGCTTTGGTTATTTGCTGGGAATTTTGTTTGATTGGGTTGGTTTGGGATGGAGGGTTTGGCAAAATTGATACTGGTGACTTGGGTGGTAGGTGTTTGGTAGTTTTTGCTTCTCCCTTTGTATCCACCTTCTAGGTTATTCACCTCATTTTCTTTCTTTTTCCCAATGAAACCTCTCTTCTCTATAGGTTCTGCAATTCTCCCACTTCGGATTCCTTGTTCAATCCTCTCAGCAATCCGCACCACATCATAGAAATGTTGTGCTGAACTACCCATAAGGTGTTCATAGTATGGAGCCCTAAAAGTATTAGCAAACAGTGTCACCATCTCCGTCTCTATTAGTGGAGGTTGTACATTGATAGCTTGGTCACGCCACCTTTGAGCATAAACCCTTACGGACTCTTGATTTCCTTTCTTCATGGTAATTAGACTGGTCCTATCAGGAGCAATCTCAAGATTAAACTTGTATTGCTTTAAGAAAGCATCTGCCAAGTCTGTCCACTTCTTGATCCTAATATTGTCCAGCCTCATATACCAACTAAGGGCCGATCCTGTCAGGCTATCCTGGAAGAAGTAAATTAACATCTTATCATCGTGGATAACTTCTGCCATTTTGTTATAGTAAGAACGGAGATGGGTCTTTGGGCATTCTATCCCGGTATACTTAACAAACTCTGGCACTCTGAACTTCTTTGGAATAACAATGTTAGGCACCAAACATACTTCAGCAGCCCTAACTGGGTCAAATAAATCATTTCCTTCAACTGCCCTTAGCCTCTCTTCTAGTGCAGTCCACTTATCATACCCTTCATGATTAGAGAGTTTGACGTCATGTGGGTCCTCGTTTGTTAAATCCATTGTAATAGGGATTTGGATGGGCCGAGTGGGATTAGGATGCTGTTTATTTGGTGTATTTGCCCCCATGTTTATAGGTGCGACAGGAATTTGAGCTGCTGCTGGTGCTTCATCAGGTTGAGTAGACGTTCCCTCTCCATCTCTGGCTCTCAACATTTGTTCTAACATACTGGTTAGGTGCGCCACATCATTCCGAACTCCTTCAAGTTCTCTTTGGTACTGAGCTTCTGGTTGTGACCTTTCTTCGTTTTCCATTCTTTTTCTTTGTCGAGTGTTGTGGATTCTAGAAGGGGGACCTATGTTTCTTAATCTGCAGATGCGTGTATAGATGTATGAGAAAAATGCATGATTGAGAATGCTTTGTATATTGGGTATGGATGCAACTTCCTTGTGAACGAATAATAGCCACCACCTTATAAACATAGGTTCTTTTGTCACATTGCTAGGAGTACTGCCTTCCAAGTCGTTTGCTTGAATCATTTTCACCAAGAGACAAATTTTGCATAAGAAGATGGGTCAACGCCCTTTTCATTAATGCTTGATAAGTTTATTACATTAATAAATAAAAAGGAAATACAAAATTTATTAATCCCTTTCCTCCACAAACTCTCTAGCCAAAGGTAAGAAGGCAAAACCACGGTTCTCAATCTTCCCTAGAAAGGCATCGGTTTCAGCTAGGCTTCGGCGATAGCGAATGATGTCCCCTCCCACATTCCGCGCATTAATTCTAATAATTCGAGCATGTGCAGCAGCTTCATCCATTTGCTCATCTGTCTTGGTCATCTTTTCTATGAGTAACATATTGGTTCTATTCAAAGCAGTGTTGTTGGCATCGATTTGATCCTTGTGTTTTTCCATTGCTGCTAGCTTCTCGTCCAAATACTTCACCTTTTCACGTTCCTTGTCAAGCTTTATCCTCATAACTTTTATCTCATTCTTCTTAAACGCTAATTCTGTTTCAATAGCCTCAAAACCTTTCCTTTTATTTTCTTCTTTTGCAATCTCCATCGAACGGCTTTCCAACTCCATATATTTCTTGTTCAAATCCTCATACTTCCCAATCCTATCCATCAATTCAAACTGGACTTGTGCAAATTTTTCTTGGAAATATTCTGCACTTCCTTGGCAATCGTTAAAGTCAATCTCCATTGCTTCAAGTTCAGAGCAACTTTGCATCCAATCCAAACTCATCCCTCTTAGCTCCTTCTCACTCCTTTCCCTAGCAATCTTCTCCTCACCCAGCTTTAACTCAAGCTTTCTTATTCGTGCATCTCTAGATTGTATTTGCTCATCTAGAAATGCTCTCCTTTTATCTTCTTTTAGCATCATTTCTTCCAACATTGCCTTGTCTTTTCTGCTTTTGCTCAACTCTGTCCGAAGTTTTTCCACTTGTCTTCTCAACTCCTCTTCATTATTGACCCTTTTCCTCTTAACAGGCTCTTCTATAGTTTGGGGAGATTTGGCTTCTACACAAGGCATGGCTGAAGCAGCTAAGTCTCTCCATCTTGCATATCCTTCACTTGCACTTGGATCCTTCAAACCTTCTATCTCAACCAAAACCAAATGCTTCCAATCTTGTTTGATGATTTCTAAAACTTCTTGTGCAATGGAATCTTTGAACAAACCAAAGAATTGAGCAATTCCCATAGTCCTTGGAACAAACTGCATGCCCCCAAGTTGCCTTACCACTAGGGCAGGAGCATAACTCACATAACCTGTAATCCCTACCAATGGCACCCAACGTCTTTGTCCACAACTCATTAGGACTTCCACTGTCGTTACCCATGGTGCTCTCCACTTAAAATCACTATTAGGCAAACCTTCTAATTTGTCAACCCAACCTTGGTTATCTAGATCTCCCCATTCTTCTTCTTCTACTAACTTCAGGGGTCTTTGGGTGAACCACCAAAAATTATTGAAGACAGGTTTTTTTGTTTCGATATGGCTAACCATCCAAATATACAAGAACTGCGTGCAGCATCTCATTGCCCCTTTTCCGGTCCTCCTACAATGATTAAGCGTCAAGATAGTTTCAGCTAAAATAGCAGCCACTGGATTGATTTGTGTATTCTCATACTCTACATAAGCAGCAGCGGCCTCCAAACTCACTAAACCCGTCTGACTTGGGAACAACACAAGGCCAAATATGCCCAAGGCAATCAATCTCTCTTTTTCTAATCCTGACTTCTTTTCCAGTTCAATTTCTAGCATCCTCCATTTCAAACCGGTAGCATTCTTTTCCAAAAACTTTTCCAAGTTGGAGATTCTGAGCAGTTTTGACAGTTCAGGGATGATCTTGTCAGATCTCAAAGGCAAATAAATCCGATACAGATTGTTTGGAAACTCAGTCAACATCCCATATTCCTCCATAGTGGGACATAGGTCTATGCTTCCAAAAGAAAAACATCGGTAGTCTGGATCCCAAAAATGAACTATGGCTCGCACAGCTGGGCTTAAAACTTCTACCCTTGCAATTTCCATCAAACGTCCGTATTTATTACAAAATGCATCCTTATCCACATTCTGAAAGTGAGTCGTTAACCTGTTCACCTCATTCATAATGCAATTCAGGTTCTTGATTGGTGACAGTTTCTTAGCATCGCTTCTAAGGCAGTCTCCTTCAGTCAATTGTGACAGTTCAGAATTTTTCCCATATTCTATGATGGAAAGTTTAGCAATGGTGGCCATTTCGTTCACAAGTCCTGCAATTCAAAATGCCTTGGGGGTTAGACTTGTTTTGATGCAAAAGATATTATGGATCATACACCCTAAGGATAGGTTCTAGTTCCTTTACGTGAGACATAGGGTAGTTTTGCTACTTGGTCTCTAAAAAAGGGTCTCTTGCTGTCCCAGTGATCGCCCTCGTAAAGGCAATATGGGGGTTCAGCAGATAGTGGGATGGCACATGTACCAATCACTATCAGTCTAAACACTCAGCAAAGAGTTGGGGTTTACACAAACTTAAACCTTGACTCAAGTCATAAGGCAAGCTGCTAGTTCCCCACTTAACTTAAAGTTTAATGTGTGTGCCCTCAAAAAGATAATAATCATAAAGTGATGAATGACTATATCATGTATGACAGAATGTAAAGATGCATGCTAAAGCTTTTAAACAAAGTATCATTCATCTAAAAAAACAAAAATCAACATAGCATAAACAAACAAATTACCAAGCCTAGTCCTAAGGTCCCCAGTGGAGTCGCCATCCTGTCGCACCCTCGCGAGCGGAGCGCGGCATCGCGGCGACCATCGATTGATTTCGGGATCTTTGTTTGTTTATTGTGGATAAGGGAGTCGCCACCTAGTATTATGGTCACTAGGAAACCTAACTGGTCTTTCAGAGATTCTAAGGCAAGGGACTGGTTGCGTAAAGGGAAGGTATTAGCACCCCTAGTACGCCCTACCTAAGGTAAGCTGCTTGGTGTTTGGTTTGTCTTATAATTGCTATGGTGTTGGTGTTTTCTAATCCCATCAGTTTTCTAGGTTTTGATTCAAACTAAAATTATTAGGATAGAAATCCAAGGAAGTTCCATGTGCTTTAAAAGCTCATTTTCCCCTTAGTTTTTCAAGAGTTTGCGACTCGTAAATCGCAAGGAGGAGGGACAAAAATTTAGAAATCTAGGGTGCTTTAAAAACCTATTTTTTTTGTCTTAGTGTTGTAAACCGTGGAGTAAAAAATTGAAATGTCCTCGATTATAATCAAGGCTTCTTTCAAGGATTTGTGCGGATTTATTACTCCCAATAATATTTTGGATATTCGTCCTTTAAGGATTTCTTTATCCAAACATTAGTGGTGAATAATAGATGAATTCCCCCCAAAATAAGATTTTTATATTTTTTGGAATATTGGCCAATACCCTTTGGAGTTTTACAAACATGTTGTAAAATCCATAAATGCAAGAAAACAATTTTTTTGTTGTGTTTAAGAAATCCATGTGAAAATACATTTTCAAAACTTCCAATATTTTTTTGTTTATAAAAAACGTTCAAAATATGTTAGGGTATTGGCCGTATGCAACACACAAGAAAATATTTTTTTTTATATTTTTTTTCAAGACGCAAACATCACAATTAGAAATAAACACCAAAATGGAAAGTAGCAAGCCATCATTCATATTACAAGAAACTTGAAACAATTCGTAACAAAAATCGTTCAAAGCCAAATCAACTTAAAATTCTGTACACTGGAAAGGACTAAGCCCATATGCATGAGGGAGCCAAAGTTTTGAAACTGAAATTTTGAAATAAAAAATCCTACTGCATGTGACAATGACTCATGATCTATTTTCTTTTTAACAATCCGGGAGAAACTGCCATGCTAGTTTCATACAAAAAGGAAGAGCTTGGGACGACATGCTTTTATAACACATATATATCACGGACTAGCAACCAAAACAGACCTGGCCGGCTATTTCAATTAAAAAAAATGGAAGGACACGAACAGAAAAGGGAGCTGCTGATGAAGAAAACAACAGCCCCCTCCCCCGGTTCTTTAATTCTGAACCAGCGAAAGAAAGGAGATACAAAAGGAAAACCAGAGGCTAGCCAACTCTTAACATAGTCACCCATCCAAAACTCAAAACCACGGCAGAAACAACACAAGTCAAGCATTCATTGTACAGTCTAACATTTAAAACGAATGTGCAAAGCAAAGACAAAACAGGTACAACAGATTTAAAGGCAGCAAAGGAGGAGGAAGTGAAGACTTACCTGCAGGTCTCACCGTCTTCTTTTCTGCAGAAGATGAAAGAAAACCAAGCAAACGTTGCTGTCAAGGTTTAGCAGCAAAGTTCCCTCTCCGTCTTGTCTTTTTTTTTTTTTTCCCTTTCCTCACAATAACACCAGAATGCAAGAAAAGAACGCTATCTATTTACTGCGTTTTCCTTACTCTCTCTCTCTTGCGTTTTTTTTCTTTGGTCTTTCTTTGCTGTGTTTTCTACTCTCTTTCTGCTCTTTTTCTCCCCCTTTTGCTAGGTCATTAGAGGGGTTTATATATAGTCTAGAATATCTCTATTTAGGAAAGATTTAATGCATTCATTCTAGGACGTAAATCCCTACTGATTTGCAGTTAAAAAAACACAAAAAGGAAGCTGCAATATTCTGATTTTGTGCTGGTGCTTTACGTCTGATTTCTTTCCAGTTTTAGAGGAGGGTGTGGCTATTTTCTTTCCTTCCATAGGGCCAGCTGCTCCCTTTCAAATGAGGCAAGAAAAAACATGGTTGCAGCTCCAAAATTCAGGCATGATGATAAAGGAAAAACAGCAGGAATTTGCAGCCAAAAAAGGAAAGAAATCAGCTGGAGGGTGCAGCTGCAAGGTCCTATTTTCCTTATTCGGTGTGGTAAAAATCTTGTCATTTATGATGATCCAACCCCCCTCTCCAGCTTTCAATGTCCTTCTTCAATTCAATCCCTCAATTTAGCACATTTCGATTCAGTCCTTGCCCCAAAAAAAATCCTTCGAATCAGTCCCGCGAACTTGGGCAAAAATCCTTCTTGCGGTCAGGAATCCCTGCTTTCACACTAGATATTCAAACGGGAATATCTTGAGCTTCTGATATCGAAATCAAGCGATTCAAAAGCCTAAATTTATCTACGTGTCTAGGACTACAACTTTGATGAAGGAGTTGAGGTGAGATAAAATCCTTTTATAGAACAGAAACTGGCAGTAATCTAGTTGGTCAAAAGGGATTTCCAGGTCTGACTCAAAAACTGATGAATGCCAAGAATCCTGATATGACTGAGAGTATGAACTAAGAACAAAAATCACAAAGACTAAGCCAAAAATAGAATTTTTTTTAGTGCAGACTCGGGTCAATATCCTTCTCGCGGCAGAATTCTCTGCCTTCACATTAGATATTCAAACAGGAATATCTTGAGCTTCTGCTATCGAAATCAAGCGATTCAAAAACCAAAATCATCTACGCGTCTAGGACTACAATTTTGATGAAGGAGTCGAGGTGAGATAAAATCGTTTTATAGAACAGAAACTGGCAGTAATCTAGTTGGTCAAAAGGGATTTCCAGGTCTGACGAATGCCAAGAATCCTGATATGACTGAGAGTATGAACTAAGAACAAAAATCACAAAAACTAAACCAAAAATAGAATTTTTTTAGTGCAGACTCGGGTCAATATCCTTCTTGCGGCAGAATTCTCTCCCTTCACGTTAGATATTCAAACAGGAATATCTTGAGCTTCTGAAATCGAAATCAAGCGATTCAAAAGCCAAAATCATCTACGCGTCTAGGACTACAACTTTGATGAAGGAGTCGAAGTGAGATAAAATCGTTTTATAGAACAGAAACTGGCAGTAATCTAGTTGGTCAAAAAGGTTCTTGATCTGACAATGCTAAGTATCCAGATCTGATTGAGAATCTGCCCTAAGAACAATGATCCCTAGGACCTAATAAAGGTGTAGGTCAATTTTTCAACATGTCATGAGTGACAGAATATACCTAGGATGGTTAGATATCGAACGAAAACAAGTCAGAATCAGAGCCTAAGCTGGAACAAAACAATTGTGACAGCAGCAGAACCAATTTATTATGCAAATTCTGAGGGACTTATTCAACCTTAAAGACCAGATAAAAAAACGAATTTAGCATTATGAAGACTCCTGATCAACCTAAGAAAACCTGATGATTTTGGTAGTAAAGGGGAAGGATAAAAAGAGCAGAAAACAGCTCAAACAAGGTTTCAAAACACAAAATATTTCTTTCTGTGCTTTTGTCAATCTTCTGGCGAATATGAGCTAAACTCCTATACTCTGCTTAAAAAAGTATACACCGTCTCTAGCACGTGGGGTCCGAAAATGAGTAACAACAAGATGCATGCACTGTTGGAAAGGTAGAGCAATAAGTTTAGCAATGATATTCTGGTATCGTATTAATTTCAATCAACTTGTTTTATTTCCCAAAACTGCAACTTTTCTTTTTATGTTTACGTTCCCCTCCTGCATATGATTTTTGGTTCTTTAGAACCTAAAGATGGTTAAAATATAAGCTGCCAATCTCAGGTGGTGATGAGATGCTTGAACTGCGGGGGAGGGAGAGCAATAAGTTTAGCAATGATATTCTGGGATTCTATTAATTTGAATCAACTTGTTTTTTTCCTCAAAACTGCAATTTTTCTTTTTATGTTTACGTTCACCTGCTGCATATTTTTTTGGTTGTTTAGAACCTAAAGATGGTTAAAATGTAAGCTGGCAATCAACGGTGGTGATGAGATGCATGCACTGTTGGAAAGGTAGAGCAATAAGTTTAGCAATGATATTCTGGTATCCTATTAGTTTCAATCAACTTGTTTTATTTCCTAAAAGTGCAACTTTTCTTTTTTTGTTTACGTTCACCTGCTGCGTATTTTTTTGGTTCTTTAGAACCTAAAGATGGTGAAAATGTAATCTGACAATCAACGGTGGTGATGCGATGCTTGCACTGCTTGAAGAGGAGAGCAATAAGTTTAGCAATGATATTCTAGGATCCTATTAATTTCAATGAAATTGTTTTTTGTCCCAAAACTGCAACTTTTCATTTTATGTTTACGTTCACCTGGTGCATATTTTTTTGGTTCTTTAGAACCCAAAGATGGTTAAAATGTAAGCTGGTAATCAACGGTGGTGATGAGATGCATGCACTGTTGGAAAGGTAGAGCAATAAGTTTAGCAATGATATTCTGGTATTGTAGTAATTTCAATCAACTTGTTTTATTTCCTAAAACTGCAACTTTTCTTTTTATGTTTACGTTCACCTGCTGCATATTTTTTTGGTTCTTTAGAACCTAAAAATGGTTAAAATGTAAGCTGACAATAAAGGTGGTGATGAGATGCTGGGATGCGAGATCAATAAGGTTCACAATGATATTCTGTGATCCTATTAATTTCAATCAAATTGTTTTTTTCCCAAAACTGCAACTTTTCTTTGTATGTTTACGTTCCCCTCCTGCATATGATTTTTGGTTCTATAGAATCTAAAGATGGTTAAAATGTAAGCTGGCAATAAAGGTGGTGATGAGATGCTGGGATGGGAGATCAATAAGGTTCACAATGATATTCTGTGATCCTATTAATTTCAATCAAAATGTTTTTTTCCCAAAACTGCAACTTTTCTTTTTATGTTTACGTTCCCCTCCTGCATATGATTTTTGGTTCTATAGAATCTAAAGATGGTTAAAATGTAAGCTGGCAATAAAGGTGGTGATGAGATGCTGGGATGGGAGATCAATAAGGTTCACAATGATATTCTGTGATCCTATTAATTTCAATCAAATTTGTTTTTTCCCAAAACTGCAACTTTTCTTTTTATGTTTACGTTCCCCTCCTGGATATGATTTTTGGTTCTATACAATCTAAAGATGGTTAAAATGTAAGCTGGCAATAAAGGTGGTGATGAGATGCTGGGATGCAAGATCAATAAGGTTCACAATGATATTCTGTGATCCTATTAATTTCAATCAAATTGTTTTTTTCCCAAAACTGCAACTTTTCTTTTTATGTTTACGTTCCCCTCCTGCATATGATTTTTGGTTCTATAGAATCTAAAGATGGTTAAAATGTAAGCTGCTAATCTAAGGTGGTGATGAGATGCTTGCACTGCTGGAAAAGGAGACCAATAAGTTTAGAAATGATATTCACGCATCCTTTTAATATGAATCAAATTGTTTTTTGTCCCAAAACTGCAACTTTTCATTTTATGTTTACGTTCACCAGCTGCAGATATTGTTTGGTTCTTTAGAGCCTAAAGATGGTTAAAATGTAAGCTGGCAATCAACGGTGGTGATGAGATGCTTGCACTGCTGCGAACGGAGAGCAATACGTTTAGCAATGATATTCTGGCATCCTACTAATTTCAATCAAATTGTTTTTTTTACCAAAACTGCAATTTTTCTTTTTATGTTTATGTTGCGATGTCGCGGTCGCACAAATTAATTACCCTAGCTTCAAACACAACACACAAGATAGTATAGAGCAAGCAAGGGGTCGATCCCACGAGGAAGATTCAAGTCAGATTTTTATGCTAGATGATATGCAATTTGGGGGGGGGGGGTTGGACGTTATCTAGGCTAAAGCAAAAGAAAACAGAAAACTATCAAACTAAATTTAATAAAATCAGAAAATTATCAAGAGAACAAACCTTGGTCACAAGCACACATCCACCTACAGAAATCAGAACTGATCATGGAAACGAAACATCAATTTATATTCTGAATATTTATCTCTTCTTAACATTAGTTAGTTAACGGATCTGCCGTATAACTAGCCCTAACCATCAAACAACTACAGTGTCCGCACTAGTAATTTAATTCAATGGCAGCCTTAAGAACTAGATAAGTTGATTAATCAAGAAAACATAACTGTCCGCAGTCTATGTTTGATTTGATTGAATGTTCTCCCTAAGATTAATAACGTAGATCCGCCACAATTATTAAACTCAGTTGCTTCACAAGTTCATATACCACAACTCCGGTTTTGATATTAAACTTAACAATAGATTGTCTACAATAATAACTTAGAGTCCGCTCTAGCAATTAAAATAAACAATCATAGGAAAAATAAGCATAGGAGAACAAACATATTCATCATATAAACTGAAAAGAAAAGGTAAAATAAATCTCACAGTTCTTGAAATCCGAAGGTTTCCGTGTCCTTGCAACCAAGAAAAAGTGTTTAGCCTTGCATGTTTGTTGAACAACTAATCAAAAAGAAGAAAGAATGCATAATTTAGGGTTTCTTAGAGGAAGGGGGCGTTTTTCTCTCCTTGGCTGGCTGCTCCCCTTCTCTTCTCTCATTCTTTTTATATCCTAGGAAACCCTAGGTCTCTATTTTACAAAATAGTCCTCCATTAAGTAGACTGTTTACATTTAAGAACTTCAATAACTATTTTCCTAAAAAGGAGAAATAGCCTTGCATGAAATCTTCAAGCTTTGATTTAGAGGAGCTAAATTGCTGAAATAAAAACTTGGATATCGGTTTAAATGCTTCGGAATGTCATTTGGACTCGTTTCTTCACGAAACCTGTTTGCTGGCAGAATTCAGATGTCATCTTTGAAAAATCATATCTCCCTCATATGACATCGTTTTTAGCTGAAAGTTTGAGCGTTTATATAACTTTGAGTCATGAATCCAACAAAATTGAGTTTGCATCAATTGGACTTCTGTAGCTCCAGATATTCAAGTTGGAATGGCCAAAGGTCAACACTGGCAGATTGCGAGATTTGACTTTGAAGGCTGCGATTTCCATGCTCTTCCTTATTTTATTTTCTTGCCTTAGATGTCCAGAAAGGTATGGATGTTACCTTTTTAATTCCACTAGAATCACTTCATTTCAACCTCTAGAGCTCACGCTCTGCACAAAACATCGACTGAAGGTCAAATCTGCCAATTATCTCCAATTTACTCCTTTTTGCATCTTTCATCCAAAAGTGCCTTCAAAACATAAAACAAAGAATATCAAGGCATTTTATATATAAAACATAGGCAAAACACTAGTTAAATGTGGGTGAAACTATTGAATAATATGGTTGCATCAAATACCCCCACACTTACCTCTTGCTCGTCCTCGAGAAAGGATAGGTAAAACCAAATTGAAGTTAAATTAAATGAAATCACTATGACTAATCTTCTAATCTCCCATCAATATCCAAGAATATATGCATTATAAACAAGAACACAATTAAGAAGGATAAAGAGTATAAATTTTCATGAATTTATTTACATGCAAACTTCAAAACTTAATTAATCGTCGGGATTTAAATGAAATCTATGCCATGCCAAAGTGATAGGTCCTCTCATTGATATACACTCCAACACTCACGTGTTTAGGGCTTATGTGTTTAAATCTCTCAAATTCAATCAATGAATATGTTCTACTATAAGCTTGCTCTTCAATCTCATCTCCATTAATAACATATTACAAACAATGCATGAATCAAAAGGTCTTATTTTCTGGTTGTAATGGGGCTAAGGTAAAGGTGAGGTAAAAGAGAGTAAAAGAAAAAGGTTCAAACCAAAGAAAGTAGAGCATTCTGAAAAATGATATTTCAAACAAGATATTCCATCGAAGCACATAAATTTTCCATCTTTAATCACCAATGCTTAACTTCTTTTGATTTCAAGCTTTTTCAATATAAAATCTTAAGAACATAAAGGAACACTTTTTTCTTTTTCTTTTTCTTTTTTCTGTTGTTTTTTTTTTTTTTTTTTTACCTTTGGCAACTTTGCCCATCTTTTCATCAAACATCACTTCTTCTTTCTTTTCACATAATTTCCAACCATAATTCCATGAAATATCACTAGTATATGCTCTACTAATCCTTGGCCAAGGGAAAAGGAAAACATATATAAAGTTAAGGCTTATACATGGATAAAGCAAAGAAAAGATAAACAAGCTCAAAAGGGGTTTACTAAGGATAATATGCTTTAGGTTGGCTTTTTGGCTCAAATGGTTAAAATTCCTAATGCCTTTATCATCTTCATGTATGTATGTAATATGAATGTAATCTCAACAAGATATGAAGCAAGTTCTAAAGATACATATCATTGAAAGAAGGCACAATCAAAGAATATAATGTTGAAGGCTCAAAAGCTTGCATTGGTATAACACTATAAAGTCAACATGGCATATTCTCAAAGTCAATCCCTAAACCAATTAAACCTTAAAACTTGCATGCACACTCCTTCATTCGATTTATATCTTCATCTATCTCAACTAATTCTCATACATAATACTCATATTCTCAAAAACCAATGGGAGTTCAAAAGATCAAACATAATTTTTTTTTATTTTGAAAAATAACAAAGAAAACCAAAATTAGAAAACCAACATTCTCCCAATACCCCCACACTTAAAACATAACATTGTCCTCAATGTTAAAATAAAAGAAAAGGAATATTGGAGAATGACAAAAATAAAGTAAAATGCGAAAAATAAAAGACAAGGGAAAAAGAAAGCAAATCTGTTTTTTTTTTTTTGTGCTGGGTTGCCTCCCAGTAAGCGCTTTTGTTTTATGTCATTGGCTCGACATGTTGCATGCCTATTCTTCATAGATTGGTTCAGCTAACTCCGCAGAAGCGGTGAGTTCTGTCGTCCAACCTTCATAGAAAGGTTTCAAGCGATGCCCATTGACCTTGAGTACTTTGTTGGTTTCTAAACTTGTAATTTCAACTGCACCATAAGAAAAAACATTAGAAACAACAAATGGTCCAATCCAACGAGAGCGTAACTTTCCAGGAAAAAGTTTCAAACGCGAATGATAAAGAAGGACTTTGTCTCCAACATTAAACTCTTTTCTTGTAATCATTCGGTCATGGAGACTCTTAGTCTTTTCTTTATAAATCCTTGCATTCTCGTAAGCATCATTTCGAATCTCTTCCAACTCTTGCAATTGCAACTTTCTTGCAATCCCAGCAGCATCATAATCCATGTTACATTTTTTAATGGCCCAAAAAGCTTTGTGTTCAAGCTCCACCGGTATATGACATGCTTTTCCATAAATCATCCTATAAGGTGACATTCCTATAGGTGATTTGTAAGCAGTCCGATAAGCCCAAAGTGCATCACCAAGTCGTAGACTCCAATCTCGCCGGTTAGGTTGCACTGTCTTCTCCAAAATGGACTTGATTTCTCGATTTGAAATTTCAGTTTGGCCATTCGTTTGAGGATGGTATGCTGTGGAAGTTCGATGAGTCACATGATATTTGCGTAACAATGCTTCCATTGAACGATTGCAAAAATGAGTGCCACGATCACTAATGATAGCTTTAGGGATTCCAAACCTGTCAACTATGTGAGTCCTGACAAAATCTAAAACAACCTTAGCATCGTTAGTTCGTGTGGCTTTTGCCTCAATCCATTTGGACACATAATCAACAGCAAGAAGGATATAAAGATTGCCAAAAGAAGAAGGAAATGGACCCATAAAATCAATACCCCAAACATCAAAAATTTCACTCACAAGAATATTTGTTAAAGGCATTTGATTCTTGTGAGTGATATTACCTGTTTTTTGGCATTTTTCACATGATTTGCAAAAATGATATGCATCCTTAAAAATAGAAGGCCAATAAAAACCACTTTCAAGTACCTTGTGGGCCGTTCTTTTTGCTCCAAAATGCCCACCACAAGAATGAGAATGACAAAAGGTAAGAATGGAATGAAATTTATCTTGTGGTACACATCTCCTAACTACTTGATCCACACAAAATTTCCACAGATAAGGAGTATCCCAAAAATAATATTTAGCATCAGCTCGTAACTTGTCTTTTTGGGATGTAGACAAACCTGGAGGGAATTCTTTGGTGACTAAATAGTTCACCAAATCAGCATACCATGGTCTTGTAGAGGAATGTAACACATACAACTGCTCATCGGGGAATGTCTCTCTTATTGTTTCGGTTTGTATATCCTCAGTCCTTAGTCGGCTCAAGTGATCAGCCACATGATTTTCGGCACCTTTTTTGTCTTTGATCTCAAGATCAAATTCTTGTAAAAGCAAGATCCACCTAATCAATCTTGGTTTGGACTCCTTTTTCTTCAAAAGATACCTTAAAGCTGCATGATCAGTAAAAACAATGACTTTTGTACCAAGTAGATATGACCTAAATTTTTCAAGAGCAAACACCACTGCAAAAAGTTCCTTCTCAGTTGTATGGTAATTGCATTGTGCACCGTCCAACATGCGGGAAGCATAGGCGATAACATGCAAATTCTTCCCAATTCTTTGCCCAAGGACAGCCCCTACCGCATAGTCACTTGCATCACACATTATCTCAAAAGGCTCATCCCAATTTGGTGGTTGGATGATAGGGGCAGATGTGACATGCCTCTTAAGCTCATCATGGGCATCTTTACATGCTTGATCAAACACAAAATCCACTTCTTTGGCTAATAGTTTGCACAAGGGTGCTGTAATCTTTGAGAAATCTTTAATAAAGCGTCGATAGAAACCTGCATGGCCAAGAAAAGAACGAATTTCCCTCACGCAGGAGGGGTAAGGCAATGATGAAATAACGTCTATTTTAGCTTTATCAACCTCTAATCCATGTGAAGACACAACATGCCCAAGAACTATTCCTTGTTCTACCATAAAATAACACTTCTCATAGTTTAAGACAAGGTTAGTTTCAATGCACCTTTTCAAGATCAAAGATAAATTTTCTAGACATTTATCAAAAGAATCACCATACACCGTGAAATCATCCATGAAAACCTCAATTATTCTTTCAACATAGTCAGAAAAAATACTCATCATGCATCTTTGAAAAGTTGCAGGTGCATTACAGAGACCAAAGGGCATTCTCCTATATGCATATGTACCAAATGGACATGTAAATGTAGTCTTTTCTTGATCCTCAAGATTAATAACAATCTGATTGTATCCACTATATCCATCAAGAAAGCAATAAAAAGACTTACCTGCTAGGCGTTCAAGCATTTGATCCATGAATGGTAATGGAAAATGATCTTTGCGTGTAGCAAGATTTAGCTTTCTATAATCAACACACATTCTCCATCCACTCGAGATGCGAGTAGGAATGAGCTCATCATTTTTGTTTTTCACCAACGTGATTCCGGTCTTTTTAGGCACCACATGGATTGGCGCAACCCATTTACTGTCCGTGATGGGATAAATGACTCCTGCATCTAACAGTTTTAAAATTTCAGCTTTCACTACCTCCATCATAGGCGGGTTCAACCTCCTTTGCATTTCCCTTGTTGGTTTCACATTGTCCTCCAATAGTATGTGATGCATACACATTGAGGGACTAATGCCCTTGATGTCAGCTAAAGTCCATCCAATGGCCGTCTTGTGATCACATAACAATTTCACAAGTTTTTCCTCTTGCGTATTTGTCAAACCTGATGCTATAATAACGGGAAGTGTATTGTTGTCGCCAATGAATACATACTTCAAATTATCAGGCAAAGGTTTCAATTCTAACTCGGGTGCCTGTAAAATAGATGGCAAAAGCTTTTTATGTGAGAGTACTAAATCAACAAAGACATTACCATGGGGAACAGTTTGCAATGATTGCAAAGCCAATGCTGATTCGTGCACGTTTTGGGGAACACATATGTGCCTCTCCATCTCTTCTATCTCGGTAAAATCATAGCCATAGCTCAAAGCTACGCTTAATCCATCCTCACAATCAAAATCAAAAACTTGCTGCACACACTTATCAACTTGGTCATAGCATGTGATAGAATAAACATTGCTATAAGGATATTTCATTGCATCATGAAAATTAAATTCAATCTTTTCATCTCCTACTTCCATAGACAAAGTATCCTTACCACAATCTATCCTTGTATTGGCAGTTTTCAAGAATGGTCTCCCAAACAATATAGGAGTGCTGTTTGATGAATCACAAGAATCATGTTCCATATCAAGAATATAAAAGTCGCATGGAATGACCAAACTATCAATCTTAACTAGGACATCTTCTATCACACCAAGTGGGTAAACAAAACTACGATCCGCAAGTTGTATTACAATGCTAGTTTTATTCAAAGGCTCAAGACTAAGAGAATCATAAACATGTTTGGGCATAACACTAATGGATGCACCTAAATCGCATAAAGCTCTTTTAAAACTAGCATTACCAATAACACATGGGATAGTAAACGCACCTGGGTCTTTTTGTTTCAAAGGCAGATTCTTTTGAACAACGGCAGATACAACTTCACCCATACTTACCGTTTCATGACCTTTCAGTTTGAAAGCTCTCTTAGTAGTACACAACTCCTTCAAGAATTTTGCATACTTGGGAATTTGCTTGATAGCATCAAGCAAAGGAATGTTGAGTTCTACTTTCTTGAAAACCTCTAAAATCTCTTTTTCTTTGTCCTCTTTCTTTGTCCTAGAAGAACTCACAGGAAAGGGTGGAATTGTTTTAAAACTGGAAGTCATTGATTGAGGACTTACCTTTAGAGTGTTGGTCGTGGTTTCAATTTGTGAAGGAGAAGGATGTTTCTTTTTTGTACTCAATTCAGTTTCTATCTCTTCTTCTTCCTCCATCTCAATTTGTTTCGACCTTTTCTCTTCAAGTTCTTTCCCACTTCGCAGCATGATCGCACTAACATTCTCTTTAGGATTCAATGCTTGGGAGGGCAATTTTCCATTCATTTGTGCTTCCAATTTCCCCACACTTGAAGCTACTTGCCCCATTTGCTTCTCCAAGTTATGAATACTTGACCTTGTTTCCTGTTGAAAAGACATGACATTTTGTTGCAAGGTCACAGTGTTAGAAGCCAAAGTTTTCATCATCTCACGAAGATCATCACTGGATGACGACCCCATAACATTGGAGTTTGTGAATGAAGGGGGTTGTCTTGCTTGATAATTCTGTTGGGGCTGAAATCCATGGGGATGGAATTGTCGGCCTTGATTGCCTTGTTGAGGCTGGTTCCCATACCGTAGGTTGGGATGATCTCTCCATCCAGGATTGTACGTGTGGGAAAAAGGATCATACTTACGCTGAGGTTGTCCATTGAATGCTCCATCAACTGCATTAGCTTGTTCAATGTAATCTTCTTGCATTGTTGGGCACATATCTGAAGCATGTCCTTGTAAGGAGCATATGCTACAAACTTTCACCTGCTGTACATTGCCACAAGCCAAAGAACGCACAAGAGAAGTAAGATCATTAACTTTATTCTCAAGGTTAGAAATACTTATCTCATTTACTCGTTTATTTGCAAAGTCTCCACGAGTGCCAAACTGTTTCGAGTTGGCTGCCATGTTTGAGATCAATTGGCGTGCAGCCTCGGGTGTCTTATCTACCAATGCCCCTCCACTTGCAGCATCAATGATACTACGGTCAGTAGGCATTAATCCTTCATAGAAATATTGAATGAGCAGCTGATCGGGTATTTGATGATGAGGGCATTGAATGCACAGTTGCTCAAATCTTTCCCAATACTCGGAAAGTGTCTCTCCATGAGATTGTCGAATCCCACATATTTCTTTCCTTATGTTGGCAACTCGAGATGCTGGGAAATACTTCTCAAGGAAGATCTTCTTCATGCCATTCCACGTTCCAATTGAACTTGGGAGAATGGAGAAAAGCCATACCTTTGCTGCCCCTTTTAAAGAGAAAGGGAAAGCTTTCAACTTAACCTGTTCTTCATCAACTCCATTCGGTTTCATGCCAACGCAAACCATATGGAATTCCTTGAGATGAGTATGAGGATCTTCTCCTGCAAGACCATTGAAAGTTGGTAGCAAATGTATAAAACCAGATTTGAGCTCAAAGTTTACATTATTGTCGATGTTTATGCACAATGGCTGATTTTCCACGTTAGGAGCAGCAAGCTCCTTGAGTGTTTGTTGTCGTGCAACAGCCATGGTGTTAAGGCGAGCTTCCTTTCGTAACCTGCGTAAAGTTTTTTCTATTTCGAGATCCAAATGCACTTGAATTTGATTAGTAGAACGGGTTACTGGCATAAATCATCAAGAAAATTCAAAATAAACCAACCACACAAGAGATCGAAAACAATGCAAATTGTACGAAAATCCTACGGTAGAAAACAAAAACTGCCTAAAAACCCTAGAAAACAGCGGAATTTGGCCTCGATAAGGTGGGGCTAGTGGTACCACTAGTCCTGTTTAGAACGTCGTTTCCCTTCAGGAAACAAATGGCCGATACCTAATTCCACCAAAAAATCTGTTTTGAACAGTACCGCTGCCGTAATGAACAGTACCGCAGCAAACAAAAATTCTGTTTTTTTTTTTTTCAGAAAAAGAAATAACAATCACAGCAAATAAAAATAATAGCACAAGAATCAACTAAAATTACTTCCCCGGCAACGGCGCCAAAATTTGTTGCGATGTCGCGGTCGCACAAATTAATTACCCTAGCTTCAAACACAACACACAAGATAGTATAGAGCAAGCAAGGGGTCGATCCCACGAGGAAGATTCAAGTCAGATTTTTATGCTAGATGATATGCAATTTGGGGGGGGGGTTGGACGTTATCTAGGCTAAAGCAAAAGAAAACAGAAAACTATCAAACTAAATTTAATAAAATCAGAAAATTATCAAGAGAACAAACCTTGGTCACAAGCACACATCCACCTACAGAAATCAGAACTGATCATGGAAACGAAACATCAATTTATATTCTGAATATTTATCTCTTCTTAACATTAGTTAGTTAACAGATCCGCCGTATAACTAGCCCTAACCATCAAACAACCACAGTGTCCGCACTAGTAATTTAATTCAATGGCAGCCTTAAGAACTAGATAAGTTGATTAATCAAGAAAACATAACTGTCCGCAGTCTATGTTTGATTTGATTGAATGTTCTCCCTAAGATTAATAACGTAGATCCGCCACAATTATTAAACTCAGTTGCTTCACAAGTTCATATACCACAACTCCGGTTTTGATATCAAACTTAACAATAGATTGTCTACAATAATAACTTAGAGTCCGCTCTAGCAATTAAAATAAACAATCATAGGAAAAATAAGCATAGGAGAACAAACATATTCATCATATAAACTGAAAAGAAAAGGTAAAATAAATCTCACAGTTCTTGAAATCCGAAGGTTTCCGTGTCCTTGCAACCAAGAAAAAGTGTTTAGCCTTGCATGTTTGTTGAACAACTAATCAAAAAGAAGAAAGAATGCATAATTTAGGGTTTCTTAGAGGAAGGGGGCGTTTTTCTCTCCTTGGCTGGCTGCTCCCCTTCTCTTCTCTCATTCTTTTTATATCCTAGGAAACCCTAGGTCTCTATTTTACAAAATAGTCCTCCATTAAGTAGACTGTTTACATTTAAGTACTTCAATAACTATTTTCCTAAAAAGGAGAAATAGCCTTGCATGAAATCTTCAAGCTTTGATTTAGAGGAGCTAAATTGCTGAAATAAAAACTTGGATATCGGTTTAAATGCTTCGGAATGTCATTTGGACTCGTTTCTTCACGAAACCTGTTTGCTGGCAGAATTCAGATGTCATCTTTGAAAAATCATATCTCCCTCATATGACATCGTTTTTAGCTGAAAGTTTGAGCGTTTATATAACTTTGAGTCATGAATCCAACAAAATTGAGTTTGCATCAATTGGACTTCTGTAGCTCCAGATATTCAAGTTGGAATGGCCAAAGGTCAACACTGGCAGATTGCGAGATTTGACTTTGAAGGCTGCAATTTCCATGCTCTTCCTTATTTTATTTTCTTGCCTTAGATGTCCAGAAAGGTATGGATGTTACCTTTTTAATTCCACTGGAATCACTTCATTTCAACCTCTAGAGCTCACGCTCTGCACAAAACATCGACTGAAGGTCAAATCTGCCAATTATCTCCAATTTACTCCTTTTTGCATGTTTCATCCAAAAGTGCCTTCAAAACATAAAACAAAGAATATCAAGGCATTTTATATATAAAACATAGGCAAAACACTAGTTAAATGTGGGTGAAACTATTGAATAATATGGTTGCATCAGTTTACGTTCACCTACTGCATATATTTTTTGGTTCTTTAGAACCTAAAGATGGTTAAAATGTAAGCTGGCAATCAACGGTGGTTACGAGATGCAAGCACTGTTGGAAAGGTAGAGCAATAAGTTTAGCAATGATATTCTAGTATCCTATTAGTTTCAATCAACTTGTTTTATTTCCTAAAAGTGCAACTTTTCTTTTTTTGTTTACGTTCACCTGCTGCATATTTTTTTGGTTCTTTAGAACCTAAGGATGGTGAAAATGTAATCTGACAATCAACGGTGGTGATGCGATGCTTGCACTGCTTGAAGAGGAGAGCAATAAGTTTAGCAATGATATTCTAGGATCCTATTAATTTCAATGAAATTGTTTTTTGTCCCAAAACTGCAACTTTTCATTTTATGTTTACGTTCACCTGGTGCATATTTTTTTGGTTCTTTAGAACCCAAAGATGGTTAAAATGTAAGCTGGCAATCAACGGTGGTGATGAGATGCTTGCACTGCTTGAAGGGAAGATCATTAAGTTTAGCAATGATATTCTAGTATCGTATTAATTTCAATCAACTTGTTTTATTTCCTAAAACTGCAACTTTTCTTTTTATGTTTACGTTCACCTGCTGCATATTTTTTTGGTTCTTTAGAACGTAAAGATGGTTAAAATGTAAGCTGCCAATCTAAGGTGGTGATGAGATGCTTGCACTGCTGGAAAAGGAGAACAACAAGTTTAGAAATAATATTCAGGCATCCTTTTAATATGAGTCAAAAAAAAATTTTGTTCCAAAACTGCAACATTTCATTTTATGTTTAGGTTCACCTGGTGCATATTTTTTTGGTTGTTTAGAACCCAAAGATGGTTAAAATGTAAGCTGGCAATCAACGGTGGTGATTAGATGCTTGCACTGCTTGAAGAGGAGAGCAATAAGCTTAGTAATGATATTCAGGCATCCTTTTAATATGAATCAACTTGTTTTTTGTCCCAAAACTGTATCTGTTCATTTTATGCTTACGTTCACCTGCTGCATATATTGTTTGGTTCTTTAGAACCTAAAGATGGTTAAAATGTAAGCTGGCAATCAACGGTGGTGATGAGATGCTTGCGCTGCTGGGAAAGGACAGCAATACGTTTAGCAATGATATTCTGGCATCCTATTAATCTTAATCAAATCATTTTTTTACGAAAACTGCAATTTTTCTTTTTATGTTTACCTTCACCTGCTGCATATATTTTTTGGTTCTTTAGAACCTAAAGATGGTTAAAATGTAAGCTGGCAATGAACGGTGGTGATGAGATGCTTGCACTGCTTGAAGAGGAGAGCATTAAGTTTAGCAATGATATTCTGGTATCGTATTAATTTCAATCAACTTGTTTTATTTCCTAAAACTACAACTTTTCTTTTTATGTTTTCGTTCACCTGCTGCATATTTTTTTTGTTCTTTAGAACTTAAAGATGGTTAAAATGTAAGCTGGCAATAAAGGTGGTGATGAGATGCTGGGATGGGAGATCAATAAGGTTCACAATGATATTCTGTGATCCTATTAATTTCAATCAAATTGTTTTTTTCCCAAAACTGCAACTTTTCTTTTTGTGTTTACGTTCCCCTCCTGCATATGATTTTTGGTTCTATAGAATCTAAAGATAGTTAAAATGTATGCTGCCAATCTAAGATGGTGATGAGATGCTTGCACTGCTGGAAAAGGAGAGCAATAAGTTTAGAAATGATATTCAGGCATCCTTTTAATATGAATCAAATTGTTTTTGGTCCCAAAACTGCAACTTTTCATTTTATGTTTATGTTCACCTGCTGCATATATTGTTTGGTTCTTTAGAACCTAAAGATGGTTAAAATGTAAGCTGGCAATCAACGATGGTGATGAGATGCTTGCACTGCTGCGAACGGAGAGCAATACGTTTAGCAATGATATTCTGGCATCCTACTAATTTCAATCAAATTGTTTTTTTACCAAAAATGCAATTTTTCTTTTTATGTTTACGTTCACCTGCTGCATATTTTTTTGGTTCTTTAGAACCTAAAGATGGTTAAAATGTAACCTGGCAATAAAGGTGGTGATGAGATGCTGGGATGCAAGATCAATAAGGTTCGCAATGATATTCTGTGATCCTATTAATTTCAATCAAATTGTTTTTTTCCCAAAACTGCAACTTTTCTTTTTATGTTTACGTTCCCCTCCTGCATATGATTTTTGATTCTATAGAATCTAAAGATGGTTAAAATGTAAGCTGGCAATAAAGGTGGTGATGAGATGCTGGGATGGGAGATCAATAAGGTTCACAATGATATTCTGTGATCCTATTAATTTCAATCAAATTGTTTTTTTCCCAAAACTGCAACTTTTCTTTTTGTGTTTACGTTCCCCTCCTGCATATGATTTTTGGTTCTATAGAATCTAAAGATGGTTAAAATGTAAGCTGCCAATCTAAGGTGGTGATGAGATGCTTGCACTGCTGGAAAAGGAGAGCAATAAGTTTAGAAATGATATTCAGGCATCCTTTTAATATGAATCAAATTGTTTTTTGTTCCAAAACTACAACTTTTCATTTTATGTTTACGTTCACCTGGTGCATATATTGTTTGGTTCTCTAGAACCTAAAGATTGTTAAAATGTAAGCTGGCAATCAACGGTGGTGATGAGATGGTTGCACTGCTGCGAACGGAGAGCAATACGTTTAGCAATGATATTCTGGCATCCTACTAATTTCAATCAAATTGTTTTTTTACCAAAAATGCAATTTTTCTTTTTATGTTTACGTTCACCTGCTGCATATTTTTTTTGGTTCTTTAGAACCTAAAGATGGTTGAAATGTAAGCTGGCAATCAACGGTGGTGACGAGATGCAAGCACTGTTGGAAAGGTAAACCAATAAGTTTAGCAATGATATTCTGGTATCGTATTAATTTCAATCAACTTGTTTTATTTCCTAAAACTGCAACTTTTCTTTTTATGTTTACGTTCACCTGCTGCATATTTTTTTGGTTCTTTAGAACCTAAAGATGGTTAAAATGTAAGCTGGCAATAAAGGTGGTGATGAGATGCTGGGATGCGAGATCAATAAGGTTCACAATGATATTCTGTGATCCTATTAATTTCAATCAAATTGTTTTTTCCCCAAAACTGCAACTTTTCTTTTTATGTTTACGTTCCCCTCCTGCATATGATTTTTGGTTCTATAGAATCTAAAGATGGTTAAAATATAAGCTGGCAATAAAGGTGGTGATGAGATGCTGGGATGGGAGATCAATAAGGTTCACAATGATATTCTGTGATCCTATTAATTTCAATCAAATTGTTTTTTTCTCAAAACTGCAACTTTTCTTTTTATGTTTACGTTCCCCTCCTGCATATGATTTTTGGTTCTATAGAATCTAAAGATGGTTAAAATGTAAGCTGGCAATAAAGGTGGTGATGAGATGCTTGCACTCCCGGGAAGGGAGAGCAATAAGTATAGCAATGATATTCGAGGATCCTATTAATTTCGATCAACTTGTTTTTTCTCCCAAAACTACAACTTTTCTTTTTAAGTTTACGTTCACCTCCTCCATATATTTTTGGTTCTTTAGAACCTAAAGATGGTTAAAATGTAAGGTGGCAATCAACGGTGGTCATCAGATGCTTGAACTGCTTAAAGGGGAGAGCACTAAGTTTACAAATGATATTCTTGGATCCTATTAATTTCAATCAAATTGTTTTTTGTCCCAAAACTGCAACTTTTCCTTTTATGTTTAAGTTCACCTCCTGCATATGATTTTTTGTTCTATAGAATCTAAAAATGGTTAAAATGTAAGCTGCCAATCTAAGGTGGTGATGAGATGCTTGTACTGTTGGAAAAGGAGAGCAATAAGTTTAGAAATGATATTCAGGCATCCTTTTAATTTGAATCAAATTGTTTTCTGTCCCAAAACTGCAACTTTTCTTTTTATGTTTACGTTCACCTAGTGCATAGTTTTTTGGTTGTTTCGAACCCAAAGATGGTTAAAATGTAAGCTGGCAATCAATGGTGGTGATGAGATGCTTGCATTGCTTGAAGGGGAGAGCAATAAGTTTACCAATGATATTCTTGGATCCTATTAATTTCAATCAAAGTCATTTTTGTCCCAAAACTGCAACTTTCCTTTTTATATTTACATTCACCTGCAACATATTTTTTTTGGTTTTTTAGGAACTAAATATGGTTAAAATGTATGTTGGCAATCAACGATGGTGATGAGATGCTTTCACTGCTGGGAAGGGAGGGCAATACGTTTAGAAATGATATTCAGGCATCCTTTTAATTTGAATCAAATTGTTTTCTGTCCCAAAACTGTAACTTTTTCTTTTTATGTTTACGTTCAACTACAACATATATTTTTTGGTTCTTTAGAACCTAAAGAACGTTAAAATATAAGCTGCCAACCAACGGTGGTCATGAGATGCTTGCACTCCCGGGAAGGGAGAGCAATAAGTATAGCAATGATATTCTAGAATCCTATTAATTTCGATCATCTTGTTTTTTATCCCAGAACTGCAACTTTTCTTTTTATGTTAACATTCACCTCCTGCATATATTTTTTGGTTCTTTAGAACCTAAAGAAAGTTAAAATGTAAGCTGTCAACCAAAGGTGGTCATGAGATGCTTGCACTCCCGGGAAGGGAGAGCAATAAGTATAGCAATGATATTCGAGGATCCTATTAATTTCGATCAACTTGTTTTTTCTCTCAAAACTACAACTTTTCTTTTTAAGTTTACGTTCACCTCCTGCATATATTTTTGGTTCTTTATAACCTAAAGATGGTTAAAATGTAAGGTGGCAATCAACGGTGGTCATCAGATGCTTGCACTGCTTAAAGGGGAGAGCACTAAGTTTAGAAATGATATTCTTGGATCCTATTAATTTCAATCAAATTGTTTTTTGTCCCAAAACTGCAACTTTTCCTTTTATGTTTACGTTCACCTCCTGCATATGATTTTTGGTTCTATAGAATCTAAATATGGTTAAAATGTAAGCTGCCAATCTAAGGTGGTGATGAGATGCTTGTACTGCTGGAAAAGGAGAGCAATAAGTTTAGAAATGATATTCAGGCATCCTTTTAATTTGAATCAAATTGTTTTCTGTCCCAAAACTGCAACTTTTTTTTTTATGTTTACATTCACCTAGTGCATATTTTTTTGGTTGTTTCGAACCCAAAGATGGTTAAAATGTAAGCTGGCAATCAATGGTGGTGATGAGATGCTTGCATTGCTTGAAGGGGAGAGCAATAATTTTACCAATGATATTCTTGGATCCTATTAATTCAATCAAAGTCTTTTTTGTTCCAAAACTACAACTTTCCTTGTTATATTTACGTTCACCTGCAGCATATTTTTTTTGGTTTTTTAGGAACTAAATATGGTTAAAATGTATAATGGCAATCAACGGTGGTGATGAGAAGCTTTCACTGCTGGGAAGGGAGGGCAATACGTTTAGAAATGATATTCAGGCATCCTTTTAATTTGAATCAAATTGTTTTCTGTCCCAAAACTGTAACTTTTTCTTTTTATGTTTACGTTCAACTACAACATATATTTTTTGGTTCTTTAGAACCTAAAGAACGTTAAAATATAAGCTGTCAACCAACGGTGGTCATGAGATGCTTGCACTCCCGGGAAGGGAGAGCAATAAGTATAGCAATGATATTCTAGAATCCTATTAATTTCGATCATCTTGTTTTTTATCCCAGAACTGCAACTTTTCTTTTTATGTTAACATTCACCTCCTGCATATATTTTTTGGTTCTTTAGAACCTAAAGAAAGTTAAAATGTAAGCTGTCAACCAAAGGTGGTCATGAGATGCTTGCACTCCCGGGAAGGGAGAGCAATAAGTATAGCAATGATATTCGAGGATCCTATTAATTTCGATCAACTTGTTTTTTCTCCCAAAACTACAACTTTTCTTTTTAAGTTTACGTTCACCTCCTGCATATATTTTTGGTTCTTTAGAACCTAAAGATGGTTAAAATGTAAGGTGGCAATCAACGGTGGTCATCAGATGCTTGCACAGCTTAAAGGGGAGAGCACTAAGTTTATAAATGATATTCTTGGATCCTATTAATTTCAATCAAATTGTTTTTTGTCCCAAAACTGCAACTTTTCCTTTTATGTTTACGTTCACCTCCTGCATATGATTTTTGGTTCTATAGAATCTAAAAATGGTTAAAATGTAAGCTGCCAATCTAAGGTGGTGATGAGATGCTTGTACTGCTGGAAAAGGAGAGCAATAAGTTTAGAAATGATATTCAGGCATCCTTTTAATTTGAATCAAATTGTTTTCTGTCCCAAAACTGCAACTTTTCTTTTTATGTTTACGTTCACATAGTGCATATTTTTTTGGTTGTTTCGAACCCAAAGATGGTTAAAATGTAAGCTGGCAATCAATGGTGGTGATGAGATGCTTGCATTGCTTGAAGGGGAGAGCAATAATTTTACCAATGATATTCTTGGATCCTATTAATTCAATCAAAGTCTTTTTTGTTCCAAAACTACAACTTTCCTTGTTATATTTACGTTCACCTGCAGCATATTTTTTTTGGTTTTTTAGGAACTAAATATGGTTAAAATGTATGTTGGCAATCAACGGTGGTGATGAGATGCTTTCACTGCTGGGAAGGGAGGGCAATACGTTTAGAAATGATATTCAGGCATCCTTTTAATTTGAATCAAATTGTTTTCTGTCCCAAAACTGTAACTTTTTCTTTTTATGTTTACGTTCAACTACAACATATATTTTTTGGTTCTTTAGAACCTAAAGAACGTTAAAATATAAGCTGCCAACCAACAGTGTTCATGAGATGCTTGCACTCCCGGGAAGGGAGAGCAATAAGTATAGCAATGATATTCTAGAATCCTATTAATTTCGATCATCTTGTTTTTTATCCCAGAACTGCAACTTTTCTTTTTATGTTAACATTCACCTCCTGCATATATTTTTTGGTTCTTTAGAACCTAAAGAAAGTTAAAATGTAAGCTGTCAACCAAAGGTGGTCATGAGATGCTTGCACTCCCGGGAAGGGAGAGCAATAAGTATAGCAATGATATTCGAGGATCCTATTAATTTCGATCAACTTGTTTTTTATCCCAAAACTGCAACTTTTCTTTTTAAGTTTACGTTCACCTCCTGCATATATTTTTGGTTCTTTAGAATCTAAAGATGGTTAAAATGTAAGCTGGCAATCAACGGTGGTCATCAGATGCTTGCACTGCTTAAAGGGGAGAGCACTAAGTTTAGCAATGATATTCTTGGATCCTATTAATTTGAATCAAATTGTTTTTTGTCCCAAAACTGCAACTTTTCTTTTTATGTTTACGTTCACCTAGTGCATATTTTTTTGGTTGTTTAGAACCCAAAGATGGTTAAAATGTAAGCTTGCAATCAATGGTTGTTATGAGATGCTTGCATTGCTTGAAGGGGAGAGCAATAAGTTTACCAATGATATTCTTGGATCCTATTAATTTCAATCAAAGTCTTTTTTGTCCCAAAATAGCAACTTTCCTTTTTATATTTACATTCACCTACAGCATATTTTTTGTGGTTTTTTAGGAACTAAACATGGTTAAAATGTATGTTGGCAATCAACGGGGGTGATGAGATGCTTTCACTGCTGGGAAGGGAGGGCAATACGTTTAGAAATGATATTCAGGCATCCTTTTAATTTGAATCAAATTGTTTTCTGTCCCAAAACTGTAACTTTTTCTTTTTATGTTTACGTTCAACTACAGCATATATTTTTTGGTTCTTTAGAACCTAAAGAACGTTAAAATATAAGCTGACAACCAACGGTGGTCATGAGATGCTTGCACTCCCGGGAAGGGAGAGCAATAAGTATAGCAATGATATTCTAGAATCCTATTAATTTCGATCATCTTGTTTTTTATCCCAGAACTGCAACTTTTCTTTTTATGTTAACATTCACCTCCTGCATATATTTTTTGGTTCTTTAGAACCTAAAGAAAGTTAAAATGTAAGCTGTCAACCAAAGGTGGTCATGCGATGCTTGCACTCCCGGGAAGGGAGAGCAATAAGTATAGCAATGATATTCGAGGATCCTATTAATTTCGATCATCTTGTTTTTTATCCCAGAACTGCAACTTTTCTTTTTATGTTAACATTCACCTCCTGCATATATTTTTTCGTTCTTTAGAACCTAAAGAAAGTTAAATTGTAAGATGTCAACCAAAGGTGGTCATGAGATGCTTGCACTCCCGGGAAGGGAGAGCACTAAGTTTAGAAATGATATTCTTGGATCCTATTAATTTGAATCAAATTATTTTTTGTCCCAAAACTGCAACTTTTCCTTTTATGTTTACGTTCACCTCCTGCATATGATTTTTGGTTCTATAGAATCTAAATATGGTTAAAATGTAAGCTGCCAATCTAAGGTGGTGATGAGATGCTTGTACTGCTGGAAAAGGAGAGCAATAAGTTTAGAAATGATATTCAGGCATCCTTTTAATTTGAATCAAATTGTTTTCTGTCCCAAAACTGCAACTTTTTCTTTTTATGTTTACGTTCAACTGCAGCATATATTTTTTGGTTCTGGAGAACCTGAAGATGATTAAAATGTAATCTGGCAATGAACGATGGTGATGAGATGCTTGCACTACTGGGAACAGAGAGCAATACGTTTAGCAATGATATTCTGGCACCCTATTAATTTAAATCAAATTGTTTTTTTTTACCAAAACTGCAATTTTTCTTTTTATATTTACATTCACCTGCTGCATATATTTTTTGGTTCTTTAAGCTTGCAATCAATGGTGGTGATGAGATGCTTGCATTGCTTGAAGGGGAGAGCAATAAGTTTAGCAATGATATTCTTGGATCCTATTAATTTCAATCAAAGTCTTTTTTGTCCCAAAACTGCAACTTTTCTTTTTATATTTACGTTCACCTGCAACATATTTTTTTTTTGGTTTTTTAGGAACTAAATATGGTTAAAATGTATGTTGGCAATCAACGCTGGTGATGAGATGCTTTCACTGCTGGGAAGGGAGGGCAATACGTTTAGCAATGATATTCTAGAATCCTATTAATTTCGACCATCTTGTTTTTTATCCAAGAACTGCAACTTTTCTTTTTATGTTAACATTCACCTCCTGCATATATTTTTTGGGTTTTTAGAACCTAAAGAAAGTTAAAATCTAAGCTGGCAACCAACGGAGGTCATGAGATGCTTGCACTCCAGGGAAGGGAGAGCAATAAGTTTAGCAATGATATTCGAGGATCCTATCAATTTTGATCAAATCATTTTTTTTCCGAAAACTGCAACTTTTCTTTTTATGTTTACGTTCACCTCCTGCATATATTTTTTGGTGCTCTAGAACCTAAAGATGGTTAAAATGTAAGGTGGCAATGAATGGTGTTGATGAGATGCTTGCACTACTGGGAAGGGACAACAGTAAGTTTAGCAAAGATATTCTAGGATCCTATTAATTTCGATCACCTTGTTTTTTATCCCAGAACTACAACTTTTCATTTTATGTTTACATTCACTTCCTGCAGATATTTTTGGTTCTTTAGAACCTAAAGATGGTTAAAATGTAAGCTGGCAATCAACGATGGTCATCAGATGCTTGCACTGCTTGAAGGGGAGAGCAATAAATTTACCAATGATATTCTTGGATCCTATTAATTTCAATCAAAGTGTTTTTTGTCCCAAAACTGCAACATTTTTTTTTATGTTTACGTTCACCTGCTACAAATAATTTTTGGTTGTTTAAAACCTAAAGATGGTTAAAATGTAAGCTGGCAATCAACGATGGTGATGAGATGCTTGCACTGTTAGTAAGGGAGAGCAATAAGTTTTGCTTTGTATTCCGGGATCCTATTAATTTCAATCAACTTGTTTTTTTTTCCCCCAAAATTGCAACTTTTCTTTTTATGTTTACGTTCACCTGCTGCATATATTTTTTAGTTCTTTAGAACCTAAAGATGGTTAAAATGTAAGCTGGCAATCAACGGTGGTGATGAGATGCTTCCATTACTGGGAATGGAGAGCAATAAGTTTAGCAATGATATTCTGGGATCCTATTAATTTCAATTAACTTGTATTTTGTCCCAAAACTGCAAATTTTCTTTTTATGTTTATGTTCACCTGCTGCATATATTTTTTGGTTCTTTAGCACCTAAAGATGGTTAAAATGTAAGCTGGCAATCAACGGTGGTGATGGGATGCCTGAACTGCTAGGAAGGGAGAGCAATAAGTTTAGCAATGATATTCTTGGATCCTATTAATTTCAATCAAATTGTTGTTTTCCCCGGAAATTCAACTTTTCTTTTTATGTTTACGTTCAACTCCTGCATATATTTTTTAGTTCTTTAGAACGTAAATATGGTTAAATGTATGCTGGCAATCAATGGTAGTGATGAGATGTTTGCACTACTAGGAAGGTAGAGTAATAAGTTTAACAATGATATTCTAGGATCCTATTAATTTCAATCAAATTGTTTTTTCTCCCACTACTGCAACTTTTCTTTTTATGTTTACGTTCACCTACTGCATATATTTTTTGGTTCTCTAGAACCTAAAGATGGTTAAAATATAAGCTGTCAATCAATGCTGGTGATGAGATGCTTGCACTCTTGGGAAGGGGAAGCAGTAAGTTTCACAATGATATTCTAGGATCCTATTAATTTTATTCAACTTGTTTTTTATCCCAAAACTGCAACTTTTCTTTTTATGTTTACGCTCACCTACTGGATATATTTTTTGGTTCTCTAGAACCTAAAGATGGTTAAAATGTAACCTGGCAATCAACGGTGGTGATGAGATGCTTGCACTACTTGAAAGGGAGAGCAATAAGTTTACCAATGATATTCTGGGATCCTATTATTTTCAATCAACTTGTTTTTTTTTCGCCAGAACTGCAACTTTTCTTTTTATGTTTACGTTCACCTGCACCATATAATTTTTGGTTCTCTAGAACCAAAACATGGTTAAAATGTAAGCTGGCAATCAACGGTGGTGATGAGATGTTTGCATTCCTGGGAAGGGAGAGCAATAAGTTTAGCAATGATATTCTATGATCCTATTAATTGAATTAAATTGTTTTTTGTCCGAAAACTGCAACTTCTCTTTTTATGTTTATGTTCACCTCCTGCATATATTTTTTGATTCTCTAGAACCTAAAGATGATTAAAATGTAAGTTGGCAATCAACGCTGGTTGATGATGAGGACATTGAATGCAGAGTTGCTCAAATCTTTCCCAATATTCGGAGAGTGTCTCTCCATGAGATTGCCAAATCCCACATATTTCTTTCCTTATGTTGCCAACTCGAGATGCTG
The DNA here is from genome assembly GCF_951802175.1 of Populus nigra. Classification (NCBI taxonomy): domain Eukaryota; kingdom Viridiplantae; phylum Streptophyta; class Magnoliopsida; order Malpighiales; family Salicaceae; genus Populus; species Populus nigra. Next base: position 1,535,386 of record NC_084853.1, read on the forward strand.
GGAAATATTTTTCAAGGACGATCATCTTCATGCCATTCCAAGTTCCAATAGATCCTGGGAGAATAGAGAAAAGCCACGCCTTTGCTGCCCCCTTCAAAGAGAAATGGAAAGCTTTCAACTTAACCTGTTCTTCGTCAACTCCATTCGGTTTCATGCCAATGCAAACCATATGGAAGTCCTTGAGATGAGTATGAGGATCTTCTCCTGCAAGACCATTAAATGTTGGTAACACATGTATAAAACCAGATTTGAGCTCAAAGTTTACATTATGGTCGATGTTTATGCACAATGGTTGGTTTTCCATGTTAGGAGCAGCAAGCTCCTTGAGTGTTTGTTGTCGTGCAACATCCGTGGTGTTGAGACGAGCTTCCTTTCATAACCTGCGTAAAGTGTTTTCTATTTCGAGGTCCAACTACACTTGACTTTGATTAGTAGAATGGGTTACAGGCATAAATCTTCAAGAAAACTCAAAATAAACCAATCACACAAGAGATTGAAAACAATGTAAATTGTTGTGATGTCGCGGTCACACAAATTAATTACCCTAGCTTAAAACACACAAGATAGTATAGAGCAAGCAAGGGGTCGATCCCACGAGGAAGTTTCAAGTCAGATTTTTATGTTGTACGTTATCTAATTGGGGGAATTTGGTTTGTGATTATCTAAACTATGATAGCAATTAAACTAGCAAACAAAATCAATTAAAACTGAAACTTATCAAGAAAACAAACCTTGGTCGCAAGCACACATCCACCTACAGAAATCAGAATCGACCCTTGAAACGAAACTTCAGTTTATATTCTAAATTTTTTATTTTTTCTTAATGTTGGTTAATTAACGGATCCACCGTATAACTAACCCTAACCAACAAACAATCACAGTGTCCGCACTAATGATTTAATCTAATGGTAGCTTTAAGAACTAGATAATTTCATCAAGATTAACATACAAGCTGTCCGCAGCTTGTGTCACTTTGTTCAAATGTTCTCCCTAAGTTCAATAACGTAGTTCCGCCACAATTATCAAGCTTAGTTGCTTCACAAGTTTATATATCACAACTTCGGTTTTGATATTAAACTTAGCAATAGATTGTTCACAACAATAACTTAGAGTCCGCTCTAGCAATCATCAACAACAATCATAGGAAATATGCATAGGAAAACAATCATACTCATTCATAACATAAACTGAAAATAAAAGGAAGAATAAATCTCACGGTTCTTGAAATCTGAAGGTTTTTGCGTCCTTGAAACCAAGAAAACGAGCTTAGCCTTGCACATCAATTGAACAACTACTTCTAAAGATGGAAGAATACATGATTTCTGATTTGTAGAGGGGAGAGTTTGTGTTTCTTCTCTTATGGCTGCTGTCGCACCCTCACGATCGGGTCGCGGCGATCCTCGATTGGTTCCGGGGTCTTTTGTTTTATTGAATAAGGGGAGTCGCCACCTAGTATTATGGTCACTAGGAAACCTAACTGGTCTTTCAGAGATTCTAAAGCAAGGGACTGGTTGCGTAAAGGGAAGGTATTAGCACCCCTAGTACGCCCTACCTAAGGCAAGCTGCTTGGTGTTTGGTTTGCTTTATAATTGCTATAGTGTTGGTGTTTTCTAATCCCATCAGTTTTTCTAGGTTTGATTCAAACTAAATTTATTAAGATAGAAATCCAAGGAAGTTCCATGTGCTTTAAAAGCTCATTTTCCCCTTAGTTTTTCAAGAGTTTGCGACTCGTAAATCGCAAGGAGGAAAGACAAAAAAATTAGAAATCTAAGGAAATTTAGAGCGCTTTAAAAAAACCTATTTTTTTTCTTAGTGTTTTATACTCTCACGGCTCGTAAACCTGGAGTAAAAAATTGAAATGTCCTCGATTATAATCAAGGCTTCTTTCAAGAATATGTGTGGATTTATTATTCCTAGAAAATTATTTTGGATATTTACCACTTCGGGTCTCTTTATCCAAATATTAACAGTGAATAATAACAAATTATTTCCAATAATATTTTGGATATTCGTCCTTTAAGGATTTCTTTATCCAAACATTAAAGGTGAATAATAACAAGTTATTCCCAATAATATTTTGGATATTCATCCCTTTGGGATTTCTTTATCCAAACATTAACGGTGAATAATAGATGAATTCCCCCCAAAATAAGATTTTTTGTATTTTTTGGAATATTGGCCAATACCCTTTGGAGTTTTACAAACATGTTGTAAAATCCAGAAATGCAAGAAAATAATTTTTGTTGTGTTTAAGAAATCCATGCGAAAACACATTTTCAAAACTTCAAGTATTTTTTGTATATAAGAAAAATATTCAAAACATGTTAGGGTATTGGCCGTATGCAACACACAAAAAAACATTTTTTGTATTTCGTCCAAATCACAAGCATCGCAATTTAACGCAAACATTACGATAAAAAATAGCAAGCCATCATATATATTGTAAGATTTACAAAAAAAACTTAAAACAACTCATAAAAACCCATTCAAAAGCCAACTAACTTAAAATGCTCAGGGACGCCATGTCCTCAAGAGAGCAGAGTGAGCGGAGACCAGCAGGGCAAAAGGTCTATGTTGATGAGAGGGAGAGGGGACAGTGTCCGGCCAGAGAGAGAGATCTCTGTTTTCTTTTTAAAATCAGGGGGTGGCTGCTTCGTTTTTTTAAAAAGATGAGAAGGGGGGAGGGCTACGGCTTCTTTGTTAGAGAGGATAGGTTTAGGTTTTTCTTTGTGTTTTCTCTCTTTTCTGAAAAATTACCCCATTCTCAATATTTTTTTCTCTCCATTATTATGGCTGGAGGTTTATTTATATAGAAAATCTCTACACGTGCTATTCAAGGAAATATTACAATAATTATTGCAGAGATTGTTTTCTATAACCAGCACCAACAAATCCTATATATATAGTATTTTATATTGCAGTGATTATTTTCCATAACCAGCACGAATCAAATCATATATCTATGGTATGATTATTTTCCATAACCAAGCACGAATCAAATCATATATATATATATATATATATATATATATATATATATGGTATTTTATATTGCAGTAATTATATATGATTCATAATTATCTCCTTGACATATTGCTTCCTTGATATTAGCCTTGATTCATTTATATAGAAAATCTCTACATGTGTGTTATTTAAGGAAATACTACAATAATTATTGCAGAGATTGTCTTCTATAACCATCACCAACAAATCCCATATATAGTATTTTATATTGCATTGATTATTTTCCATAACCAGCACGAATCAAATCATATATCTATGGTATTTTATATTGCAATAATTATATATGATTCAGTAATTATCTCCTTGACATATTGCTTCCTTGATATTAGCCTTGATGCTTTATGTTATCGCCACATGTAAACCCTTATTATTATTTTTTTATTTATTATTTTATTTGAAAATTTATCAAAATATGGGTCAAAATTTGGGTAGCAACAGATGCCCCCTCTTTACAATGCTTACGAAGCAAAATTCCTCAATGTTTTGCATAGTAAGCTTTGTAAAGAAAGAAAAAAAATCTTCCTTGCTTGCTGAGTGATCCACTCATCCAAGGACTTCACTTTTTAAAAGAAAATGGTCTTGTTATCATGGGTGACCTGCCCCCTTTTTTTTAAAAGAAAATTGGTCTATTTTTACGGGCGACTTGCCCACGCACACTCTAACCTGGTCTATTTTCAGGGGCGACCTGCCCATATACTCACGCTGGTCTATTTTCACGGGCGACCTGCCCTTTTGAGGGGGTTAACCTAAGATCCCATTTGGCGATCTCCTTTACCCCGAAGTAAAGTCGGTGTGTAGCTCGGTCAACCTGAAATCCCATCTGGTGATTTCCTTTAACCAAAGCTAAACTCTGTGTGTGGTTGGGTTAACCTGAGATCCCATCTGGCGATCTCCTTTAACCAAAACCAATACAAAAATGTGTGTGTGGTCTTATTATGACGGGTGACCTACCCAACCGAAAGATGATCCTATTATGATAGGTGACCTACCCAAATACAAGATGGTCTCATTTTAACGGGTGACCTACCCAAATGCAAGATGGTCTCATTGTGATGGGTGACCTACCCAAGTGGAGAGAAGGGAAGAGTGGTCTCATTCTTATGGGTGACCTACCCAGGGGAAGAATGGCCTCATTATAATGGGTGACCTACCCAGGTAAAAAAAGATGGAGAATGGTCTCATTCTAATGGGTGACCTACCCAAAAAATGGTCTCATTGTGATGGGTGACCTACCCAGGTGGAAAAGAGGAAGAGTGGTCTCATTCTTATGGGTGACCTACCCAGGGGGAAGAATGGCCTCATTATAATGGGTGACCTACCCAGGTAAAAAAAAAGATGGAGAATGGTCTCATTCTAATGGGTGACCTACCCAAAAAATGGTCTCATTATGATGGGTGACCTACCCAAGTGGAAAAGGGGAAGAGTGGTCTCATTCTTATGGGTGACCTACCCAGGGGGAAGAATGGCCTCATTATAATGGGTGACCTACCCAAGTAAAAAAAAGATGGAGAATGGTCTCATTCTAATGGGTGACCTACCCAGAAAAAATGGTCTCATTGTGATGGGTGACCTACCCAAGTGGAAAATGATGGTCTCATTATGATGGGTGACCTACCCAGATGTAAGAGAAAAGGATTTTAGAAAGGGGTCTCAATATCTGGAGACCTGCCCGTTTTATTTTTTTTTATTATTTAAAAAAAAAAGAAAAAAACTCCACGCTTTTGCTAGGGAATGGTCTCAAAATCGGATGACCTTCCTATTTCAAAAATTTTAGAAAAACTCACGTTGTTTTTTTTTCAAAAAAATGGTCTCAATATCGGGTGACCTGCCCGTTTTGAACTTCAAAAGAAATCATCTTACCTCGAGGAATGAAGCAGTGCCGCTTCACAATTACTATCCTTTTCCGTAGTTCCGTTGACCTATTTTCGGAAATATAGGTCCCTCATTTCCGTTGTGGACTTCTTCAAGCTCCTGTTTCCATTTGTTTGTTCGACCTATCCTCTTGAACTGGAATATGCTCCACGCGCTATATTTCCTATCCTTTTCATGCTTGATGAAGAGATCTCCAGTTCCTCATGGGGCCCTTTCTTGCTCCATTGAATGTTGCTTTGTGTTATACTTTTACAGATGTTTTAATTGTCTTTTCCATTTTTTCAAGAAATTATTTTTAAAAGGAAAACTCAAAAAAATTGGTTTTGTTCATGAAAACTAAAACTTTCAATGCAATCATCATATTTTGTTTTAAGTAACTCTCATAAAAGGTGTTTCAGAAGTTCTATGATGATACCACTTTGGGCTTTGGTTCACTATAGACCCCTACGTGCACTTTTTGCCCCCAGTGTGGTGTGCAATACCTATCAGGTTTAAATTTGGTTTGGATCCCTCGAATTTGAGAATTGATGGAGTCATCTCCTTAGTCATGTGTAAAAACAGTAAAAGATTTTGAATGCTATGAGATCATGCGTTTTATGAAGAAAAGGTTCCTTATAGAGAGAATTCATGGTCGAACTTTATTTTATGGATCGAGAAGCATAGTATTTCTTTATAGAGTCAGCATTCACAGGTCTAACTAGATCTTCTCCATCCATTCTAGATAACAATAAAACTCCTCCCGAGAACGCTTTCTTTACCATGTAAGGGCCTTTATTGTTTGCTTCCCATTTACTCTGATCTTCTCCTGGTAAAGGCTATATTTTTTGTCAGTACAAGATCTCCTTTATGGAATCCTCGAGGTTAAACCTTCTTATCATATGATTTGGCCACTCGTGATGATGACAAATTGCAGCTATCCTCTTTTCACCGATCAGATTCAACTATTCATATCTAACTTTTACCCATTCCACCTCTTCTAAACTCAAAGTCTACCAATACTCTTAATGAGGGGGTTTCCACTTCTAAAGGCATCACCGCCTCCATTTCATATACCAAAGTGTACGGGGTGGCTCTTGTTGAAGTTTTAATTGTGGTGTGGTACACGTGAAGGGCAAATGGCAACATCTCATGCCAATCCTTGTAGGTGACCACCATCTTCTACATAATCTTGACATTTTCGTTAGCAGCTTCTACTGGACCATTCATCTTTGGCCTATATAGCGAGGAATTGGAATGCTTGATTTTCCATTTAGCGCAGAGTTCTATTATCATCTTGCTATTGAAGTTTTGGACATTATTAGTTATAATATTTTCTAGTGGACCATATCGACAGATCAAATCTCTTTCCATAAATTTCTTTACCACCTTTTGCCTCCACGTCATCCAAACATCTCAACAAAGTTCTGTCAGATGATTTCTTATACAAAATTTCCCTATCAAGATAGAAATCCATTGCCAACCTCCTCAAAGTCTTCTTGTTGATTTTGGATGCCCCCATGGGATATGTTTGGTTTTGGATGAAATTCTTGATATCATAGTACCAAGGGTTTCCATCTATTCCTCTTTCAACTGAGCAACAATGAGCTGAGTTATTTCTGGTATCAATGTGTACCGGCCGCACCTTGTGCCCAAAGTCTATTCTAGTCATAGAAGCTAGCGTGACCAAAGCATCAGCAAAATGGTTTCCTTCCCTTCCTAGATGGGTGAACTTTATTTCCTCAAATTTTCTAGCCAATTCAGACAGGTGTTCTTGGTAAGGTCTCAACTTCTTGTCCTTGGTTTGCCCTTTTCCTTTCACTTGGCAAATAATCAAAATTGAATCTCCATACACATCTATCTTTCTGATATTCAGCTCCAATGCTACCTCTAAAACGAGAATGCAAGCTTCATACTCCTATGTTGTTATTGCACCCAAACTACGACTTAAATGAAACCGGATAATGTTTCTCATCCGGAGAGATTAGCACTGCCCCTACTTCGTTACCATAGCACCATCAAAGTATATAATCCACTAATCTGATTTCCCTTCCTCGAATGAAAACACATCTTCATCAGGAAAATCAAAGTTTAACAGCTCATAATATTCCATAGCATGGTCAGCTAGGTGATCGGCGATGACATTCATGGCTTTCCTTGTCATATATACTATGTCGTACTCAGCCAGTAGAACTTGCCATTTAGCTTGATAGATAAGGGTGGATGAAGTAGGTACTGCTTGATTTTCACGAAAGCTTCTTCACACTCTTATTCCAAATTCCAAGATTCTTCTTCCTTAACAATCGAAGATTGGGTCACAAGTCATGGTTAATTGGGATATAAATCGGGCAATGTAATTCAATCTTCCTAAGAACCTTATCACATCCTTCTTAGTCTTGGGAGGTGGCATAGATTGAATAGCCTTTACTTTGTTGGGATCCACTTTTATCCCTTTGTCACTTACCAATTCTAACAACTTCTCAGATTTCACCCTGAATGAACACCTCGTTGGTTTAAGCCTCAAATTATATTTCCTTAGTCTTTCAAACAATTTCTTCAATATTTGGACATGATTCTCTCCCTCTCTAGATTTAGCAATCATGTCATCCACGTATACTTTAACCTCTTTTTTGCATCATGTCATGAAATAGAGCCACCATGGCCCTTTGGTAGGTGGCCCTGACATTCTTTAACCTAAATATCATGACTTTGTAGCAAAAGGTTCCCTATGGTGTTACAAAGGTTGTCTTCTCCTTATCCTCTTATGCCATTTTTAATCTGATTGTAGCCTAAAAATCCGTCCATAAAGGAATATGTGGAGCTATGTGCTGCATTGTCAAACATATCTATGTGTGGTAGACAAACTCTGATTTTATCTTCCTTTTCGGGTACTACCACTATATTGGACACGCATTATGGATACTTGACTACTTTTAGAAAATCGACGTTCCACTGCTATTCAACTTTTGCTTTTACTTTGATTAAGACATTCGGATTGGTCATTCTCAACCTTTGCTTAACTGATTTGCACCCTTCTACTAGTGGTACCCTATGCAAACCAAGCATATCCTTGTAAGACCAGGTAAAAACATCTACATAATCTCGGAGTGGTGTAATTAACTCTTCTCTTTCTTTAGGGGTGATCAAAGTTCCTATTTTCAACTCTCTCTTGATTTTTTCATTGCCAACATCTATGGTTTCAAATTCCTCTTTAACGGGTTTCCAAGCTTGTTCATGTTGTTCTTATTAATTTTTGTGAATCCCCTAATGTTATTTTCTTTAAAGTTTGACCATTTATTCTCGGTGTAAAGTGCATGTGTTTGTTATGGAAGATCTGCTTTTAAGGTTTTTAAAAGCAGAAAGTGATGTGTAAATGCATAGTAAAAACATAAAGATGAACTTTTGAAAATGCATGATCTCATTAAAAGGAAAAGTTTGGCTAAAAAAAAAAAGGATAAAATTCCATTGACATTTGGAACCTCGATTTAAAAAAGTGAAAAAGGCAAATAGCACAATATCATGATCAAACAAGCGTTATTGATTAAATTTGAACACCTATGGAGCTTCTTGGGTCTCCCAACTCTGGAACATCTCTCCCTTGGCTAGCTTTTGAATAAAGGTCTTAAGATTCAAGATGCTTTGAGCTTAGGCTTATTTAGATGCAAAACGATATTATGGAGCATACATCCTAATGATAGGTTCTAGTTCCTTTATGTGAGACATAGGGTAGGTTTACTACTTGGTCTCTAAAAAGGGTCTCTTGCTGTCCTAGTGATCACCCTCGTAAAGGCAATATGGGGGTTCAGCAGATAGTGGGATGGTACATGTACCAATCACTATCAGTCTAAACACTCAGCAAAGAGTTGGGGTTTACACAAACTTAAACCTTGACTCAAGTCATAAGGCAAGCTGCTAGTCCCCCACTTAACTTAAAATTTAATGTGTGTGCTCTCCAAAAAGAAAATAATGATAAAGTGAGGAATGACTACATCATGTATGACAGAATGTAAAGATGCATGCTAAAGCTTTTAAACAAATTATCATTCATAGTAAAAAAACAACAACACACTTAACTTAAAATTTAATGTGTGTGCTCTCCAAAAAGAAAATAATGATAAAGTGAGGAATGACTACATCATGTATGACAGAATGTAAAGATGCATGCTAAAGCTTTTAAACAAATTATCATTCATAGAAAAAAAAACAACAACACACAGCATAATAAAAAAACAATTACCAAGCTTAGTCCAAGGGTCCCCAGTGGAGTCGCCATCCTGTCGCACCCTCGCGATCGGGTCGCGGCGATCCTGGATTGGTTCCGGGGTCTTTTGTTTTATTGAATAAGGGGAGTCGCCACCTAGTATTATGGTCACTAGGAAACCTAACTGGTCTTTCAGAGATTCTAAAGCAAGGGACTGGTTGCGTAAAGGGAAGGTATTAGCACCCCTAGTACGCCCTACCTAAGGCAAGCTGCTTGGTGTTTGGTTTGCTTTATAATTGCTATAGTGTTGGTGTTTTCTAATCCCATCAGTTTTTCTAGGTTTGATTCAAACTAAATTTATTAAGATAGAAATCCAAGGAAGTTCCATGTGCTTTAAAAGCTCATTTTCCCCTTAGTTTTTCAAGAGTTTGCGACTCGTAAATCGCAAGGAGGAAAGACAAAAAAATTAGAAATCTAAGGAAATTTAGAGCGCTTTAAAAAAACCTATTTTTTTTCTTAGTGTTTTATACTCTCACGGCTCGTAAACCTGGAGTAAAAAATTGAAATGTCCTCGATTATAATCAAGGCTTCTTTCAAGAATATGTGTGGATTTATTATTCCTAGAAAATTATTTTGGATATTTACCACTTCGGGTCTCTTTATCCAAATATTAACAGTGAATAATAACAAATTATTTCCAATAATATTTTGGATATTCGTCCTTTAAGGATTTCTTTATCCAAACATTAAAGGTGAATAATAACAAGTTATTCCCAATAATATTTTGGATATTCATCCCTTTGGGATTTCTTTATCCAAACATTAACGGTGAATAATAGATGAATTCCCCCCAAAATAAGATTTTTTGTATTTTTTGGAATATTGGCCAATACCCTTTGGAGTTTTACAAACATGTTGTAAAATCCAGAAATGCAAGAAAATAATTTTTGTTGTGTTTAAGAAATCCATACGAAAACACATTTTCAAAACTTCAAGTATTTTTTGTATATAAGAAAAATATTCAAAACATGTTAGGGTATTGGCCGTATGCAACACACAAAAAAACATTTTTTGTATTTGGTCCAAATCACAAGCATCGCAATTTAACGCAAACATTACGATAAAAAATAGCAAGCCATCATATATATTGTAAGATTTACAAAAAAAACTTAAAACAACTCATAAAAACCCATTCAAAAGCCAACTAACTTAAAATGCTCAGGGACGCCATGTCCTCAAGAGAGCAGAGTGAGCGGAGACCAGCAGGGCAAAAGGTCTATGTTGATGAGAGGGAGAGGGGACAGTGTCCGGCCAGAGAGAGAGATCTCTGTTTTCTTTTTAAAATCAGGGGGTGGCTGCTTCGTTTTTTTAAAAAGATGAGAAGGGGGGAGGGCTACGGCTTCTTTGTTAGAGAGGATAGGTTTAGGTTTTTCTTTGTGTTTTCTCTCTTTTCTGAAAAATTACCCCATTCTCAATATTTTTTTCTCTCCATTATTATGGCTGGAGGTTTATTTATATAGAAAATCTCTACACGTGCTATTCAAGGAAATATTACAATAATTATTGCAGAGATTGTTTTCTATAACCAGCACCAACAAATCCTATATATATGGTATTTTATATTGCAGTGATTATTTTCCATAACCAGCACGAATCAAATCATATATCTATGGTATGATTATTTTCCATAACCAAGCACGAATCAAATCATATATATATATATATATATATGATATTTTATATTGCAGTAATTATATATGATTCATAATTATCTCCTTGACATATTGCTTCCTTGATATTAGCCTTGATTCATTTATATAGAAAATCTCTACATGTGTGTTATTTAAGGAAATACTACAATAATTATTGCAGAGATTGTCTTCTATAACCATCACCAACAAATCCCATATATAGTATTTTATATTGCATTGATTATTTTCCATAACCAGCACGAATCAAATCATATATCTATGGTATTTTATATTGCAATAATTATATATGATTCAGTAATTATCTCCTTGACATATTGCTTCCTTGATATTAGCCTTGATGCTTTATGTTATCGCCACATGTAAACCCTTATTATTATTATTTTATTTATTATTTTATTTGAAAATTTATCAAAATATGGGTCAAAATTTGGGTAGCAACAGCTGCCACCCTTCTTTCTTTGATTCTACTGCACTCTCTCTCCCTCTCTCTTGGCTCTCTTAATAGCATAAACTTAGCTGCCTATTTATACACAAATTGTAAGTAAGAAAAATCAAAGTTCAAGTGTGAACATCAATAGATGGTGGTAGTGTGAAGGTGGCTGGCAGCTGGTTTATGGTTGGTGGTTTGAGGTTGGTGGCTGCCTTCCTTGATCTTCTGGATTGATTTTCTTGAGGAGCTAAATTGCTGAAATTAAAACTTGGATGTCGGTTTTGATGCTTCGGGATGTAATTTGGATTCGTTTCTTCACGAAACCTGTTTGCTGGCAGAATTCAGTTGTCATCTTTGGAAAGTCATATCTCCCTCATATGACATCATTTTTGGCTGATATTTGGAGCGTGGATAGGTCTTTGAATTAGGAATCCAATAAAATTGAGTTTGCATCAATTCAACTTTTGTAGCTCCAGATATTAAATTTTGAATGGCCAAAGGTCAACATTGGCAAAATGCGAGATTTGACTTTGCAGGATGTGATTTCCATGATCTTTCTCTTTTTATTTTTCTTGCATTACATTTCCAGAAAGGTATGGATGTTAGCTTTTTAGTGCCACTAGAATCACTTCATTTCGAGCTCTAGAACTCACGCTCTGCGCAAAACATCGACTGAACATCAAATCTGCCAATTACCTCCATTTTACTCCTTTTTGCATCTTTCATCCAAAAGTACCTTCAAACATAAAACAAAGAATATCAAGACATTTTATATATAAAACATTGCCAAAACATTAGGTAGATGTGGGTGAAACTATCGAATAATATGGTTACATCACTAGTGATGAGATGCTTGCACTCTTGGGAAGGGAGAGCATTAAGTTTAGCAATGATATTCTAGGATCCTATTAATTTTGATCAACTTGTTTTTTGTTCCAAAACTGCAACTTTTCTTTTTATGTTTACATTCATGTCGTGCATATATTTTTTGGTTCTTTAGAACCTAAAGATGGTTAAATTGTAAGTTGGTAATCAACCCTGGTGATGAGATGCTTGCACTCCTTGGAAGGGAGAGCAGTAAGTTTAGCTATGATATTCTAGGATCCTATTAATTTTGATCAACTTGTTTTTTATCCCAAAACTGCAACTTTTCTTTTATATTTACGTTCACATCCTGCATATATTTTTTGGTTCTGTAGAACCTAAAGATCGTTAAAATGTAAGCTGCCAATCAATGGTGGTGGTAAGATCCTTGCACTGCTTGAAGGGGAGAGCAATAAGTTTACCAATGATATTCTAGGATCCTATTACACAATCAAATTGTTTTTTGTGCCATAACTACAACTTTTCTTTTTATTTTTACGTTCACCTACTGCATATATTTTTTGTTCTCTAGAACCTAAAGATGGTTAAAATGTAAGCAAACAATCAACGGTGGTGATGAGATGCCTGCACTCCCAGAAAGGGAGAGCAATAAGTTTAGCGATGATATTCTGGGATACTATTAATTTCAATCAAACTTTTTTTTGTCCCAAAACTGCAACAATTCTTTTTATGTTGACGTCCACCTATTCCATACATTTTTGGGTTGTTTGGGACCTAAAGATGGTTAAAATGTAAGTTGCCAATCAACGATGGTGATGAGATGCTTGCACTTCCAGAAGGGAGAGCAATAAGTTTAGATATGATATTCTAGGATCCTATTAATTTCAATCAAATCGTTTTTTGTCCGAAAATTGCAACTTTTCTTTTTATGTTTACGTTCAGCTCCTGCATATATTTTTTGGTTCTCTAGAACCTAAAGATGGTTAAAATGTAAGCTGGCAATGAATGATGTTGATGAGATGCTTGCATTACTGGGAAGGGACAGCAGTAAGTTTAGCAAAGATATTCTAGGATCCTATTAATTTTGATCACCTTGTTTTTTATCCCAGAGCTACAACTTTTCATTTTATGTTTACATTCACCTCCTGCATATATTTTTTGGTTCTTTAGAACCTAAAAATGGTTAAAATGTAAGCTGGAAATCAACGGTGGTGATGAGATGCTTGCACTGCCGGGAAGGGAGAGCAATAAGTTTAGCAATGACATTCTAGGATCCTATTAATTTTGATCAACTTGTTTTTTGTCCCAAAACTGCAACTTTTCTTTTTATGTTTACGTTCACATCCTGCTTATATTTTTTGGTTTTGTAGAACCTAAAGATGGTTAAAATGTAAGCTGGCAATCAATGGTGGTGATAAGTTCCTTGCACTGCTTGAAGGGGAGAGCAATAAGTTTACCAATGATATTCTGGGATCCTATTAAATTCAATCAACTTGTTTTTTGTCCCAAAACTGCAACTTTTCTTTTTATGTTTACATTCATGTCCTGCATATATTATTTGGTTCTTTAAAACCTAAAGATGGTTAAAATGTAAGCTAGTAATCAATGTTGGTGATGAGATGCTTGCACTCCCGGGAAGGGAGAGCAGTAAGTTTAGCAATGATATTCTAGGATCGTATTAATTTTGATCAACTTGTTTTTCGTCCCAAAACTGCAACTTTTCTTTTTTATGTTTACGTTCACATCCTGCTTATATTTTTTGGTTTTGTAGAACCTAAAGATGGTTAAAATGTAAGCTGGCAATCAATGGTGGTGATAAGTTCCTTGCACTGCTTGAAGGGGAGAGCAATAAGTTTACCAATGATATTCTGGGATCCTATTAAATTCAATCAAATTGTTTTTTGTCCCACAACTGCAACATTTCTTTTTATTTTTACGTTCACCTGCTGCATATATTTTTTGTTCTCTAGAACATAAAGATGGTTAAAATGTAAGCAACCAATCAATGGTGGTGATGAGATGCCTGCACTCCTGGGAAGGGAGACCAATAAGTTTAGCAATGATATTCAATGATCCTATTAATTTCAATTAAATTGTTTTTTGTCCGAAAACTGGAACTTTTCTTTTTATGTTAACATTCACCTCCTGCATATATTTTTTGGTTGTTTAGAACCTAAAGAAAGTTAAAATGTAAGCTGTCAACTAAAGGTGGTCATGAGATGTTTGCACTCCCGGGAAGGGAGAGCAATAAGTATAGCAATGATATTCGAGGATCCTATTAATTTCGATGAACTTGTTTTTTATCCCAAAACTGCAACTTTTCTTTTTAAGTTTACGTTCACCTCCTGCATATGTTTTTGGTTCTTTAGAACGTAAAGATGGTTAAAATGTAAGCTGGCAATCAACGGTAGTCATCAGATGCTTGCACTGCTTAAAGGGGAGTGCACTAAGTTTAGCAATGATATTCTTGGATCCTAGTAATTTGAATCAAATTGTTTTTTGTCCCAAAACTGCAACTTCCCTTTTTATATTTACGTTCACCTACAGCATATTTTTTTTTTGGTTTTTTAGGAACTAAATATGGTTAAAATGTGTGTTGGCAATCAACGGTGGTGATGAGATGCTTTCACTGATGGGAAGGGAGGGCAATACGTTTAGCAATGATATTCTAGAATCCTATTAATTTTGATCATCTTGTTTTTTATCCCAGAACTGCAACTTTTCTTTTTATGTTAACATTCACCTTCTGCATATATTTTTTGGTTCTTTAGAACCTAAAGAAAGTTAAAATGTAAGCTGTCAACTAAAGGTGGTCATGAGATGCTTGCACTCCCGGGAAGGGAGAGCAATAAGTATAGCAATGATATTCGAGGATCCTATTAATTTCGATGAACTTGTTTTTTATCCCAAAACTGCAACTTTTCTTTTTAAGTTTACGTTCACCTCCTGCATATGTTTTTTGGTTTTTTAGAACGTAAAGATGGTTAAAATGTAAGGTGGCAATCAACGGTGGTCATCAGATGCTTGCACTGCTTAAAGGGGAGTGCACTAAGTTTAGCAATGATATTCTTGGATCCTATTAATTTGAATCAAATTGTTTTTTGTCCCAAAACTGCAACTTCCCTTTTTATATTTACGTTCACCTGCAGCATATTTTTTTTTGGTTTTTTAGGAACTAAATATGGTTAAAATGTATGTTGGCAATCAACGGTGGTGATGAGATGCTTTCACTGCTGGGAAGGGAGGGCAATACGTTTAGCAATGATATTCTAGAATCCTATTAATTTTGATCATCTTGTTTTTTATCCCAGAACTGCAACTTTTCTTTTTATGTTAACATTCACCTTCTGCATATATTTTTTGGTTCTTTAGAACCTAAAGAAAGTTAAAACGTAAGTTGTCAACTAAAGGTGGTCATGAGATGCTTGCACTCCCGGGAAGGGAGAGCAATAAGTATAGCAATGATATTCGAGGATCCTATTAATTTCGATGAACTTGTTTTTTATCCCAAAACTGCAACTTTTTTTTTTAAGTTTACGTTCACCTCCTGCATATGTTTTTGGTTCTTTAGAACGTAAAGATGGTTAAAATGTAAGCTGGCAATCAACAGTGGTCATCAGATGCTTGCACTGCTTAAAGGGGAGTGCACTAAGTTTAGCAATGATATTCTTGGATCCTACTAATTTGAATCAAATTGTTTTTTGTCCCAAAACTGCAACTTCCCTTTTTATATTTACGTTCACCTGCAGCATATTTTTTTTTGGTTTTTTAGGAACTAAATATGGTTAAAATGTATATTGGCAATCAACGGTGGTGATGAGATGCTTTCACTGCTGGGAAGGGAGGGCAATACGTTTAGCAATGATATTCTAGAATCCTATTAATTTTGATCATCTTGTTTTTTATCCCAGAACTGCAACTTTTCTTTTTATGTTAACATTCACCTTCTGTATATATTTTTTGGTTCTTTAGAACCTAAAGAAAGTTAAAATGTAAGTTGTCAGCTAAAGGTGGTCATGAGATGCCTGCACTCCCGGGAAGGGAGAGCAATAAGTATAGCAATGATATTCGAGAATCCTATTAATTTTGATCATCTTGTTTTTTATCCCAGAACTGCAACTTTTTTTTTATGTTAACATTCACCTTCTGCATATATTTTTTGGTTCTTTAGAACCTAAAGAAAGTTAAAATGTAAGTTGTCAGCTAAAGGTGGTCATGAGATGCTTGCACTCCCGGGAAGGGAGAGCAATAAGTATAGCAATGATATTCGAGGATCCTATTAATTTCGATGAACTTCTTTTTTATCCCAAAACTGCAACTTTTCTTTTTAAGTTTACGTTCACCTCCTGCATATGTTTTTGGTTCTTTAGAACGTAAAGATGGTTAAAATGTAACCTGACAATCAACGGTGGTCATCAGATGCTTGCACTGCTTAAAGGGGAGTGCCCTAAGTTTAGCAATGATATTCTTGGATCCTATTAATTTGAATCAAATTGTTTTTTGTCCCAAAACTGCGACTTCCCTTTTTATATTTACGTTCACCTGCAGCATATTTTTTTTTGGTTTTTTAGGAACTAAATATGGTTAAAATGTATGTTGGCAATCAACGGTGGTGATGAGATGCTTTCACTGCTGGGAAGGGAGGGCAATACGTTTAGCAATGATATTCTAGAATCCTATTAATTTTGATCATCTTGTTTTTTATCCCAGAACTGCAACTTTTCTTTTTATGTTTACATTCACCTTCTGCATATATTTTTTGGTTCTTTAGAACCTAAAGAAAGTTAAAATGTAAGTTGTCACCTAAAGGTGGTCATGAGATGCTTGCACTCCCGGGAAGGGAGAGCAATAAGTATAGCAATGATATTCGAGGATCCTATTAATTTCGATGAACTTGTTTTTTATCCCAAAACTGCAACTTTTCTTTTTAAGTTTACGTTCACCTCCTGCATATGTTTTTGGTTCTTTAGAACGTAAAGATGGTTAAAATGTAAGCTGGCAATCAACGGTGGTCATCAGATGCTTGCACTGCTTAAAGGGGAGTGCACTAAGTTTAGCAATGATATTCTTGGATCCTATTAATTTGAATTAAATTGTTTTTTGTCCCAAAACTGAAACTTTTCTTTTTAAGTTAACGTTCACCTCCTGCATATGTTTTTGGTTCTTTAGAACGTAAAGATGGTTAAAATGTAAGGTGGCAATCAACGGTGGTCATCAGATGCTTGCACTGCTTAAAGGGGAGTGCACTAAGTTTAGCAATGATATTCTTGGATCCTATTAATTTGTATCAAATTGTTTTTTGTCCCAAAACTGCGACTTCCCTTTTTATATTTACGTTCACCTGCAGCATATTTTTTTTTGGTTTTTTAGGAACTAAATATGGTTAAAATGTATGTTGGCAATCAACGGTGGTGATGAGATGCTTTCACTGCTGGGAAGGGAGGGCAATACGTTTAGCAATGATATTCTAGAATCCTATTAATTTTGATCATCTTGTTTTTTATCCCAGAACTGCAACTTTTCTTTTTATGTTAACATTCACCTTCTGCATATATTTTTTGGTTCTTTAGAACCTAAAGAAAGTTAAAATGTAAGTTGTCAGCTAAAGGTGGTCATGAGATGCTTGCACTCCCGGGAAGGGAGAGCAATAAGTATAGCAATGATATTCGAGGATCCTATTAATTTCGATGAACTTCTTTTTTATCCCAAAACTGCAACTTTTCTTTTTAAGTTTACGTTCACCTCCTGCATATGTTTTTGGTTCTTTAGAACGTAAAGATGGTTAAAATGTAACCTGACAATCAACGGTGGTCATCAGATGCTTGCACTGCTTAAAGGGGAGTGCCCTAAGTTTAGTAATGATATTCTTGGATCCTATTAATTTGAATCAAATTGTTTTTTGTCCCAAAACTGCGACTTCCCTTTTTATATTTACGTTCACCTGCAGCATATTTTTTTTTGGTTTTTTAGGAACTAAATATGGTTAAAATGTATGTTGGCAATCAACGGTGGTGATGAGATGCTTTCACTGCTGGGAAGGGAGGGCAATACGTTTAGCAATGATATTCTAGAATCCTATTAATTTTGATCATTTTGTTTTTTATCCCAGAACTGCAACTTTTCTTTTTATGTTAACATTCACCTTCTGCATATATTTTTTGGTTCTTTAGAACCTAAAGAAAGTTAAAATGTAAGTTGTCACCTAAAGGTGGTCATGAGATGCTTGCACTCCCGGGAAGGGAGAGCAATAAGTATAGCAATGATATTCGAGGATCCTATTAATTTCGATGAACTTGTTTTTTATCCCAAAACTGCAACTTTTCTTTTTAAGTTTACGTTCACCTCCTGCATATGTTTTTGGTTCTTTAGAACGTAAAGATGGTTAAAATGTAAGCTGGCAATCAACGGTGGTCATCAGATGCTTGCACTGCTTAAAGGGGAGTGCACTAAGTTTAGCAATGATATTCTTGGATCATATTAATTTGAATTAAATTGTTTTTTGTCCCAAAACTGAAACTTTTCTTTTTAAGTTTACGTTCACCTCCTGCATATGTTTTTGGTTCTTTAGAACGTAAAGATGGTTAAAATGTAAGCTGGCAATCAACGGTGGTCATCAGATCCTTGCACTGCTTAAAGGGGAGTGCACTAAGTTTAGCAATGATATTCTTGGATCCTATTAATTTGAATCAAATTGTTTTTTGTCCCAAAACTGCAACTTCCCTTTTTATATTTACGTTCACCTGCAGCATATTTTTTTTTGGTTTTTTAGGAACTAAATATGGTTAAAATGTATGTTGGCAATCAACGGTGGTGATGAGATGCTTTCACTGCTGGGAAGGGAGGGCAATACGTTTAGCAATGATATTCTAGAATCCTATTAATTTTGATCATCTTGTTTTTTATCCCAGAACTGCAACTTTTCTTTTTATGTTAACATTCACCTTCTGCATATATTTTTTGGTTCTTTAGAACCTAAAGAAAGTTAAAATGTAAGTTGTCAGCTAAAGGTGGTCATGAGATGCTTGCACTCCCGGGAAGGGAGAGCAATAAGTATAGCAATGATATTCGAGGATCCTATTAATTTCGATGAACTTCTTTTTTATCCCAAAACTGCAACTTTTTTTTTTAAGTTTACGTTCACCTCCTGCATATGTTTTTGGTTCTTTAGAACATAAAGATGGTTAAAATGTAAGCTGGCAATCAACGGTGGTCATCAGATGCTTGCACTGCTTAAAGGGGAGTGCACTAAGTTTAGCAATGATATTCTTGGATCCTACTAATTTGAATCAAATTGTTTTTTGTCCCAAAACTGCAACTTCCCTTTTTATATTTACGTTCACCTGCAGCATATTTTTTTTTGGTTTTTTAGGAACTAAATATGGTTAAAATGTATGTTGGCAATCAACGGTGGTGATGAGATGCTTTCACTGCTGGGAAGGGAGGGCAATACGTTTAGCAATGATATTCTAGAATCCTATTAATTTTGATCAAATTGTTTTTTGTCCCAAAACTGCAACTTTTCTTTTTAAGTTTATGTTCACCTCCTGCATATGTTTTTGGTTCTTTAGAACGTAAAGATGGTTAAAATGTAACCTGACAATCAACGGTGGTCATCAGATGCTTGCACTGCTTAAAGGGGAGTGCACTAAGTTTAGCAATGATATTCTTGGATCCTATTAATTTGAATCAAATTGTTTTTTGTCCCAAAACTGCGACTTCCCTTTTTATATTTACGTTCACCTGCAGCATATTTTTTTTTGGTTTTTTAGGAAATAAATATGGTTAAAATGTATGTTGGCAATCAACGGTGGTGATGAGATGCTTTCACTGCTGGGAAGGGAGGGCAATACGTTTAGCAATGATATTCTAGAATCCTATTAATTTTGATCAAATTGTTTTTTGTCCCAAAACTGCAACTTTTCTTTTTAAGTTTATGTTCACCTCCTGCATATGTTTTTGGTTCTTTAGAACGTAAAGATGGTTAAAATGTAACCTGACAATCAACGGTGGTCATCAGATGCTTGCACTGCTTAAAGGGGAGTGCACTAAGTTTAGCAATGATATTCTTGGATCCTATTAATTTGAATCAAATTGTTTTTTGTCCCAAAACTGCGACTTCCCTTTTTATATTTACGTTCACCTGCAGCATATTTTTTTTTGGTTTTTTAGGAACTAAATATGGTTAAAATGTATGTTGGCAATCAACGGTGGTGATGAGATGCTTTCACTGCTGGGAAGGGAGGGCAATACGTTTAGCAATGATATTCTAGAATCCTATTAATTTTGATCAAATTGTTTTTTGTCCCAAAACTGCAACTTTTCTTTTTAAGTTTATGTTCACCTCCTGCATATGTTTTTGGTTCTTTAGAACGTAAAGATGGTTAAAATGTAACCTGACAATCAACGGTGGTCATCAGATGCTTGCACTGCTTAAAGGGGAGTGCACTAAGTTTAGCAATGATATTCTTGGATCCTATTAATTTGAATCAAATTGTTTTTTGTCCCAAAACTGCGACTTCCCTTTTTATATTTACGTTCACCTGCAGCATATTTTTTTTTGGTTTTTTAGGAACTAAATATGGTTAAAATGTATGTTGGCAATCAACGGTGGTGATGAGATGCTTTCACTGCTGGGAAGGGAGGGCAATACGTTTAGCAATGATATTCTAGAATCCTATTAATTTTGATCATCTTGTTTTTTATCCCAGAACTGCAACTTTTCTTTTTATGTTTACATTCACCTTCTGCATATATTTTTTGGTTCTTTAGAACCTAAAGAAAGTTAAAATGTAAGTTGTCACCTAAAGGTGGTCATGAGATGCTTGCACTCCCGGGAAGGGAGAGCAATAAGTATAGCAATGATATTCGAGGATCCTATTAATTTCGATGAACTTGTTTTTTATCCCAAAACTGCAACTTTTCTTTTTAAGTTTACGTTCACCTCCTGCATATGTTTTTGGTTCTTTAGAACGTAAAGATGGTTAAAATGTAAGCTGGCAATCAACGGTGGTCATCAGATGCTAGCACTGCTTAAAGGGGAGTGCACTAAGTTTAGCAATGATATTCTTGGATCCTATTAATTTGAATTAAATTGTTTTTTGTCCCAAAACTGAAACTTTTCTTTTTAAGTTTACGTTCACCTCCTGCATATGTTTTTGGTTCTTTAGAACGTAAAGATGGTTAAAATGTAAGGTGGCAATCAACGGTGGTCATCAGATGCTTGCACTGCTTAAAGGGGAGTGCACTAAGTTTAGCAATGATATTCTTGGATCCTATTAATTTGAATCAAATTGTTTTTTTGTCCCAAAACTGCGACTTCCCTTTTTATATTTACGTTCACCTGCAGCATATTTTTTTTTGGTTTTTTAGGAACTAAATATGGTTAAAATGTATGTTGGCAATCAACGGTGGTGATGAGATGCTTTCACTGCTGGGAAGGGAGGGCAATACGTTTAGCAATGATATTCTAGAATCCTATTAATTTTGATCAAATTGTTTTTTGTCCCAAAACTGCAACTTTTCTTTTTAAGTTTATGTTCACCTCCTGCATATGTTTTTGGTTCTTTAGAACGTAAAGATGGTTAAAATGTAACCTGACAATCAACGGTGGTCATCAGATGCTTGCACTGCTTAAAGGGGAGTGCACTAAGTTTAGCAATGATATTCTTGGATCCTATTAATTTGAATCAAATTGTTTTTTGTCCCAAAACTGCGACTTCCCTTTTTATATTTACGTTCACCTGCAGCATATTTTTTTTTGGTTTTTTAGGAACTAAATATGGTTAAAATGTATGTTGGCAATCAACGGTGGTGATGAGATGCTTTCACTGCTGGGAAGGGAGGGCAATACGTTTAGCAATGATATTCTAGAATCCTATTAATTTTGATCATCTTGTTTTTTATCCCAGAACTGCAACTTTTCTTTTTATGTTTACATTCACCTTCTGCATATATTTTTTGGTTCTTTAGAACCTAAAGAAAGTTAAAATGTAAGTTGTCACCTAAAGGTGGTCATGAGATGCTTGCACTCCCGGGAAGGGAGAGCAATAAGTATAGCAATGATATTCGAGGATCCTATTAATTTCGATGAACTTGTTTTTTATCCCAAAACTGCAACTTTTCTTTTTAAGTTTACGTTCACCTCCTGCATATGTTTTTGGTTCTTTAGAACGTAAAGATGGTTAAAATGTAAGGTGGCAATCAACGGTGGTCATCAGATGCTTGCACTGCTTAAAGGGGAGTGCACTAAGTTTAGCAATGATATTCTTGGATCCTATTAATTTGAATCAAATTGTTTTTTTGTCCCAAAACTGCGACTTCCCTTTTTATATTTACGTTCACCTGCAGCATATTTTTTTTTGGTTTTTTAGGAACTAAATATGGTTAAAATGTATGTTGGCAATCAACGGTGGTGATGAGATGCTTTCACTGCTGGGAAGGGAGGGCAATACGTTTAGCAATGATATTCTAGAATCCTATTAATTTTGATCAAATTGTTTTTTGTCCCAAAACTGCAACTTTTCTTTTTAAGTTTATGTTCACCTCCTGCATATGTTTTTGGTTCTTTAGAACGTAAAGATGGTTAAAATGTAACCTGACAATCAACGGTGGTCATCAGATGCTTGCACTGCTTAAAGGGGAGTGCACTAAGTTTAGCAATGATATTCTTGGATCCTATTAATTTGAATCAAATTGTTTTTTGTCCCAAAACTGCGACTTCCCTTTTTATATTTACGTTCACCTGCAGCATATTTTTTTTTGGTTTTTTAGGAACTAAATATGGTTAAAATGTATGTTGGCAATCAACGGTGGTGATGAGATGCTTTCACTGCTGGGAAGGGAGGGCAATACGTTTAGCAATGATATTCTAGAATCCTATTAATTTTGATCATCTTGTTTTTTATCCCAGAACTGCAACTTTTCTTTTTATGTTTACATTCACCTTCTGCATATATTTTTTGGTTCTTTAGAACCTAAAGAAAGTTAAAATGTAAGTTGTCACCTAAAGGTGGTCATGAGATGCTTGCACTCCCGGGAAGGGAGAGCAATAAGTATAGCAATGATATTCGAGGATCCTATTAATTTCGATGAACTTGTTTTTTATCCCAAAACTGCAACTTTTCTTTTTAAGTTTACGTTCACCTCCTGCATATGTTTTTGGTTCTTTAGAACGTAAAGATGGTTAAAATGTAAGCTGGCAATCAACGGTGGTCATCAGATGCTAGCACTGCTTAAAGGGGAGTGCACTAAGTTTAGCAATGATATTCTTGGATCCTATTAATTTGAATTAAATTGTTTTTTGTCCCAAAACTGAAACTTTTCTTTTTAAGTTTACGTTCACCTCCTGCATATGTTTTTGGTTCTTTAGAACGTAAAGATGGTTAAAATGTAAGGTGGCAATCAACGGTGGTCATCAGATGCTTGCACTGCTTAAAGGGGAGTGCACTAAGTTTAGCAATGATATTCTTGGATCCTATTAATTTGAATCAAATTGTTTTTTTGTCCCAAAACTGCGACTTCCCTTTTTATATTTACGTTCACCTGCAGCATATTTTTTTTTGGTTTTTTAGGAACTAAATATGGTTAAAATGTATGTTGGCAATCAACGGTGGTGATGAGATGCTTTCACTGCTGGGAAGGGAGGGCAATACGTTTAGCAATGATATTCTAGAATCCTATTAATTTTGATCAAATTGTTTTTTGTCCCAAAACTGCAACTTTTCTTTTTAAGTTTATGTTCACCTCCTGCATATGTTTTTGGTTCTTTAGAACGTAAAGATGGTTAAAATGTAACCTGACAATCAACGGTGGTCATCAGATGCTTGCACTGGTTAAAGGGGAGTGCACTAAGTTTAGCAATGATATTCTTGGATCCTATTAATTTGAATCAAATTGTTTTTTGTCCCAAAACTGCGACTTCCCTTTTTATATTTACGTTCACCTGCAGCATATTTTTTTTTGGTTTTTTAGGAACTAAATATGGTTAAAATGTATGTTGGCAATCAACGGTGGTGATGAGATGCTTTCACTGCTGGGAAGGGAGGGCAATACGTTTAGCAATGATATTCTAGAATCCTATTAATTTTGATCATCTTGTTTTTTATCCCAGAACTGCAACTTTTCTTTTTATGTTTACATTCACCTTCTGCATATATTTTTTGGTTCTTTAGAACCTAAAGAAAGTTAAAATGTAAGTTGTCAGCTAAAGGTGGTCATGAGATGCTTGCACTCCCGGGAAGGGAGAGCAATAAGTATAGCAATGATATTCGAGGATCCTATTAATTTCGATGAACTTGTTTTTTATCCCAAAACTGCAACTTTTCTTTTTAAGTTTACGTTCACCTCCTGCATATGTTTTTGGTTCTTTAGAACGTAAAGATGGTTAAAATGTAAGCTGGCAATCAACGGTGGTCATCAGATGCTAGCACTGCTTAAAGGGGAGTGCACTAAGTTTAGCAATGATATTCTTGGATCCTATTAATTTGAATTAAATTGTTTTTTGTCCCAAAACTGAAACTTTTCTTTTTAAGTTTACGTTCACCTCCTGCATATGTTTTTGGTTCTTTAGAACGTAAAGATGGTTAAAATGTAAGGTGGCAATCAACGGTGGTCATCAGATGCTTGCACTGCTTAAAGGGGAGTGCACTAAGTTTAGCAATGATATTCTTGGATCCTATTAATTTGAATCAAATTGTTTTTTTGTCCCAAAACTGCGACTTCCCTTTTTATATTTACGTTCACCTGCAGCATATTTTTTTTTGGTTTTTTAGGAACTAAATATGGTTAAAATGTATGTTGGCAATCAACGGTGGTGATGAGATGCTTTCACTGCTGGGAAGGGAGGGCAATACGTTTAGCAATGATATTCTAGAATCCTATTAATTTTGATCATCTTGTTTTTTATCCCAGAACTGCAACTTTTCTTTTTATGTTAACATTCACCTTCTGCATATATTTTTTGGTTCTTTAGAACCTAAAGAAAATTAAAATGTAAGTTGTCAGCTAAAGGTGGTCATGAGATGCTTGCACTCCCGGGAAGGGAGAGCAATAAGTATAGCAATGATATTCGAGGATCCTATTAATTTCGATGAACTTCTTTTTTATCCCAAAACTGCAACTTTTTTTTTAAGTTTACGTTCACCTCCTGCATATGTTTTTGGTTCTTTAGAACGTAAAGATGGTTAAAATGTAACCTGACAATCAACGGTGGTCATCAGATGCTTGCACTGCTTAAAGGGGAGTGCACTAAGTTTAGCAATGATATTTTTGGATCCTATTAATTTGAATCAAATTGTTTTTTGTCCCAAAACTGCAACTTCCCTTTTTATATTTACGTTCACCTGCAGCATATTTTTTTTTGGTTTTTTAGGAACTAAATATGGTTAAAATGTATGTTTGCAGTCAACGGTGGTGATGAGATGCTTTCACTGCTGGGAAGGGAGGGCAATACGTTTAGCAATGATATTCTAGAATCCTATTAATTTTGATCAAATTGTTTTTTGTCCCAAAACTGCAACTTTTCTTTTTAAGTTTACGTTCACCTCCTGCATATGTTTTTGGTTCTTTAGAACGTAAAGATGGTTAAAATGTAAGCTGGCAATCAACGGTGGTCATCAGATGCTTGCACTGCTTAAAGGGGAGTGCACTAAGTTTAGCAATGATATTCTTGGATCCTATTAATTTGAAATAAATTGTTTTTTGTCCCAAAACTGAAATTTTTCTTTTTAAGTTTACGTTCACCTCCTGCATATGTTTTTGGTTCTTTAGAACGTAAAGATGGTTAAAATGTAAGGTGGCAATCAACGGTGGTCATCAGATGCTTGCACTGCTTAAAGGGGAGTGCACTAAGTTTAGCAATGATATTCTTGGATCCTATTAATTTGAATCAAATTGTTTTTTGTCCCAAAACTGCGACTTCCCTTTTTATATTTACGTTCACCTGCAGCATATTTTTTTTTGGTTTTTTAGGAACTAAATATGGTTAAAATGTATGTTGGCAATCAACGGTGGTGATGAGATGCTTTCACTGCTGGGAAGGGAGGACAATACGTTTAGCAATGATATTCTAGAATCCTATTAATTTTGATCATCTTGTTTTTTATCCCAGAACTGCAACTTTTCTTTTTATGTTAACATTCACCTTCTGCATATATTTTTTGGTTCTTTAGAACCTAAAGAAAGTTAAAATGTAAGTTGTCAGCTAAAGGTGGTCATGAGATGCTTGCACTCCCGGGAAGGGAGAGCAATAAGTATAGCAATGATATTCGAGGATCCTATTAATTTCGATGAACTTGTTTTTTATCCCAAAACTGCAACTTTTCTTTTTAAGTTTACATTCACCTCCTGCATATGTTTTTGGTTCTTTAGAACGTAAAGATGGTTAAAATGTAAGCTGGCAATCAACGGTGGTCATCAGATGCTTGCACTGCTTAAAGGGGAGTGCACTAAGTTTAGCAATGATATTCTTGGATCCTATTAATTTGAATGAAATTGTTTTTTGTCCCAAAACTGAAACTTTTCTTTTTAAGTTTACGTTCACCTCCTGCATATGTTTTTGGTTCTTTAGAACGTAAAGATGGTTAAAATGTAAGCTGGCAATCAACGGTGGTCATCAGATGCTTGCACTGCTTAAAGGGGAGTGCACTAAGTTTAGCAATGATATTCTTGGATCCTACTAATTTGAATCAAATTGTTTTTTGTCCCAAAACTGCAACTTCCCTTTTTATATTTACGTTCACCTGCAGCATATTTTTTTTTGGTTTTTTAGGAACTAAATATGGTTAAAATGTATGTTGGCAGTCAACGGTGGTGATGAGATGCTTTCACTGCTGGGAAGGGAGGGCAATACGTTTAGCAATGATATTCTAGAATCCTATTAATTTTGATCAAATTGTTTTTTGTCCCAAAACTGCAACTTTTCTTTTTAAGTTTACGTTCACCTCCTGCATATGTTTTTGGTTCTTTAGAACATAAAGATGGTTAAAATGTAAGCTGGCAATCAACGGTGGTCATCAGATGCTTGCACTGCTTAAAGGGGAGTGCACTAAGTTTAGCAATGATATTCTTGGATCCTATTAATTTGAAATAAATTGTTTTTTGTCCCAAAACTGAAATTTTTCTTTTTAAGTTTACGTTCACCTCCTGCATATGTTTTTGGTTCTTTAGAACGTAAAGATGGTTAAAATGTAAGCTGGCAATCAACGGTGGTCATCAGATGCTTGCACTGCTTAAAGGGGAGTGCACTAAGTTTAGCAATGATATTCTTGGATCCTACTAATTTGAATCAAATTGTTTTTTGTCCCAAAACTGCAACTTCCCTTTTTATATTTACGTTCACCTGCAGCATATTTTTTTTTGGTTTTTTAGGAAATAAATATGGTTAAAATGTATGTTGGCAATCAACGGTGGTGATGAGATGCTTTCACTGCTGGGAAGGGAGGGCAATACGTTTAGCAATGATATTCTAGAATCCTATTAATTTTGATCAAATTGTTTTTTGTCCCAAAACTGCAACTTTTCTTTTTAAGTTTACGTTCACCTCCTGCATATGTTTTTGGTTCTTTAGAACGTAAAGATGGTTAAAATGTAACGTGACAATCAACGGTGGTCATCAGATGCTTGCACTGCTTAATGGGGAGTGCACTAAGTTTAGCAAT
The DNA here is from genome assembly GCF_951802175.1 of Populus nigra. NCBI lineage: Eukaryota > Viridiplantae > Streptophyta > Magnoliopsida > Malpighiales > Salicaceae > Populus > Populus nigra. The sequence continues at coordinate 1,563,082 of NC_084853.1, forward strand.
GATATTCTTGGATCCTATTAATTTGAATCAAATTGTTTTTTGTCCCAAAACTGCGACTTCCCTTTTTATATTTACATTCACCTGCAGCATATTTTTTTTTGGTTTTTTAGGAACTAAATATGGTTAAAATGTATGTTGGCAATCAACAGTGGTGATGAGATGCTTTCACTGCTGGGAAGGGAGGGCAATACGTTTAGCAATGATATTCTAGAATCCTATTAATTTTGATCATCTTGTTTTTTATCCCAGAACTGCAACTTTTCTTTTTATGTTAACATTCACCTTCTGCATATATTTTTTGGTTCTTTAGAACCTAAAGAAAGTTAAAATGTAAGTTGTCACCTAAAGGTGGTCATGAGATGCTTGCACTACCGGGAAGGGAGAGCAATAAGTATAGCAATGATATTCGAGGATCCTATTAATTTCGATGAACTTGTTTTTTATCCCAAAACTGCAACTTTTCTTTTTAAGTTTACGTTCACCTCCTGCATATGTTTTTGGTTCTTTAGAACGTAAAGATGGTTAAAATGTAAGCTGGCAATCAACGGTGGTCATCAGATGCTTGCACTGCTTAAAGGGGAGTGCACTAAGTTTAGCAATGATATTCTTGGATCCTACTAATTTGAATCAAATTGTTTTTTGTCCCAAAACTGCAACTTCCCTTTTTATATTTACGTTCACCTGCAGCATATTTTTTTTTGGTTTTTTAGGAAATAAATATGGTTAAAATGTATGGTGGCAATCAACGGTGGTGATGAGATGCTTTCACTGCTGGGAAGGGAGGGCAATACGTTTAGCAATGATATTCTAGAATCCTATTAATTTTGATCAAATTGTTTTTTGTCCCAAAACTGCAACTTTTCTTTTTAAGTTTACGTTCACCTCCTGCATATGTTTTTGGTTCTTTAGAACGTAAAGATGGTTAAAATGTAACGTGACAATCAACGGTGGTCATCAGATGCTTGCACTGCTTAATGGGGAGTGCACTAAGTTTAGCAATGATATTCTTGGATCCTATTAATTTGAATCAAATTGTTTTTTGTCCCAAAACTGCGACTTCCCTTTTTATATTTACATTCACCTGCAGCATATTTTTTTTTGGTTTTTTAGGAACTAAATATGGTTAAAATGTATGTTGGCAATCAACAGTGGTGATGAGATGCTTTCACTGCTGGGAAGGGAGAGCAATAAGTATAGCAATGATATTCGAGGATCCTATTAATTTCGATGAACTTGTTTTTTATCCCAAAACTGCAACTTTTCTTTTTAAGTTTACATTCACCTCCTGCATATGTTTTTGGTTCTTTAGAACGTAAAGATGGTTAAAATGTAAGCTGGCAATCAACGGTGGTCATCAGATGCTTGCACTGCTTAAAGGGGAGTGCACTAAGTTTAGCAATGATATTCTTGGATCCTATTAATTTGAATCAAATTGTTTTTTGTCCCAAAACTGCGACTTCCCTTTTTATATTTACGTTCACCTGCAGCATATTTTTTTTTGGTTTTTTAGGAACTAAATATGGTTAAAATGTATGTTGGCAATCAACGGTGGTGATGAGATGCTTTCACTGCTGGGAAGGGAGGGCAATACGTTTAGCAATGATATTCTAGAATCCTATTAATTTTGATCATCTTGTTTTTTATCCCAGAACTGCAACTTTTCTTTTTATGTTTACATTCACCTTCTGCATATATTTTTTGGTTCTTTAGAACCTAAAGAAAGTTAAAATGTAAGTTGTCACCTAAAGGTGGTCATGAGATGCTTGCACTCCCGGGAAGGGAGAGCAATAAGTATAGCAATGATATTCGAGGATCCTATTAATTTCGATGAACTTGTTTTTTATCCCAAAACTGCAACTTTTCTTTTTAAGTTTACGTTCACCTCCTGCATATGTTTTTGGTTCTTTAGAACGTAAAGATGGTTAAAATGTAAGGTGGCAATCAACGGTGGTCATCAGATGCTTGCACTGCTTATAGGGGAGTGCACTAAGTTTAGCAATGATATTCTTGGATCCTATTAATTTGAATCAAATTGTTTTTTTGTCCCAAAACTGCGACTTCCCTTTTTATATTTACGTTCACCTGCAGCATATTTTTTTTTGGTTTTTTAGGAACTAAATATGGTTAAAATGTATGTTGGCAATCAACGGTGGTGATGAGATGCTTTCACTGCTGGGAAGGGAGGGCAATACGTTTAGCAATGATATTCTAGAATCCTATTAATTTTGATCAAATTGTTTTTTGTCCCAAAACTGCAACTTTTCTTTTTAAGTTTATGTTCACCTCCTGCATATGTTTTTGGTTCTTTAGAACGTAAAGATGGTTAAAATGTAACCTGACAATCAACGGTGGTCATCAGATGCTTGCACTGCTTAAAGGGGAGTGCACTAAGTTTAGCAATGATATTCTTGGATCCTATTAATTTGAATCAAATTGTTTTTTGTCCCAAAACTGCGACTTCCCTTTTTATATTTACGTTCACCTGCAGCATATTTTTTTTTGGTTTTTTAGGAACTAAATATGGTTAAAATGTATGTTGGCAATCAACGGTGGTGATGAGATGCTTTCACTGCTGGGAAGGGAGGGCAATACGTTTAGCAATGATATTCTAGAATCCTATTAATTTTGATCATCTTGTTTTTTATCCCAGAACTGCAACTTTTCTTTTTATGTTTACATTCACCTTCTGCATATATTTTTTGGTTCTTTAGAACCTAAAGAAAGTTAAAATGTAAGTTGTCACCTAAAGGTGGTCATGAGATGCTTGCACTCCCGGGAAGGGAGAGCAATAAGTATAGCAATGATATTCGAGGATCCTATTAATTTCGATGAACTTGTTTTTTATCCCAAAACTGCAACTTTTCTTTTTAAGTTTACGTTCACCTCCTGCATATGTTTTTGGTTCTTTAGAACGTAAAGATGGTTAAAATGTAAGCTGGCAATCAACGGTGGTCATCAGATGCTTGCACTGCTTAAAGGGGAGTGCACTAAGTATAGCAATGATATTTGAGGATCCTATTAATTTTGATCATCTTGTTTTTTGTCCCAAAACTAAAACTTTTCTTTTTAAGTTTACGTTCACCTCCTGCATATGTTTTTGGTTCTTTAGAACGTAAAGATGGTTAAAATGTAAGGTGGCAATCAACGGTGGTCATCAGATGCTTGCACTGCTTAAAGGGGAGTGCACTAAGTTTAGTAATGATATTTTTGGATCTTATTAATTTGAATCAAATTGTTTTTTGTCCCAAAACTGCAACTTCCCTTTTATATTTACGTTCACCTGCAGCATATTTTTTTTTGGTTTTTTAGGAACTAAATATGGTTAAAATGTATGTTGGCAATCAACGGTGGTGATGAGATGCTTTCACTGCTGGGAAGGGAGGGCAATACGTTTAGCAATGATATTCTAGAATCCTATTAATTTTGATCATCTTGTTTTTTATCCCAGAACTGCAACTTTTCTTTTTATGTTTACATTCACCTTCTGCATATATTTTTTGGTTCTTTAGAACCTAAAGAAAGTTAAAATGTAAGTTGTCAGCTAAAGGTGGTCATGAGATGCTTGCACTCCCGGGAAGGGAGAGCAATAAGTATAGCAATGATATTCGAGGATCCTATTAATTTCGATGAACTTGTTTTTTATCCCAAAACTGCAACTTTTCTTTTTAAGTTCACGTTCACCTCCTGCATATGTTTTTGGTTCTTTAGAACGTAAAGATGGTTAAAATGTAAGCTGGCAATCAACGGTGGTCATCAGATGCTTGCACTGCTTAAAGGGGAGTGCACTAAGTTTCGCAGTGATATTCTTGGATCCTATTAATTTGAATCAAATTGTTTTTTGTCCCAAAACTGCAACTTTTCTTTTTAAGTTTACGTTCACCTCCTGCATATGTTTTTGGTTCTTTAGAATGTAAAGATGGTTAAAATGTAAGTTGGCAATCAACGGTGGTCATCAGATGCTTGCACTGCTTAAAGGGGAGTGCACTAAGTTTAGCAATGATATTCTTGGATCCTATTAATTTGAATCAAATTGTTTTTTGTCCCAAAACTGCAACTTCCCTTTTTATATTTACGTTCACCTGCAGCATATTTTTTTTTAGTTTTTTAGGAACTAAATATGGTTAAAATGTATGTTGGCAATCAACGGTGGTGATGAGATGCTTTCACTGCTGGGAAGGGAGGGCAATACGTTGAGCAATGATATTCTAGAATCCTATTAATTTTGATCATCTTTTTTTTATCCCATAATTGCAACTTTTCTTTTTATGTTAACATTCACCTTCTGCATATATTTTTTGGTTCTTTAGAACCTAAAGAAAGTTAAAATGTAAGCTGTCAGCTAAAGGTGGTCATGAGATGCTTGCACTCCCGGGAAGGGAGAGCAATAAGTATAGCAATGATATTTGAGGATCCTATTAGTTTCGATGAACTTGTTTTTTATCCCAAAACTGCAACTTTTCTTTTTAAGTTTACGTTCACCTCCTGCATATGTTTTTGGTTCTTTAGAACGTAAAGATGGTTAAAATGTAAGATGGCAATCAACGATGGTCATCACATGCTTGCACTGCTTAAAGGGGAGTGCACTAAGTTTAGCAATGATATTCTTGGATCCTATTAATTTGAATCAAATTGTTTTTTGTCCCAAAACTGCAACTTCCCTTTTTATATTTACGTTCACCTGCAGCATATTTTTTTTTGGTTTTTTAGGAACTAAATATGGTTAAAATGTATGTTGGCAATCAACGGTGGTGATGAGATGCTTTCACTGCTGGGAAGGGAGGGCAATACGTTTAGAAATGATATTCAGGCATCCTTTTAATTTGAATCAAATTGTTTTCTGTCCCAAAACTGTAACTTTTTCTTTTTATGTTTACGTTCAACTACAACATATATTTTTTGGTTCTTTAGAACCTAAAGAACGTTAAAATATAAGCTGCCAACCAACAGTGTTCATGAGATGCTTGCACTCCCGGGAAGGGAGAGCAATAAGTATAGCAATGATATTCGAGGATCCTATTAATTTCGATGAACTTGTTTTTTATCCCAAAACTGCAACTTTTCTTTTTAAGTTTACGTTCACCTCCTGCATATGTTTTTGGTTCCTTAGAACGTAAAGATGGTTAAAATGTAAGCTGGCAATCAACGGTGGTCATCAGATGCTTGCACTGCTTAAAGGGGAGTGCACTAAGTTTAGCAATGATATTCTTGGATCCTATTAATTTGAATCAAATTGTTTTTTGTCCCAAAACTGCAACTTCCCTTTTTATATTTACGTTCACCTGCAGCATATTTTTTTTTAGTTTTTTAGGAACTAAATATGGTTAAAATGTATGTTGGCAATCAACGGTGGTGATGAGATGCTTTCACTGCTGGGAAGGGAGGGCAATACGTTGAGCAATGATATTCTAGAATCCTATTAATTTTGATCATCTTTTTTTTATCCCATAATTGCAACTTTTCTTTTTATGTTAACATTCACCTTCTGCATATATTTTTTGGTTCTTTAGAACCTAAAGAAAGTTAAAATGTAAGCTGTCAGCTAAAGGTGGTCATGAGATGCTTGCACTCCCGGGAAGGGAGAGCAATAAGTATAGCAATGATATTTGAGGATCCTATTAGTTTCGATGAACTTGTTTTTTATCCCAAAACTGCAACTTTTCTTTTTAAGTTTACGTTCACCTCCTGCATATGTTTTTGGTTCTTTAGAACGTAAAGATGGTTAAAATGTAAGATGGCAATCAACGATGGTCATCACATGCTTGCACTGCTTAAAGGGGAGTGCACTAAGTTTAGCAATGATATTCTTGGATCCTATTAATTTGAATCAAATTGTTTTTTGTCCCAAAACTGCAACTTCCCTTTTTATATTTACGTTCACCTGCAGCATATTTTTTTTTGGTTTTTTAGGAACTAAATATGGTTAAAATGTATGTTGGCAATCAACGGTGGTGATGAGATGCTTTCACTGCTGGGAAGGGAGGGCAATACGTTTAGCAATGATATTCTAGAATCCTATTAATTTTGATCATCTTGTTTTTTATCCCAGAACTGCAACTTTTCTTTTTATGTTAACATTCACCTTCTGCATATATTTTTTGGTTCTTTAGAACCTAAAGAAAGTTAAAATGTAAGCTGTCAACTAAAGGTGGTCATGAGATGCTTGCACTCCCGGGAAGGGAGAGCAATAAGTATAGCAATGATATTTGAGGATCCTATTAATTTCGATGAACTTGTTTTTTATCCCAAAACTGCAACTTTTCTTTTTAAGTTTACGTTCACCTCCTGCATATGTTTTTGGTTCCTTAGAACGTAAAGATGGTTAAAATGTAAGCTGGCAATCAACGGTGGTCATCAGATGCTTGCACTGCTTAAAGGGGAGTGCACTAAGTTTAGCAGTGATATTCTTGGATCCTATTAATTTGAATCAAATTGTTTTTTGTCCCAAAACTGCAACTTTTCTTTTTAAGTTTACGTTCACCTCCTGCATATGTTTTTGGTTCTTTAGAATGTAAAGATGGTTAAAATGTAAGTTGGCAATCAACGGTGGTCATCAGATGCTTGCACTGCTTAAAGGGGAGTGCACTAAATTTAGCAATGATATTCTTGGATCCTATTAATTTGAATCAAATTGTTTTTTGTCCCAAAACTGCAACTTCCCTTTTTATATTTACGTTCACCTGCAGCATATTTTTTTTTGGTTTTTTAGGAACTAAATATGGTTAAAATGTATGTTGGCAATCAACGGTGGTGATGAGATGCTTTCACTGCTGGGAAGGGAGGGCAATACGTTTAGCAATGATATTCTAGAATCCTATTAATTTTGATCATCTTGTTTTTTATCCCAGAACTGCAACTTTTCTTTTTATGTTAACATTCACCTTCTGCATATATTTTTTGGTTCTTTAGAACCTAAAGAAAGTTAAAATGTAAGCTGTCACCTAAAGGTGGTCATGAGATGCTTGCACTCCCGGGAAGGGAGAGCAATAAGTATAGCAATGATATTTGAGGATCCTATTAATTTCGATGAACTTGTTTTTTATCCCAAAACTGTAACTTTTCTTTTTAAGTTTACGTTCACCTCCTGCATATGTTTTTGGTTCTTTAGAACGTAAAGATGGTTAAACTGTAAGCTGGCAATCAACGCCGGTCATCAGATGCTTGCACTGCTTAAAGAGGAGTGCACTAAGTTTAGCAATGATATTCTTGGATCCTATTAATTTGAATCAAATTGTTTTTTGTCCCAAAACTGCAACTTTTCTTTTTAAGTTTACGTTCACCTCCTGCATATGTTTTTGGTTCTTTAGAACGTAAAGATGGTTAAAATGTAAGTTGGCAATCAACGGTGGTCATCAGATGCTTGCACTGCTTAAAGGGGAGTGCACTAAGTTTAGCAATGATATTCTTGGATCCTATTAATTTGAATCAAACTGTTTTTTTGTCCCAAAACTGCGACTTCCCTTTTTATATTTACGTTCACCTGCAGCATATTTTTTTTTGGTTTTTTAGGAACTAAATATGGTTAAAATGTATGTTGGCAATCAACGGTGGTGATGAGATGCTTTCACTGCTGGGAAGGGAGGGCAATACGTTTAGCAATGATATTCTAGAATCCTATTAATTTTGATCATCTTGTTTTTTATCCCAGAACTGCAACTTTTCTTTTTATGTTAACATTCACCTTCTGCATATATTTTTTGGTTCTTTAGAACCTAAAGAAAGTTAAAATGTAAGCTGTCAACTAAAGGTGGTCATGAGATGCTTGCACTCCCGGGAAGGGAGAGCAATAAGTATAGCAATGATATTTGAGGATCCTATTAATTTCGATGAACTTGTTTTTTATCCCAAAACTGCAACTTTTCTTTTTAAGTTTACGTTCACCTCCTGCATATGTTTTTGGTTCCTTAGAACGTAAAGATGGTTAAAATGTAAGCTGGCAATCAACGGTGGTCATCAGATGCTTGCACTGCTTAAAGGGGAGTGCACTAAGTTTAGCAGTGATATTCTTGGATCCTATTAATTTGAATCAAATTGTTTTTTGTCCCAAAACTGCAACTTTTCTTTTTAAGTTTACGTTCACCTCCTGCATATGTTTTTGGTTCTTTAGAATGTAAAGATGGTTAAAATGTAAGTTGGCAATCAACGGTGGTCATCAGATGCTTGCACTGCTTAAAGGGGAGTGCACTAAATTTAGCAATGATATTCTTGGATCCTATTAATTTGAATCAAATTGTTTTTTGTCCCAAAACTGCAACTTCCCTTTTTATATTTACGTTCACCTGCAGCATATTTTTTTTTGGTTTTTTAGGAACTAAATATGGTTAAAATGTATGTTGGCAATCAACGGTGGTGATGAGATGCTTTCACTGCTGGGAAGGGAGGGCAATACGTTTAGCAATGATATTCTAGAATCCTATTAATTTTGATCATCTTGTTTTTTATCCCAGAACTGCAACTTTTCTTTTTATGTTAACATTCACCTTCTGCATATATTTTTTGGTTCTTTAGAACCTAAAGAAAGTTAAAATGTAAGCTGTCACCTAAAGGTGGTCATGAGATGCTTGCACTCCCGGGAAGGGAGAGCAATAAGTATAGCAATGATATTTGAGGATCCTATTAATTTCGATGAACTTGTTTTTTATCCCAAAACTGTAACTTTTCTTTTTAAGTTTACGTTCACCTCCTGCATATGTTTTTGGTTCTTTAGAACGTAAAGATGGTTAAACTGTAAGCTGGCAATCAACGCCGGTCATCAGATGCTTGCACTGCTTAAAGGGGAGTGCACTAAGTTTAGCAATGATATTCTTGGATCCTATTAATTTGAATCAAATTGTTTTTTGTCCCAAAACTGCAACTTTTCTTTTTAAGTTTACGTTCACCTCCTGCATATGTTTTTGGTTCTTTAGAACGTAAAGATGGTTAAAATGTAAGTTGGCAATCAACGGTGGTCATCAGATGCTTGCACTGCTTAAAGGGGAGTGCACTAAGTTTAGCAATGATATTCTTGGATCCTATTAATTTGAATCAAATTGTTTTTTGTCCCAAAACTGCAACTTCCCTTTTTATATTTACGTTCACCTGCAGCATATTTTTTTTTTGGTTTTTTAGGAACTAAATATGGTTAAAATGTATGTTGGCAATCAACGGTGGTGATGAGATGCTTTCACTGCTGGGAAGGGAGGGCAATACGTTTAGCAATGATATTCTAGAATCCTATTAATTTTGATCATCTTGTTTTTTATCCCAGAACTTCAACTTTTCTTTTTATGTTTACGCTCACCTACTGGATATATTTTTTGGTTCTCTAGAACTTAAAGATGGTTAAAATGTAACCTGGCAATTAACGGTGGTGATGAGATGCTTACACTACTTGAAAGGGAGAGCAATAAGTTTACCAATGATATTCTGGGATCCTATTATTTTCAATCAACTTGTTTTTTTTTCGCCAGAACTGCAACTTTTCGTTTTATATTTACGTTCACCTGCAGCATATTTTTTTTTGGTTTTTTAGGAACTAAATATGGTTAAAATGTATGTTGGCAATCAACGGTGGTGATGAGATGCTTTCACTGCTGGGAAGGGAGGGCAATACGTTTAGCAATGATATTCTAGAATCCTATTAATTTTGATCATCTTGTTTTTTATCCCAGAACTGCAACTTTTCTTTTTATGTTAACATTCACCTTCTGCATATATTTTTTGGTTCTTTAGAACCTAAAGAAAGTTAAAATGTAAGCTGTCAACTAAAGGTGGTCATGAGATGCTTGCACTCCCGGGAAGGGAGAGCAATAAGTATAGCAATGATATTTGAGGATCCTATTAATTTCGATGAACTTGTTTTTTATCCCAAAACTGTAACTTTTCTTTTTAAGTTTACGTTCACCTCCTGCATATGTTTTTGGTTCTTTAGAACGTAAAGATGGTTAAACTGTAAGCTGGCGATCAACGGTGGTCATCAGATGCTTGCACTGCTTAAAGGGGAGTGCACTAAGTTTAGCAATGATATTCTTGGATCCTATTAATTTGAATCAAATTGTTTTTTGTCCCAAAACTGCAACTTCCCTTTTTATATTTACGTTCACCTGCAGCATATTTTTTTTTGGTTTTTTAGGAACTAAATATGGTTAAAATGTATGTTGGCAATCAACGGTGGTGATGAGATGCTTTCACTGCTGGGAAGGGAGGGCAATACGTTTAGCAATGATATTCTAGAATCCTATTAATTTTGATCTTCTTGTTTTTTATCCCAGAACTGCAACTTTTCTTTTTATGTTAACATTCACCTTCTGCATATATTTTTTGGTTCTTTAGAACCTAAAGAACGTTAAAATATAAGCTGACAACCAACGGTGGTCATGAGATGCTTGCACTCCCAGAAAGGGAGAGCAATAAGTTTAGCAATGATATTCTAGGATCCTTTAAATCGTTTTTTGTTCGAAAACTACAACTTTTCTTTTTATGTTTACGTTCAGCTCCTGCATATATTTTTTGGTTCTCTAGAACCTAAAGATGGTTAAAATATAAGCTGGCAATGAACGGTGTTGATGAGATGCTTGCACTACTGAAGGGACAACAGTAAGTTTAGCAAAGATATTCTAGGATCCTATTAATTTCAAACAAATCATTTTTTGTCTGAAAACTGCAACTTTTCTTTTTATTTTTACGTTCACTTGCTGCATATATTTTTTATTCTCTAGAACCTAAAGATGGTTAAAATATAAGCAAACAATCAACGGTGGTGATGGGATGCCTGCACTCCTAGAAAGGGAAAGCAATAAGTTTAGCAATGATATTCTAGGATCCTTTTAATTTCAATCAAATCGTTTTTTGTCCCAAAACTGCAACTTCTCTTTTTATGTTTACGTTCACCTCCTGCATAAATTTTTTGGTTCTCTAGAACCTAAAGATGGTTAAAATGTAAGCTGGCAATGAACGGTGTTGATGAGATGCTTGCACTACTGGGAAGGGACAACAGTAAGTTTAGCAAAGATATTCTAGGATCCTATTAATTTCGATCACCTTGTTTTTTATCCCAGAACTACAACTTTTCATTTTATGTTTACATTCACCTCCTGCATACATTTTTTCGTTCTTTTGAACCTAAAAATGGTTAAAATGTATGCTGGCAATCAACGGTGTTGATGAGATGCCTGCACTCCCAGAAAGGGAGAGCAATAAGTTTAGCGATGATATTCTGGGATCCTATTAATTTCAATCAATCTTTTTTTTGTCCCAAAACTGCAACAATTCTTTTTATGTTAACGTTCAGCAATTGCAGACATTTTTGGGTTGCTTGGGACCTAAAGATGGTTAAAATGTAAGCTGGCAATCAACGGTGGTGATGACATGCTTGCACTCCCGGGAAGGGAGAGCACTAAGTTTAGCAATGATATTCTAGGATCCTATTAATTTTGATCAACTTGTTTTTTGTCCCAAAACTGCAACTTTTCTTTCTATGTTTACATTCATGTCCTGCATATATTATTTGGTTCTTTAAAACCTAAAGATGGTTAAAATGTAAGCTGGTAATCAATGTTGGTTATGAGATGCTTGCACTCCCGGGAAGGGAGAGCAGTAAGTTTAGCAATGATATTCTAGGATCGTATTAATTTTGATCAACTTGTTTTTTATCCCAAAACTGCAACTTTTCTTTTTTTGTTTACGTTCACATCCTGCTTATATTTTTTGGTTTTGTAGAACCTAAAGATGGTTAAAATGTAAGCTGGCAATCAACGGTGGTGATAAGTTCCGTGCACTGCTTGAAGGGGAGAGCAATAAGTTTACCAATGATATTCTGGGATCCTATTAAATTCAATCAAATTACTTTTTGTCCCAAAACTGCAACTTTTCTTTTTATTCTTACGTTCACCTGTTGCATATATTTTTTGTTCTCTAGAACCTAAAGATGGTTAAAATGTAAGCAACCAATCAATGGTGGTGATGAGATGCCTGCACTCCCAGAAAGGGAGAGCAATAAGTTTAGCAATGATATTCTAGGATCCTATTAATTTCAATCAAATTGTTTTTTGTCCAAAAACTGCAACTTTAAGTGCAAAATGATGATATAAAACCTTGATAAAAATGCACTTTTAAGTACTAATCACACCCCCCAACCAACTTATTACTAGTCCCTAGTAATTAAGGCGTTAAAATAGAAAAACAATTTGCAAATTCCACAAAGCAAGGCATTCATCATTCAACTTCCATTAATCTATCCAGATTCCAGATAAACAAACTCTCATTAAATTTTGTATATCTGCTCAATACCTCTTAAACAAAATATTAATAAACCTTCCTTGTTATGTGCTCAATGTATGAAACATAGATGATGGGGCTTTTATTGGAAGAAAACAATATTTTGTTCTAATGATTAAGGTTAACTTCCTTGGGTTGGGATTATTTTATTTTATTTTACTCTCTTTTTTTTAATATCTATACATATAACTTAAAACACAATGCATCTTTAACCCATGTAACGAGCTTTCGGCTAATGACTCCCAGACCAGTTGATCTTAGGGCATTAGGTGTTGAGACACCCTTACGAGCTTAGTAACTCGGGTTGCAGATACTGATACGTAGATAGTGCAATGTTTGATTCCCTTAAGCTTTTCTCCTTAACCCATGTAACAAGCTTTGGGCCAATAGCTCCCAAGTCAGTTGACTTTAGGGTATTAGGTGTTAAAACACCCCTTCGGGCTTAATTGCTTAGGTTAGGGAGGCTACGAAACCAAACTTATCTACATTTTTATTATCATCATCATTTTTTTTTCTTTTTTTCTTTTTTTTTGTTTTGTTTCTTTTATCTTTTTTTGCAAATTATAGACTATCCCTATCCCTTAGTTGTTACCTTTAACAAAAGAACATAAATAATGTAATAATCCAATGTGCAACCCACAATCATATGTTAAAGTGTGTGTGTGAAAATGAAGGTTTAAGAATATTTGTTAAATGAGTATATGAGCAGAACCAAGTGATAACAATGCGAGAGTTTGTAAACCTGAATATTTCAAGAAGTATTCTAATAGGCCTTGTTATGAATATTGCAAATATCCATTAGAAAATGTTTACTAAGTTGCGTCTCAAGAGTCATTCCCCCTTACTCTACCATCCTAGTAATAACAGTTTTGCCGAATGGTTTTTAAAACAAAAACAGTTACTTGGTTAGTTTTTTTTTTTTTAAATACTACTACCCTCTCCCCCCAACCAAAATGAAACATTGTCCTCAATGTCCTAAGGTAGAAAGATAGAGTATAGAAGACATCACCTGAAACAACGAACACTGACAAACCTGAAACACACTTAAACAAATATAAGAAATAACAGAACAAAATACTATGTTAGAAATAAAACCAAAAGACACAAGGATTCACAAACGAAGGCTCAAATCCAATCTAAGCTTTTTACGGCTTTCTGTAGTTGACCAATTTATGCGACTCATGGAAGGATCAATTACAGGGGTGAAAGATTGTAGTTTGTCGATCAATTGTTCAGCAGTAGCAGCAGAGATTATGATTTGTCGTGCCGAAGATGTTAGAAATTCCTGTTCCACAGCTTGATCAAGAAAAGACAACAAAGTATCATAAAAACCATTAACATTGAGCAAACCTATAGGTTTATGGTGAATGTGAAGTTGGGCCCAAGAGGAAATATGAAAGATCTCTTCCAATGTGCCCAGACCACCTGGTAAGGCAATGAAGGCATCAGCATGGTTAAACATTGTATTCATTCGATCAAACATTGTGGAGACCTGTAGTTCCTCTCCAATTGTTCTTCCAATGATGTCCCCTTTTGTTAAAGCTTCAGGGACGACCCCCAAAACTTGACTACCTCCTAAAAATGCAGCTATTGCCACACCCCCCATTAACCCAAGGCTGCCTCCCCCATACACTAAATGAATCTTTTTCTCAGCTAGTACCTGACCAAGATGATTTGCTGCTTCTAAAAAAGCTATTTCCTTCCCAGGACTGGATCCACCGAAAACACAAATATTTTTTATGTGATAACTTGAGGAACCTGCCATTTCTACACGCTTTTATATCTGTCTAATGTAAGGGTTGAGTAGAAATAAGGGGAAGGAAGAGAAGATTTTATAGATGCGGAATTGAAAATGCAATCATATCACCTATATGTAGGCCAGCTGGAGTCACACACTCTCTCTCTCTCTCTCTGTATTTATTTATTTATTTATTTGAAAAAGCATGTGTATGTACAGGTAGTTGTGATTGTGGCTCACATCTTCCCTTGGTTTTACGTCCAAGAACGGCTTAAACGCCCTCTATGGGTCGGGGATAGGCTTCCCATCCAGTTTTCTTAAAAACTGGCAAACAGGGTCTTTTTTAGTCAGATTCCCAAGACTAAGTCTATCATGTTCTTTATGAAAATGGGGCCATAAATCATGAATTGCACGATGCACATCTCCACTAGGATGCGTCTCAAGGGTCAACAAAAGATTACCTAAAGACCCCTTACTCAGGCCATCCTTAATGAATTGTATTTTATCTTCACGGTTTATAGATACCATTCCTAAAGAACGACATGTTGCATTGCAAGTCCATCTGGCACATTTGTGACAGACTTTCAGTCGTTTTGCACGACGTTTCTTTGCAAAAGTGCTTTTACCTGTTCCAGGCATGTGTGAAATGAAAGAATTGGAGGACTCACCTGATAATCGGACCTTTGCTTCAATCAGCCAGCGAATATCTTCAGGAATTCCATGATCCATTAACAACTTCAATCTTGCACACCTAGCACGGTAAATTTTTGTAATCGCATTCTGAGGCAGAGCGGGAAAGTACTTTTTCAATTTTTCAAGAATGGTGTCCATTTTGAAATGAGAATTGGAGAAGAGATTCAAAGAAGAGAGAAAGAGCAAAGAATTGCACAAATATATACAAATAGCAGTTATTATGGGAAACTGAAAGAACCGACTTAAGTCACGGAGTACCGTTATCCGCCATTTGACCGGGATGAGAGACTAGCAAAACAAGAGTCACACCAAAAGGAAACAAAATAATCAACCTTTATCTACAGGATCATTCAAACCAATGGATTCATTTTCACTAGGAAAATTATCAAAGTAAGTTTTCAAACGATGTCCATTTCTCTTAGAAACATTGTCATTTTTTGGATTCTCAATATCAAAGGCCCCATAAGGATACACATGTTTCTCAATAAATGGACCGCTCCATCTTGATCTTAACTTTTCAGGAAATAAATGGAGTCGAGAATTATAAAGCAAAACTTTTTGACCAGTATCAACTTTTTGACAATTTTCACAAGTTTTGCAGAATGCATGTGTGTCTTTGAACATGGTGGGCCAATAAAATCCATTTTGAAAGATTTTTGCAATGGTCTTTTTTGACGAGAAATGACTCCCACATGCTTCCGAATGATAAAATTTAATGACACTACTTACCTCATTGTCCGCAATGCATCTTTGAAATATTTGATCAGGACAATGTTTGAATAAGTTAGGGTCATCCCAATAAAATTTCTTCACTTCGTTCAAAAACTTACCTTTGTCTTCGGTACTCCAATGAGTTGGCAAGTCTCCTGGGGCAAGGAAATTGATATTTTTAGCAAACCAAGGCATTGAACTAAGAGAAAGTAAGGATTTGTCAGGAAAGTAATCATCGGTTTGTGTGATGTCAGATATCGAATATGTTGTCACTCTTGACGAAAGATTCGCATCAACATTTTCAATGCCTTTTTCATCCGTGATTTCTTCCTGAGAGTAAGTCATTTGCAAATCTTCAAATTCATCAAACTCAGTATTACTCAAAGTAGATTCAAGTTGATCACAAACTAATTCTTCAATAAGATCTACTTCTTGTAAATCATTATCATCTCTAGGTTGCTTGCAAATGTTGAAAATATTCATCTCCAATGTCATGTTCCCAAATGATAGCTTCATCAATCCATTCCTACAATTAATCAATGCATTAGAAGTTGCAAGAAATGGACGCCCTAAAATAACAGGAAATGAATTGCATGCTTCAACAGGTTGTGTGTCCAAGACAATAAAATCCATAGGATAAATGAACTTATCGACTTGTACTAACACGTCTTCAACTATTCCTCTAGGCACTTTTACAGATCTATCGGCAAGTAAAAGAGTTACAGAAGTTGGTTTTAACTCACCTAGATTGAGACTTTGAAAAACTGAATATGGAAGTAAATTCACACTAGCTCCAAGATCAAGTAAGGCTCTTTCAATTTTATGTTCTCCAATAAAGCAAGAAATTGTAGGACAACTAGGGTCTTTATATTTCAAAGCATTATTGTTCTGAAGAATGGCACTTACTTGTTCGGCTAAAAAGGCTTTCTTTTTCACATTCAGTTTTCTCTTCACAGTGCACAGATCTTTCAAAAATTTAGCATAAGAAGGAACCTGTTTAATAGCATCCAACAAAGGTATATTGATCCTTACCTATTTGAAAGTTTCAAAGATTTCAGAGTTGTGATTGACTTTCCTTTGTTTAGTCATGGCATGAGGAAATGGAAGTGCAGGCGGAGAATCAGTCTTTTCTTTGCAATGATCAGATTCAAGCCCTTCCTTACCCTCAGAGATTGATTCATCATCATTCTCATAAGGTTCAAGAATGGGTTTTTCAATAACCTTACCACTGCGAAGAGTGATGACTGATTTTACGTGATCCATGTGTTGGCTTCCAGAACTACTTGCATTTACATTGTATTGCCCCTTAGGATTTTATTGTGGTTGAGATGGAAACTTACCTTTCTCTTGGAAACTAAGAGCAGATGTGAACTTTGCAAGAGTATCTTTAAAATCTGTCATGCTTTGAGCAAGTTGAGTGTTAATTGCCTCTTGCTTTTCCATAAATGCATGCAATGTTTCCTCAAGATTTCTTCTAGGAGGGGGAGCATAAAGAGGTGCATATCCATGAGAATTTTGGAAATTAGGGTGTGCTTGAAACGGTGGCTGTGAATTTTGAGCATTATTGTTCTCACTCTTCCAACTAAAATTTGGGTGGTTTCTCCAACCAGGGTTGTATGTTTGTTAATATGGGTTATGATTGGGCCTTTGAAAACTGTTTAATGCATGGGCTTGTTCATGGAGACATTCTTTAAAAAAAGGCAAGGTTGAGCAGTCATTGGTTGAATGTTCATTGGTTTCACAGATTTGACATGCAATGTCTTGAACAGATTTTAATTGACCACCCTTTTTCAATTATAGCGCTTCGACTTTTTTAGCTAAAGATGCAAACTTGGCTTGGAGGTGATGATCTTCCCTAAGGTTGTACATACCCCCACTAGATGTATGAGGTTGGGTTTTACTTGGTGCCTCATAAGTTCCTGTGGTATCCCAATTTTGTGCATTTTCAGCTAGCAAATCTAAGTACTCCATTGCTTCATTAGGGTCTTTATCCTTAAAAGTTTCATTGCACATCAATTCAACCATTTGCCTATCTCTAGGAGTTAACCCTTCATAAAAATGTGAAACTAATCTCCATGTTTCAAAACCATGATGGGGGCAAGTATTAAGTAAGTCTCGATACCTATCCCAACATTGATAAAATGTTTCTCCTGGTTTTTGAGAGAAAGTAATGATTTGTCTTTTAAAAGAGTTTGTTCTGTGGGATGGAAAAAACTTCTTTAAAAATTGTTGTTGCATTTCATCCCAAGCACGAATGGATCCAGGTCTCAAATTTTGTAGCCATGTTTTAGCTTTATCTTTTAATGAAAAAGGAAAAAGCTTCAATCTAATGGTGTTCATGCTACAATTTGAGTCATTATACGTGTTGCAAACCTCCTCAAATTCCCTTAAATGCAAGTATGGATTTTCTAAATCTAAGCCATGAAAAGATGGTAAAAGTTGAATAATGCCTGTCTTAAAATTAAAATGAGATGCATCAGGAGGAAAAATTATGCATGAGGGTGCACTCGTTCTTGTGGGATTCATGTGGTATCTAAGTGTTCTAACCCGAATATTCTCATTATTCTCATTATGAAGGGATTGGTTATCTTCTTCGGCCATATTTTATGAAAATGATGAGGATACTCTACAAAGTCTACCACTTAATGTACGTGACCACACTCTCATGCACGTGTAGGAGAATAAAAGGAAGAAGAAAATAAAAGAAAGAGAAACAAAACAAAAGAAACAAAGTTAGATACAAGAAAAGAGAAAAGAGAATAGAGAAAATAAAATAAATACTATAATTTGTACAAGAATTTACCTCACCGGCAACGGCGCCAAAAACTTGACATGACCAAAAGATTGATGTCTTTTCCCAAGTGCAGGAGTGTCGAAGTAATAAATAACCCGGCAAGACCGGGGTCGAACCACAAGGAGGTTAATTGTATAAATTATAGATAACAATAAAACAAAAGTAACAATAACAACAACAACAACAACAACAATAATAACAGTGATAATAATAATAGTGAAGAAGAAGAGGAAGAAGTTGATGAGAACTTTTGAGATGGAAGATTAACGCAAGGATTAAACAATGATAACAACAAATGTCAAGGTTTGAGGATCCACTAATGGTACTTCAAACAAGTATAGTATAAACCCTTATTATTCAATTGGAAACCACACACAAAGGAGGTTCCAATCAGATTATAAATTGTTAACATGATTACATTAGTTATCTTATTCGAATAATGCTAATACTTGTAAATGTTGTCAGGCATTCATGATTATAACTTATGTTAACAACAAATCAAGTTCCTTTCATAGCTTAGGTGTCGGTTATACCATACAGTATGGGCTATGAAAGTGCCAAGTATTTGTTGTACCAAATGTTATACAACATAAATCTAGATTAACCATTTAACAAGCAAAGTATTATAAGTGAACAAGATAGCAAATATAAAGCATGTTAGTATCCAACATTAAGGTCCATGTTAAGTTTATATTATACTTATTCTTACACCATTAGTGTACCCTTTTCACCTTGACATAATAAACTTAGTTAAACATAATGAAAGAAAGAAACATAAATAAACAAGGAAAAGAAATGAAAAGCATAAGCAAGAGATTAATATAAGCAAAACTTAAGCATTACAAAATATAAAGAGAGAAAGCAAGAGCATGATCTTGATCTGAAAACCAAGATGCCTAAATACATGGCAAATGCCTCCTTTTATAGGCTAAAATTCGGAACTATTGATTTGTTGACTAATTGATGAGTGGGTGGCCACATCTTGACTTGGTGACAATTCTTATCTTCTTGTCTGCCAAAAACGTCATTGATGACGTCATAATTTGAACAAACTTGAATCATGAAAGTTCTAGGAAATTGTCTCATCTTTCCAGGGTAAAAATGTGAGATCATTTGAACTTCTAGAACTCGAGATATGGGCTGAACACTGAATAGTGTTTGGGCTGCATGACAGATTCAGACTTCTTATTTGTTGCTACAATTTGGACTTGAAACGGCCTTGTTAAATCTTAGGCTCCACATAAAAGTTGTAGGCCTATGTCTTATCTTTCCATCCATATATAATGGACCTAAATCCAAGATCTACAGCTCCAGATATGACCTAATTACCGAACAGTGTTCCAGTTTGGACTGCACCAGCATCTCTTTTCTAAGTTTGGCCATCTTTTTGTCCTTTCAATTTCAGTACTTCAACTCATCAATCAATTCTTTCATTTATGTGATAGGCCTGCATTTAAGATGAACATTTACCATAAATTAAAGGTATCTTGTATAATTAGATATGTTATTATAAAACATGCTTTAGTTAAGGAGTTATTGATACTTTAAGTGCAAAATGATGATATAAAACCTTGATAAAAATGCACTTTTAAGTACTAATCACACCCCCCAACCAGCTTATTACTAGTCCCTAGTAATTAAGGCGTTAAAATAGAAAAACAATTTGCAAATTCCACAAAGCAAGGCATTCATCATTCAACTTCCATTAATCTATCCAGATTCCAGATAAACAAACTCATTAAATTTTGTATATCTGCTCAATACCTCTTAAACAAAATATTAATAAACCTTCCTTGTTATGTGCTCAATGTATGAAACATAGATGATGGGGCTTTTATTGGAAGAAAACAATATTTTGTTCTAATGTTTAAGGTTAACTTCCTTGGGTTGGGATTATTTTATTTTATTTTACTCTTTTTTTTAATATCTATACATATAACATAAAACACAATGCATCTTTAACCCGTGTAACGAGCTTTCGGCTAATGACTCCCAGACCAGTTGATCTTAGGGCATTAGGTGTTGAGACACCCCTACGAGCTTAGTAACTCGGGTTGCAGATACTGATACGTAGATAGTGCAATGTTTGATTCCCTTAAGCTTTTCTCCTTAACCCATGTAACAAGCTTTGGGCCAATAGCTCCCAAGTCAGTTGACTTTAGGGTATTAGGTGTTAAAACACCCCTTCGGGCTTAATTGCTTAGGTTAGGGAGGCTACGAAACCAAACTTATCTACGTTTTTATTATCATCATCATTTTTTTTTCTTTTTTTCTTTTTTTTTGTTTTGTTTTTTTTTTCTTTTTTTGCAAATTATAGACTATCCCTATCCCTTAGTTGTTACCTTTAACAAAAGAACATAAATAATGTAATAATCCAATGTTCAACCCACAATCATATGTTAAAGTGTGTGTGTGAAAATGAAGGTTTAAGAATATTTGTTAAATGAGTATATGAGCAGAACCAAGTGATAACAATGCGAGAGTTTGTAAACCTGAATATTTCAAGAAGTATTAATAGGCCTTGTTATGAATATTGCAAATATCCATTAGAAAATGTTTACTAAGTTGCGTCTCAAGAGTCATTCCCCCTTACTCTACCATCCTAGTAATAACAGTTTTGCCGAATGGTTTTTAAAACAAAAACAGTTACTTGGTTAGTTTTTTTTTTTTTAAATACTACTACCCTCTCCCCCCAACCAAAATGAAACATTGTCCTCAATGTCCTAAGGTAGAAAGATAGAGTATAGAAGACATCACCTGAAACAACGAACACTGACAAACCTGAAACACACTTAAACAAATATAAGAAATAACAGAACAAAATACTATGTTAGAAATAAAACCAAAAGACACAAGGATTCACAAACGAAGGCTCAAATCCAATCTAAGCTTTTTACGGCTTTCTGTAGTTGACCAATTTATGCGACTCATGGAAGGATCAATTACAGGGGTGAAAGATTGTAGTTTGTCGATCAATTGTTCAGCAGTAGCAGCAGAGATTATGATTTGTCGTGCCGAAGATGTTAGAAATTCCTGTTCCACAGCTTGATCAAGAAAAGACAACAAAGTATCATAAAAACCATTAACATTGAGCAAACCTATAGGTTTATGGTGAATGTGAAGTTGGGCCCAAGAGGAAATATGAAAGATCTCTTCCAATGTGCCCAGACCACCTGGTAAGGCAATGAAGGCATCAGCATGGTTAAACATTGTATTCATTCGATCAAACATTGTGGAGACCTGTAGTTCCTCTCCAATTGTTCTTCCAATGATGTCCCCTTTTGTTAAAGCTTCAGGGACGACCCCCAAAACTTGACTACCTCCTAAAAATGCAGCTATTGCCACACCCCCCATTAACCCAAGGCTGCCTCCCCCATACACTAAATGAATCTTTTTCTCAGCTAGTACCTGACCAAGATGATTTGCTGCTTCTAAAAAAGCTATTTCCTTCCCAGGACTGGATCCACCGAAAACACAAATATTTTTTATGTGATAACTTGAGGAACCTGCCATTTCTACACGCTTTTATATCTGTCTAATGTAAGGGTTGAG
The DNA here is from genome assembly GCF_951802175.1 of Populus nigra. Classification (NCBI taxonomy): domain Eukaryota; kingdom Viridiplantae; phylum Streptophyta; class Magnoliopsida; order Malpighiales; family Salicaceae; genus Populus; species Populus nigra. The sequence goes on from NC_084853.1 coordinate 1,584,822, forward strand.
TAGAAATAAGGGGAAGGAAGAGAAGATTTTATAGATACGGAATTGAAAATGCAATCATATCACCTATATGTAGGCCAACTGGAGTCACACACTCTCTCTCTCTCTCTCTGTATTTATTTATTTATTTATTTGAAAAAGCATGTGTATGTACAGGTAGTTGTGATTGTGGCTCACATCTTCCCTTGGTTTTACGTCCAAGAACGGCTTAAACGCCCTCTATGGGTCGGGGATAGGCTTCCCATCCAGTTTTCTTAAAAACTGGCAAACATGGTCTTTTTTAGTCAGATTCCCAAGACTAAGTCTATCATGTTCTTTATGAAAATGGGGCCATAAATCATGAATTGCACGATGCACATCTCCACTAGGATGCGTCTCAAGGGTCAACAAAAGATTATCTAAAGACCCCTTACTCAGGCCATCCTTAATGAATTGTATTTTATCTTCACGGTTTATAGATATCATTCCTAAAGAACGACATGTTGCATTGCAAGTCCATCTGGCACATTTGTGACAGACTTTCAGTCGTTTTGCACGACGTTTCTTTGCAAAAGTGCTTTTACCTGTTCCAGGCATGTGTGAAATGAAAGAATTGGAGGACTCACCTGATAATCGGACCTTTGCTTCAATCAGCCAGCGAATATCTTCAGGAATTCCATGATCCATTAACAACTTCAATCTTGCACACCTAGCACGGTAAATTTTTGTAATCGCATTCTGAGGCAGAGCGGGAAAGTACTTTTTCAATTTTTCAAGAATGGTGTCCATTTTGAAATGAGAATTGGAGAAGAGATTCAAAGAAGAGAGAAAGAGCAAAGAATTGCACAAATATATACAAATAGCAGTTATTATGGGAAACTGAAAGAACCGACTTAAGTCACGGAGTACCGTTATCCGCCATTTGACCGGGATGAGAGACTAGCAAAACAAGAGTCACACCAAAAGGAAACAAAATAATCAACCTTTATCTACAGGATCATTCAAACCAATGGATTCATTTTCACTAGGAAAATTATCAAAGTAAGTTTTCAAACGATGTCCATTTCTCTTAGAAACATTGTCATTTTTTGGATTCTCAATATCAAAGGCCCCATAAGGATACACATGTTTCTCAATAAATGGACCGCTCCATCTTGATCTTAACTTTTCAGGAAATAAATGGAGTCGAGAATTATAAAGCAAAACTTTTTGACCAGTATCAACTTTTTGACAATTTTCACAAGTTTTGCAGAATTCATGTGTGTCTTTGAACATGGTGGGCCAATAAAATCCATTTTGAAAGATTTTCGCAATGGTCTTTTTTGACGAGAAATGACTCCCACATGCTTCCGAATGATAAAATTTAATGACACTACTTACCTCATTGTCCGCAATGCATCTTTGAAATATTTGATCAGGACAATGTTTGAATAAGTTAGGGTCATCCCAATAAAATTTCTTCACTTCGTTCAAAAACTTACCTTTGTCTTCGGTACTCCAATGAGTTGGCAAGTCTCCTGGGGCAAGGAAATTGATATTTTTAGCAAACCAAGGCATTGAACTAAGAGAAAGTAAGGATTTGTCAGGAAAGTAATCATCGGTTTGTGTGATGTCAGATATCGAATATGTTGTCACTCTTGACGAAAGATTCGCATCAACATTTTCAATGCCTTTTTCATCCGTGATTTCTTCCTGAGAGTAAGTCATTTGCAAATCTTCAAATTCATCAAACTCAGTATTACTCAAAGTAGATTCAAGTTGATCACAAACTAATTCTTCAATAAGATCTACTTCTTGTAAATCATTATCATCTCTAGGTTGCTTGCAAATGTTGAAAATATTCATCTCCAATGTCATGTTCCCAAATGATAGCTTCATCAATCCATTCCTACAATTAATCAATGCATTAGAAGTTGCAAGAAATGGACGCCCTAAAATAACAGGAAATGAATTGCATGCTTCAACAGGTTGTGTGTCCAAGACAATAAAATCCATAGGATAAATGAACTTATCGACTTGTACTAACACGTCTTCAACTATTCCTCTAGGCACTTTTACAGATCTATCGGCAAGTAAAAGAGTTACAGAAGTTGGTTTTAACTCACCTAGATTGAGACTTTGAAAAACTGAATATGGAAGTAAATTCACACTAGCTCCAAGATCAAGTAAGGCTCTTTCAATTTTATGTTCTCCAATAAAGCAAGAAATTGTAGGACAACTAGGGTCTTTATATTTCAAAGCATTATTGTTCTGAAGAATGGCACTTACTTGTTCGGCTAAAAAGGCTTTCTTTTTCACATTCAGTTTTCTCTTCACAGTGCACAGATCTTTCAAAAATTTAGCATAAGAAGGAACCTGTTTAATAGCATCCAACAAAGGTATATTGATCCTTACCTATTTGAAAGTTTCAAAGATTTCAGAGTTGTGATTGACTTTCCTTTGTTTAGTCATGGCATGAGGAAATGGAAGTGCAGGCGGAGAATCAGTCTTTTCTTTGCAATGATCAGATTCAAGCCCTTCCTTACCCTCAGAGATTGATTCATCATCATTCTCATAAGGTTCAAGAATGGGTTTTTCAATAACCTTACCACTGCGAAGAGTGATGACTGATTTTACGTGATCCATGTGTTGGCTTCCAGAACTACTTGCATTTACATTGTATTGCCCCTTAGGATTTTATTGTGGTTGAGATGGAAACTTACCTTTCTCTTGGAAACTAAGAGCAGATGTGAACTTTGCAAGAGTATCTTTAAAATCTGTCATGCTTTGAGCAAGTTGAGTGTTAATTGCCTCTTGCTTTTCCATAAATGCATGCAATGTTTCCTCAAGATTTCTTCTAGGAGGGGGAGCATAAAGAGGTGCATATCCATGAGAATTTTGGGAATTAGGGTGTGCTTGAAACGGTGGCTGTGAATTTTGAGCATTATTGTTCTCACTCTTCCAACTAAAATTTGGGTGGTTTCTCCAACCAGGGTTGTATGTTTGTTAATATGGGTTATGATTGGGCCTTTGAAAACTGTTTAATGCATGGGCTTGTTCATGGAGACATTCTTTAAAAAAAGGCAAGGTTGAGCAGTCATTGGTTGAATGTTCATTGGTTTCACAGATTTGACATGCAATGTCTTGAACAGATTTTAATTGACCACCCTTTTTCAATTATAGCGCTTCGACTTTTTTAGCTAAAGATGCAAACTTGGCTTGGAGGTGATGATCTTCCCTAAGGTTGTACATACCCCCACTAGATGTATGAGGTTGGGTTTTACTTGGTGCCTCATAAGTTCCTGTGGTATCCCAATTTTGTGCATTTTCAGCTAGCAAATCTAAGTACTCCATTGCTTCATTAGGGTCTTTATCCTTAAAAGTTTCATTGCACATCAATTCAACCATTTGCCTATCTCTAGGAGTTAACCCTTCATAAAAATGTGAAACTAATCTCCATGTTTCAAAACCATGATGGGGGCAAGTATTAAGTAAGTCTCGATACCTATCCCAACATTGATAAAATGTTTCTCCTGGTTTTTGAGAGAAAGTAATGATTTGTCTTTTAAAAGAGTTTGTTCTGTGGGATGGAAAAAACTTCTTTAAAAATTGTTGTTGCATTTCATCCCAAGCACGAATGGATCCAGGTCTCAAATTTTGTAGCCATGTTTTAGCTTTATCTTTTAATGAAAAAGGAAAAAGCTTCAATCTAATGGTGTTCATGCTACAATTTGAGTCATTATACGTGTTGCAAACCTCCTCAAATTCCCTTAAATGCAAGTATGGATTTTCTAAATCTAAGCCATGAAAAGATGGTAAAAGTTGAATAATGCCTGTCTTAAAATTAAAATGAGATGCATCAGGAGGAAAAATTATGCATGAGGGTGCACTCGTTCTTGTGGGATTCATGTGGTATCTAAGTGTTCTAACCCGAATATTCTCATTATTCTCATTATGAAGGGATTGGTTATCTTCTTCGGCCATATTTTATGAAAATGATGAGGATACTCTACAAAGTCTACCACTTAATGTACGTGACCACACTCTCATGCACGTGTAGGAGAATAAAAGGAAGAAGAAAATAAAAGAAAGAGAAACAAAACAAAAGAAACAAAGTTAGATACAAGAAAAGAGAAAAGAGAATAGAGAAAATAAAATAAATACTATAATTTGTACAAGAATTTACCTCACCGGCAACGGCGCCAAAAACTTGACATGACCAAAAGATTGATGTCTTTTCCCAAGTGCAGGAGTGTCGAAGTAATAAATAACCCGGCAAGACCGGGGTCGAACCACAAGGAGGTTAATTGTATAAATTATAGATAACAATAAAACAAAAGTAACAATAACAACAACAACAACAACAACAATAATAATAGTGATAATAATAATAGTGAAGAAGAAGAGGAAGAAGTTGATGAGAACTTTTGAGATGGAAGATTAACGCAAGGATTAAACAATGATAACAACAAATGTCAAGGTTTGAGGATCCACTAATGGTACTTCAAACAAGTATAGTATAAACCCTTATTATTCAATTGGAAACCACACACAAAGGAGGTTCCAATCAGATTATAAATTGTTAACATGATTACATTAGTTATCTTATTCGAATAATGCTAATACTTGTAAATGTTGTCAGGCATTCATGATTATAACTTATGTTAACAACAAATCAAGTTCCTTTCATAGCTTAGGTGTCGGTTATACCATACAGTATGGGCTATGAAAGTGCCAAGTATTTGTTGTACCAAATGTTATACAACATAAATCTAGATTAACCATTTAACAAGCAAAGTATTATAAGTGAACAAGATAGCAAATATAAAGCATGTTAGTATCCAACATTAAGGTCCATGTTAAGTTTATATTATACTTATTCTTACACCATTAGTGTACCCTTTTCACCTTGACATAATAAACTTAGTTAAACATAATGAAAGAAAGAAACATAAATAAACAAGGAAAAGAAATGAAAAGCATAAGCAAGAGATTAATATAAGCAAAACTTAAGCATTACAAAATATAAAGAGAGAAAGCAAGAGCATGATCTTGATCTGAAAACCAAGATGCCTAAATACATGGCAAATGCCTCCTTTTATAGGCTAAAATTCGGAACTATTGATTTGTTGACTAATTGATGAGTGGGTGGCCACATCTTGACTTGGTGACAATTCTTATCTTCTTGTCTGCCAAAAACGTCATTGATGACGTCATAATTTGAACAAACTTGAATCATGAAAGTTCTAGGAAATTGTCTCATCTTTCCAGGGTAAAAATGTGAGATCATTTGAACTTCTAGAACTCGAGATATGGGCTGAACACTGAATAGTGTTTGGGCTGCATGACAGATTCAGACTTCTTATTTGTTGCTACAATTTGGACTTGAAACGGCCTTGTTAAATCTTAGGCTCCACATAAAAGTTGTAGGCCTATGTCTTATCTTTCCATCCATATATAATGGACCTAAATCCAAGATCTACAGCTCCAGATATGACCTAATTACCGAACAGTGTTCCAGTTTGGACTGCACCAGCATCTCTTTTCTAAGTTTGGCCATCTTTTTGTCCTTTCAATTTCAGTACTTCAACTCATCAATCAATTCTTTCATTTAGGTGATGAGACGCATGCACTCCCGAAAAGGGATTGCAGTAAGTTTAGCAATGATATTCTAGGATCCTATTAATTTCGATCAACTTGTTTTTTATCCCAGAACTACAACATTTCTTTTAATGTTTACATTCACCTCCTGTATATATTATTTGGTTCTTTAGAACGTAAAGATGGTTAAAATGTAAGCTGATAACCAATGGTGGGGATGAGATGCTTGCACTCCTGGGAAGGGAGAGCATTAAGTTTAGCAATGATATTCTAGGATCCTATTAATTTCGATCAACTTGTTATTTATCCCAGAACTGCAACTTTTCTTTTTATGTTTACATTCACCTCCTATATATATTTTTTGGTTCTTTAGAACGTTAATATGGTTAAAATGTAAGTTGGCAACCAACGGTGGTGATGAGACGCATGCACTCCCGAAAAGGGATTGCAGTAAGTTTAGCAATGATATTCTAGGATCCTATTAATTTCGATCAACTTGTTTTTTATCCCAGAACTACAACATTTCTTTTAATGTTTACATTCACCTCCTGTATATATTATTTGGTTCTTTAGAACGTAAAGATGGTTAAAATGTAAGCTGATAATCAATGGTGGGGATGAGATGCTTGCACTCCTGGGAAGGGAGAGCATTAAGTTTAGCAATGATATTCTAGGATCCTATTAATTTCGATCAACTTGTTTTTTATCCCAGAACTGCAACTTTTCTTTTTATGTTTACATTCACCTCCTGTATATATTTTTTGGTTCTTTAGAACGTTAATATGGTTAAAATGTAAGTTGGCAACCAACGGTGGTGATGAGACGCTTGCACTCCCGGAAAGGGAGAGCAGTAAGTTTAGCAACGATATTGTAGGATCCTATTAATTTCGATCAACTTGTTTTTTTTCCCAGAACTGCAACTTTTATTTTAATGTTCACATTCACCTCCTGTATATATGTTTTGGTTCATTAGAACGTAAAGATGGTTAAAATGTAAGCTGGCAACCAAAGGTGGTGATGAGACGCTTGCACTCCCGGAAAGGGAGAGCAGTAAGTTTAGCAATGATATTCTAGGATCCTATTAATTTCGATTAACTTGTTTTTTATCCCAGAACTACAACATTTCTTTTTATGTTTACATACACCTCCTGTATATATTATTTGGTTCTTTAGAACGTAAAGATGGTTAAAATGTAAGCTGATAATCAATGGTGGGGATGAGATGCTTGCACTCCTGGGAAGGGAGAGCAGGAAGTTTAACAATGATATTCTAGGATCCTATTAATTTCGATCAACTTGTTTTGTTTCCCAGAACTGCAACTTTTATTTTAATGTTCACATTCACCTCCTGCATATATTTTTTGGTTCTCTTAATCCGAAAGATGGTTAAAATGTAAGCTGCCAATCAACGGTGGTGATGAGATGCTTGCACTCCCTTAAAGGGAGAGTAGTAAGTTTTAGCAATGATATTCTAGGATCCTATTAATTTCGGTCAACTTGTTTTTTTTCCCAGAACTATAACATTTCTTTTTATGTTTACATTCACCTCCTGCATATATTTTTTGGTTCTCTTGAACCTAAAGATGGTTAAAATGTAAGCTGACAACCAACGGTGGTGATGAGATGCTTGCACTCCCAGAAAAGGGGAGCAGTAAGTTTTGAAATGATATTCTAGGATCCTATTAATTTGAATCAACTTGTTTTTTATCCCATAACTACAATATTTCTTTTTATGTTTACATTAACCTCCTATATATATTTGTTATTCTCTGGAACCTAAAGATGGTTAAAATGTAAGCTGGCAACCAACGGTGGTGATGAGATACTTGCACTCCTGGGAAGGGAGAGCATTAAGTTTAGCAAAGATATTCGATGATCCTATTAATTTCGATCAACTTGTGTTTTATGCCAGAACTGCAACTTTTCTTTTTATGTTTATATTCACCTGCTGTATATATTTTTTGGTTCTTTAGAATGTTAAGATGGTTAAAATGTAAGCTGGCAATCAACGGTGATGATGAGATGCTTGCACTCCTGGAAAGGGAGAGCAATAAGTTTTGCAATGATATTCTAGCATCCTATTAATTTTGATCAACTTGTTTTTTATCCCAGAACTGCAACTTTTCTTTTTATGTTTACTTTCACCTCCTGTATATATGTTTTGGTTCATTAGAACGTAAAGATGGTTAAAATGTAAGCTGGCAACCAAAGGTGGTGATGAGACGCTTGCACTCCCGGAAAGGGAGAGCAGTAAGTTTAGCAATGATATTCTAGGATCCTATTAATTTCGATCAACTTGTTTTTTATCCCAAAACTGCAACATTTCTTTTAATGTTTACATTCACCTCCTGTATATATTGTTTGGTTCTTTAGAATGTAAAAATGGTTAAAATGTAAGCTGATAATCAATGGTGGGGATGAGATGCTTGCACTCCTGGGAAGGGAGAGCATTAAGTTTAGCAATGATATTCTATGATCCTATTAATTTCGATCAACTTTTGTTTTATCCCAGAACTGCAACTTTTCTTTTTATGTTTACATTCACCTCCTGTATATATTTTTTGGTTCTTTAGAACGTAAAGATGGTTAAAATGTAAGGTGGCAACCAACGGTGGAGATGAGACGCTTGCACTCCCGGAAAGGGAGAGCAGTAAGTTTAGCAATGATATTCTAGGATCCTATTAGTTTCGATCAACTTGTTTTTTATCCCAGAACTGCAACTTTTCTTTTTATGTTTACATTCACCTTCTGCATATATTTTTTGGTTCTCTTGAACCTAAAGATGGTTAAAATGTAAGCTCACAATCAACGGTGGTGATGAGATGCTTGCACTCCCGGAAAGGGAGAGCAGTAAGTTTTGAAATGATATTCTAGGATCCTATTAATTTGAATCAACTTGTTTTTTATCCCACAACTGCAACATTTCTTTTTATGTTTACATTCACCTCCTGCATATATTTTTTGGTTCTCTTGAACCTAAAGATGGTTAAAATGTAAGCTGGCAACCAACGGTGTTGATGAGACGCTTGCACTCCCGGAATGGGAGAGCACTAAGTTTTGCAATGATATTCTAGGATCCTATTAATTTCGATCAACTTGTTTTTTATCCCAGAACCGCAACTTTTTTTTTATGTTTACATTCACCTCCTGCATATATTTTTTATTCTCTAGCACCTGAAGATGGTTAAAATGTAAGCTGGCAACCAACGGTGGTGATGAGATGCTTGCACTCCCGGAAAGGGAGAGCAGTAAGTTTAGCAATGATATCCTAGGATCCTAGTAATTTCGATCAACTTGTTTTTTATCCCAGAACTACAACATTTCTTTTTATGTTTACATTCACCTCCTGCATATATTTTTTATTCTCTGGAACCTAAAGATGGTTAAAATGTAAGCTGGCAACCAACGGTGGTGATGAGATGCTTGCACTCCCGGAAAGGGAGAGCAGTAAGTTTAGTAATGATATTCTAGGATCCTATTAATTTCGATCAACTTGTTTTTTATCCCAGAACTGCAACTTTTCTTTTTATGTTTACATTCACCTCCTGCATATATTTTTTATTCTCTGGAAACTAAAGATGGTTAAAATGTGAGCTGGCAACCAACGGTGGTGATGACATGCTTGCACTCCCGGAAAGGGAGAGTAGTAAGTTTTGCAATGATATCCTAGGATCCTATTAATGTCGATCAACTTGTTTTTATCCTAGAACAAAAACTTTTCTTTTTATGTTTAGATTCACGTCCTGCATATATTTTTTATTCTCTGGAAACTAAAGATGATTAAAATGTGAGCTTGCAACCAGTGGTGGTGATGAGATGCTTGCACTCCCGGAAAAGGAGAGCAGTAAGTTTTGCAATGATATTCTAGGATCCTATTAATTTCGATCAACTTGTTTTTTATCCCAGAACTGCAACTTTTCTTTTTATGTTTACATTCACCTCCTGTATATAATTTTTGGTTCTTTAGAACGTAAAGATGGTTAAAATGTAAGTTGGCAACAAACGGTGGTGATGAGACGCTTGCTCTCCCGGAAAGGGAGAGGAGTAAGTTAGCAATGATATTGTAGGATCCTATTAATTTCGATCAACTTTTTTTTTTCCCCAGAACTGCAACTTTTATTTTAATGTTCACATTCACCTCCTGCATATATTTTTTGGTTCTCTTGAACCTAAAGATGGTTAAAATGTAAGCTGCCAATCAACGGTGGTGATGAGTTGCCTGCAGTCACGGAAAGGGAGAGTTGTAAGTTTAGCAATGATATTCTAGGATCCTATTAATTTCGATCAACTTGTTTTTTATCCCATAACTGCAACTTTTCTTTTTATGTTTACATTCACCTCTTGCATATATTTTTTATTCTCTTGAACCTAAAGATGGTTAAAATATAAGATGGCAACTAACGGTGGTGATGAGATGCATGCACTCCCGGAAAGGGAGAGCAGTAAGTTTAGCAATGATATTCTAGGATCCTATTAATTTCGATCAACTTTTTTTTTATGCCAGAACTGCAACTTGTCTTTTTATGTTTACATTCACCTCCTAGATAAATTATTTTGGTTCTTTAGAACGTAAATATGGTTAAAATGTAAGCTGATAATCAATGGTGGTGATGAGACGCTTGCACTCCCGGAATGGGAGAGCAGTAAGTTTTGTAATGATATTCTAGGATCCTATTAATTTGAATCAACTTGTTTTTTATCCCAGAACTGCAACTTTTCTTTTTATGTTTACATTCACCTCTTGCATATATTTTTTATTCTCTTGAACCTAAAGATGGTTAAAATATAAGATGGCAACTAACGGTGGTGATGAGATGCATGCACTCCCGGAAAGGGAGAGCAGTAAGTTTAGCAATGATATCCTAGGATCCTAGTAATTTCGATCAACTTGTTTTTTATGCCAGAACTGCAACTTTTCTTTTTATGTTTACATTCACCTCCTGTATATATTTTTTGGTTCTTCAGAACCTAAAGATGATTAAAATGTAAGCTGGCAACCAACGGTGGTGATGAGATGCTTGCACTCCCGGAAAGGGAGAGCAGTAAGTTTTGAAATGATATTCTAGGATCCTATTAATTTGAATCAACTTGTTTTTTATCCCACAACTGCAACATTTCTTTTTATGTTTACATTCACCTCCTGCATATATTTTTTGGTTCTCTTGAACCTAAAGATGGTTAAAATGTAAGCTGGCAACCAACGGTGTTGATGAGACGCTTGCACTCCCGGAATGGGAGAGCACTAAGTTTTGCAATGATATTCTAGGATCCTATTAATTTCGATCAACTTGTTTTTTATCCCAGAACCGCAACTTTTTTTTTATGTTTACATTCACCTCCTGCATATATTTTTTATTCTCTAGAACCTGAAGATGGTTAAAATGTAAGCTGGCAACCAACGGTGGTGATGAGATGCTTGCACTCCCGGAAAGGGAGAGCAGTAAGTTTAGCAATGATATCCTAGGATCCTACTAATTTCGATCAACTTGTTTTTTATCCCAGAACTACAACATTTCTTTTTATGTTTACATTCACCTCCTGCATATATTTTTTATTCTCTGGAACCTAAAGATGGTTAAAATGTAAGCTGGCAACCAACGGTGGTGATGAGATGCTTGCACTCCCGGAAAGGGAGAGCAGTAAGTTTAGTAATGATATTCTAGGATCCTATTAATTTCGATCAACTTGTTTTTTATCCCAGAACTGCAACTTTTCTTTTTATGTTTACATTCACCTCCTGCATATATTTTTTATTCTCTGGAAACTAAAGATGGTTAAAATGTGAGCTGGCAACCAACGGTGGTGATGACATGCTTGCACTCCCGGAAAGGGAGAGTAGTAAGTTTTGCAATGATATCCTAGGATCCTATTAATTTCGATCAACTTGTTTTTATCCTAGAACAAAAACTTTTCTTTTTATGTTTAGATTCACGTCCTGCATATATTTTTTATTCTCTGGAAACTAAAGATGATTAAAATGTGAGCTTGCAACCAGCGGTGGTGATGAGATGCTTGCACTCCCGGAAAAGGAGAGCAGTAAGTTTTGCAATGATATTCTAGGATCCTATTAATTTCGATCAACTTGTTTTTTATCCCAGAACTGCAACTTTTCTTTTTATGTTTACATTCACCTCCTGTATATAATTTTTGGTTCTTTAGAACGTAAAGATGGTTAAAATGTAAGTTGGCAACAAACGGTGGTGATGAGACGCTTGCACTCCCGGAAAGGGAGAGGAGTAAGTTAGCAATGATATTGTAGGATCCTATTAATTTCGATCAACTTTTTTTTTTCCCCAGAACTGCAACTTTTATTTTAATGTTCACATTCACCTCCTGCATATATTTTTTGGTTCTCTTGAACCTAAAGATGGTTAAAATGTAAGCTGCCAATCAACGGTGGTGATGAGTTGCCTGCAGTCACGGAAAGGGAGAGTTGTAAGTTTAGCAATGATATTCTAGGATCCTATTAATTTCGATCAACTTTTTTTTTATGCCAGAACTGCAACTTGTCTTTTTATGTTTACATTCACCTCCTAGATAAATTATTTTGGTTCTTTACAACGTAAATATGGTTAAAATGTAAGCTGATAATCAATGGTGGTGATGAGACGCTTGCACTCCCGGAAAGGGAGAGCAGTAAGTTTTGCAATAATGTCCTAGGATCCTAGTAATTTCGATCAACTTGTTTTTAATCCAGGAACTGCAACTTTTCTGTTTATGTTTACGTTCACTTCCTGCATATATTTTTTATTGTCTAGAACCTAATGATGATTAAAATGGAAACTCGCAACCAACGATGGTGATGAGACGCTTGCATTCCTGAAAAGGGAGAGCAGTAAATTTTGCAATGATATCCTAGGATCCAATTATTTTCGATCAAATTGTTTTTTATCCCAGAACTGCAACTTTTCTTTTTTATGTTTACATTCACCTCCTGCATATATTTTTTTGGTTCTTTAGAACCTAAAGACAGTTAAAATGTAACTTGGCAACCAAAGGTGGTGATGAGATGCTTGCACTCCCGGAAAGGGAGAGCAGTAAGTTTTGCAATGATATTCTACGATCCTATTAACTTCAATCAACTTGTTTTTTATCCCATAACTGCAACTTTCCTTTTAATTTTTACATTCTCCTCCTGTATATTTTTTTGGTTCTTTAGAACGTACAGATGGTTAAAATTTAAGCTGGCAACCAACGGTGGTGATGAGATGCTTGCACTCCCGGAAAGGGAGAGCAGTAAGTTTTGAAATGATATTCTAGGATCCTATTAATTTGAATCAACTTGTTTTTTATCCCTCAACTGCAACTATTCTTTTTATGTTTACATTCACCTCCTGCATATATTTTTTATTCTCTGGAACCTAAAGATGGTGAAAATGTAAGCTGGCAACCAACGGTGGCGATGGGATGCTTGCACTCCCGGAAAGGGAGAGCAGTAAATTTTGCAATGATATCCTAGGATCCAATTATTTTCGATCAAATTGTTTTTTATCCTAGAACTGCAACTTTTCTTTTTTATGTTTACATTCACCTCCGCATATATTTTTTTGCTTCTTTAGAACCTAAAGACAGTTAAAATGTAACGTGGCAACCAAAGGTGGTGATGAGATGCTTGCACTCCCGGAAAGGGAGAGCAGTAAGTTTTGCAATGATATTCTACGATCCTATTAACTTCAATCAACTTGTTTTTTATCCCACAACTGCAACTTTTCTTTTTATGTTTACATTCACCTCCTGGATATATTTTTTATTCTCTGGCACCTAAAGATGGTTAAAATGTAAGCTGGCAACCAATGGTGGTGATGAGATGCATGCACTCCCGGAAAGGGAGAGCAGTAAGTTTTGAAATGATATTCTAGGATCCTATTAATTTGAATCAACTTGTTTTTTTATCCCACAACTGCAACTTTTCTTTTTATGTTTACATTCACCTCCTGCATATATTTTTTGGTTCTCTTGAACTTAAAGATGGTTAAAATGTAAGCTGACAATCAACGGTGGTGATGAGATGCTTGCACTCCCGGAAAGGGAGAGCAGTAAGTTTTGAAATGATATTCTAGGATCCTATTAATTTGAATCAACTTGTTTTTTATCCCAAAACTGCAACTTTTCTTTTTACGTTTACATTCACCTCCTGCATATATTTTTTGGTTCTCTTGAACCTAAAAATGGTTATAATGTAAGCTGACAATCAACGGTGGTGATGAGATGCTTGCACTCCCGGAAAGGGAGAGCAGTAAGTTTTGAAATGATATTCTAGGATCCTATTAATTTGAATCAACTTGTTTTTTATCCCACAACTGCAACTTTTCTTTTTATGTTTACATTCACCTCCTGCATATATTTTTTTGGTTCTTTAGAACCTAAAGACGGTTAAAATGTAACCTGGCAACCAACGGTGGTGATGAGATGCTTGCACTCCTTGAAAGGGAGAGCAGTAAGTTTTGCAATGATATTCTACGATCCTATTAATTTGAATCAATTTGTTTTTTTTCTCACAACTGCAAATTTTCTTTTTATGTTTACATTCACCTCCTGCATATATTTTTTGGTTGTCTTGAACCTAAAGATGGTTAAAATGTAAGCTGACAATCAATGATGGTGATGAGATGCTTGCACTCCCGGAAAGGGAGAGCAGTAAGTTTTGAAATGATATTCTAGGATCCTATTAATTTGAATCAACTTGTTTTTTATCCCACAACTGCAACTTTTCTTTTTATGTTTACATTCACCTCCTGCATATATTTTTTGGTTCTCTTGAACCTAAAGATGGTTAAAATGTAAGCTGACAATCAACGGTGGTGATGAGATGCTTGCACTCCCGGAAAGGGAGAGCAGTAAGTTTTGAAATGATATTCTAGGATCCTATTAATTTGAATCAACTTGTTTTTTATCCCACAACTGCAACTTTTCTTTTTATGTTTCCATACACCTCCTGCATATATTTTTTGGTTCTCTTGAACCTAAAGATGGTTAAAATGTAAGCTGACAATCAACGATGGTGATGAGATGCTTGCACTCCTGGAAAGGGAGAGCAGTAAGTTTTGAAATGATATTCTAGGATCCTATTAATTTGAATCAACTTGTTTTTTATCCCACAACTGCAACTTTTCTTTTTATGTTTACATTCACCTCCTGCATATATTTTTTGGTTCTCTTGAACCTAAAGATGGTTAAAATGTAAGCTCACAATCAATGGTGGTGATGAGATGCTTGCACTCCTGGAAAGGGAGAGCAGTAAGTTTTGAAATGATATTCTAGGATCCTATTAATTTGAATCTACTTGTTTTTTATCCCACAACTGCAACTTTTCTTTTGATGTTTACATTCAGCTCCTGCATATATTTTTTGGTTCTCTTGAACCTAAAGATGGTTAAAATGTAAGATGACAATCAACGATGGTGATGAGATGCTTGCACTCCCGGAAAGGGAGAGCAGTAAGTTTTGAAATGATATTCTAGGATCCTATTAATTTGAATCAACTTGTTTTTTATCCCACAACTGCAACTTTTCTTTTTATGTTTACATTCACCTCCTGCATATATTTTTTTGGTTCTTTAGAACCTAAAGACGGTTAAAATGTAACCTGGCAACCAAAGGTGGTGATGAGATGCTTGCACTCCCGGAAAGGGAGAGCAGCAAGTTTTGCAATGATATTCAAAGATACTATTAACTTCAATCAACTTGTTTTTTATCCCAGAACTGCAACTTTTCTTTTTATGTTTACATTCACCTCCTGCATATATTTTTTGGTTCTCTTGAACCTAAAGATGGTTAAAATGTAAGCTGACAATCAACGATGGTGATGAGATGCTTGCACTCCTGGAAAGGGAGAGCAGTAAGTTTTGAAATGATATTCTAGGATCCTATTAATTTGAATCAACTTGTTTTTTATCCCACAACTGCAACTTTTCTTTTTATGTTTACATTCACCTCCTGCATATATTTTTTGGTTCTCTTGAACCTAAAGATGGTTAAAATGTAAGCTCACAATCAATGGTGGTGATGAGATGCTTGCACTCCTGGAAAGGGAGAGCAGTAAGTTTTGAAATGATATTCTAGGATCCTATTAATTTGAATCTACTTGTTTTTTATCCCACAACTGCAACTTTTCTTTTGATGTTTACATTCAGCTCCTGCATATATTTTTTGGTTCTCTTGAACCTAAAGATGGTTAAAATGTAAGATGACAATCAACGATGGTGATGAGATGCTTGCACTCCCGGAAAGGGAGAGCAGTAAGTTTTGAAATGATATTCT
This sequence comes from Populus nigra, assembly GCF_951802175.1. Classification (NCBI taxonomy): domain Eukaryota; kingdom Viridiplantae; phylum Streptophyta; class Magnoliopsida; order Malpighiales; family Salicaceae; genus Populus; species Populus nigra. The sequence goes on from NC_084853.1 coordinate 1,600,638, forward strand.
AGGATCCTATTAATTTGAATCAACTTGTTTTTTATCCCACAACTGCAACTTTTCTTTTTATGTTTACATTCACCTCCTGCATATATTTTTTTGGTTCTTTAGAACCTAAAGACGGTTAAAATGTAACCTGGCAACCAAAGGTGGTGATGAGATGCTTGCACTCCCGGAAAGGGAGAGCAGCAAGTTTTGCAATGATATTCAAAGATACTATTAACTTCAATCAACTTGTTTTTTATCCCAGAACTGCAACTTTTCTTTTTATGTTTACATTCACCTCCTGCATATATTTTTTGGTTCTCTTGAACCTAAAGATGGTTAAAATGTAAGCTCACAATCAATGGTGGTGATGAGATGCTTGCACTCCCGGAAAGGGAGAGCAGTAAGTTTTGAAATGATATTCTAGGATCCTATTAATTTGAATCAACTTGTTTTTTATCCCACAACTGCAACTTTTCTTTTTATGTTTACATTCACCTCCTGCATATATTTTTTGGTTCTCTTGAACCTAAAGATGGTTAAAATGTAAGCTGACAATCAACGGTGGTGATGAGATGCTTGCACTCCCGGAAAGGGAGAGCAGTAAGTTTTGAAATGATATTCTAGGATCCTATTAATTTGAATCAACTTGTTTTTTATCCCACAACTGCAACTTTTCTTTTTATGTTTACATTCACCTCCTGCATATATTTTTTGGTTCTCTTGAACCTAAAGATGGTTAAAATGTAAGATGACAATCAACGATGGTGATGAGATGCTTGCACTCCCGGAAAGGGAGAGCAGTAAGTTTTGAAATTATATTCTAGGATCCTATTAATTTGAATCAACTTGTTTTTTATCCCACAACTGCAACTTTTCTTTTTATGTTTATATTCACCTCGTGCATATATTTTTTGGTTCTCTGGAACCTAAAGATGGTTAAAATGTAAGCTGACAATCAACGATGGTGATGAGATGCTTGCACTCCGGGAAAGGGAGAGCAGTAAGTTTAGCAATGATATTCTACGATCTTATTAATTTCGATCAACTTGTTTTTTATCCCACAACTGCAACTTTTCTTTTTATGTTTACATTCACCTCCTGCATATATTTTTTGGTTCTCTTGAACCTAAAGATGGTTAAAATGTAAGCTGACAACCAATGGTGGTGATGAGATGCTTGCACTCCCGGAAAGGGAGAGCAGTAAGTTTTGAAATGATATTCTAGGATCCTATTAATTTGAATCAACTTGTTTTTTATCCCTCAACTGCAACTTTTCTTTTTATGTTTACATTCAACTCCTGCATATATTTTTTATTCTCTGGAAACTAAAGATGGTTAAAATGTGAGCTGACAAGCAACGATGGTGATGAGATGCTTGCACTCCCGGAAAGGGAGAGCAGTAAGTTTTGAAATGATATTCTAGGATCCTATTAATTTGAATCAACTTCTTTTTTATCCCACAACTGCAACTTTTCTTTTGATGTTTACATTCACCTCCTGCATATATTTTTTGGTTCTCTTGAACCTAAAGATGGTTAAAATGTAAGCTGACAATCAACGATGGTGATGAGATGCTTGCACTCCCGGAAAGGGAGAGCAGTAAGTTTTGAAATGATATTCTAGGATCCTATTAATTTGAATCAACTTGTTTTTTATCCCACAACTGCAACTTTTCTTTTTATGTTTACATTCACCTCCTGCATATATTTTTTGGTTCTCTTGAACCTAAAGATGGTTAAAATGTAAGCTCACAATCAATGGTGGTGATGAGAAGCTTGCACTCCTGGAAAGGGAGAGCAGTAAGTTTTGAAATGATATTCTAGGATCCTATTAATTTGAATCAACTTGTTTTTTATCCCACAACTGCAACTTTTCTTTTGATGTTTACATTCACCTCCTGCATATATTTTTTGGTTCTCTTGAACCTAAAGATGGTTAAAATGTAAGATGACAATGAACGATGGTGATGAGATGCTTGCACTCCCGGAAAGGGAGAGCAGTAAGTTTTGAAATGATATTCTAGGATCCTATTAATTTGAATCAACTTGTTTTTTATCCCTCAACTGCAACTTTTCTTTTTATGTTTACATTCACCTCCTGCATATATTTTTTTGGTTCTTTAGAACCTAAAGACGGTTAAAATGTAACCTGGCAACCAAAGGTGGTGATGAGATGCTTGCACTCCCGGAAAGGGAGAGCAGTAAGTTTTGCAATGATATTCAAAGATACTATTAACTTCAATCAACTTGTTTTTTATCCCAGAACTGCAACTTTTCTTTTTATGTTTACATTCACCTCCTGCATATATTTTTTGGTTCTCTTGAACCTAAAGATGGTTAAAATGTAAGCTCACAATCAATGGTGGTGATGAGATGCGTGCACTCCCGGAAAGGGAGAGCAGTAAGTTTTGAAATGATATTCTAGGATCCTATTAATTTGAATCAACTTGTTTTTTATCCCACAACTGCAACTTTTCTTTTTATGTTTCCATACACCTCCTGCATATATTTTTTGGTTCTCTTGAACCTAAAGATGGTTAAAATGTAAGCTGACAATCAACGATGGTGATGAGATGCTTGCACTCCTGGAAAGGGAGAGCAGTAAGTTTTGAAATGATATTCTAGGATCCTATTAATTTGAATCAACTTGTTTTTTATCCCACAACTGCAACTTTTCTTTTTATGTTTACATTCACCTCCTGCATATATTTTTTGGTTCTCTTGAACCTAAAGATGGTTAAAATGTAAGCTCACAATCAATGGTGGTGATGAGATGCTTGCACTCCTGGAAAGGGAGAGCAGTAAGTTTTGAAATGATATTCTAGGATCCTATTAATTTGAATCAACTTGTTTTTTATCCCACAACTGCAACTTTTCTTTTGATGTTTACATTCACCTCCTGCATATATTTTTTGGTTCTCTTGAACCTAAAGATGGTTAAAATGTAAGATGACAATCAACGATGGTGATGAGATGCTTGCACTCCAGGAAAGGGAGAGCAGTAAGTTTTGAAATTATATTCTAGGATCCTATTAATTTGAATCAACTTGTTTTTTATCCCACAACTGCAACTTTTCTTTTTATGTTTATATTCACCTCGTGCATATATTTTTTGGTTCTCTGGAACCTAAAGATGGTTAAAATGTAAGCTGACAATCAACGATGGTGATGAGATGCTTGCACTCCGGGAAAGGGAGAGCAGTAAGTTTAGCAATGATATTCTACGATCTTATTAATTTCGATCAACTTGTTTTTTTATCCCACAACTGCAACTTTTCTTTTTATGTTTACATTCACCTCCTGCATATATTTTTTGGTTCTCTTGAACCTAAAGATGGTTAAAATGTAAGCTGACAACCAATGGTGGTGATGAGATGCTTGCACTCCCGGAAAGGGAGAGCAGTAAGTTTTGAAATGATATTCTAGGATCCTATTAATTTGAATCAACTTGTTTTTTATCCCTCAACTGCAACTTTTCTTTTTATGTTTACATTCACCTCCTGCATATATTTTTTTGGTTCTTTAGAACCTAAAGACGGTTAAAATGTAACCTGGCAACCAAAGGTGGTGATGAGATGCTGGCACTCGCGGAAAGGGAGAGCAGTAAGTTTTGCAATGATATTCTACGATCCTATTAACTTCAATCAACTTGTTTTTTTATCCCAGAACTGCAACTTTTCTTTTTATGTTTACATTCACCTCCTGTATATATTTTTTGGTTGTCTTGAACCTAAAGATGGTTAAAATGTAAGCTGACAATCAACGATGGTGATGAGATGCTTGCACTCCCGGAAAGGGAGAGCAGTAAGTTTTGAAATGATATTCTAGGATCCTATTAATTTGAATCAACTTGTTTTTTATCCCACAACTGCAACTTTTCTTTTTATGTTTACATTCACCTCCTGCATATATTTTTTGGTTCTCTTGAACCTAAAGATGGTTAAAATGTAAGCTGACAATCAACGATGGTGATGAGATGCTTGCACTCCCGGAAAGGGAGAGCAGTAAGTTTTGAAATGATATTCTAGGATCCTATTAATTTGAATCAACTTGTTTTTTATCCCACAACTGCAACTTTTCTTTTTATGTTTACATTCACCTCCTGCATATATTTTTTGGTTCTCTTGAACCTAAAGATGGTTAAAATGTAAGCTGATAATCAACGGTGGTGATGAGATGCTTGCACTCCCGGAAAGGGGGAGCAGTAAGTTTTGAAATGATATTCTAGGATCCTATTAATTTGAATCAACTTGTTTTTTATCCCACAACTGCAACTTTTCTTTTTATGTTTACATTCACCTCCTGCATATATTTTTTGGTTCTTTTGAACCTAAAGATGGTTAAAATGTAAGCTGACAATCAACGGTGGTGATGAGATGCTTGCACTCCCGGAAAGGGAGAGCAGTAAGTTTTGCAATGATATTCAAAGATACTATTAACTTCAATCAACTTGTTTTTTTATCCCAGAACTGCAACTTTTCTTTTTATGTTTACATTCACCTCCTGTATATATTTTTTGGTTGTCTTGAACCTAAAGATGGTTAAAATGTAAGCTGACAATCAACGATGGTGATGAGATGCTTGCACTCCCGGAAAGGGAGAGCAGTAAGTTTTGAAATGATATTCTAGGATCCTATTAATTTGAATCAACTTGTTTTTTATCCCACAACTGCAACTTTTCTTTTTATGTTTACATTCACCTCCTGTATATATTTTTTGGTTGTCTTGAACCTAAAGATGGTTAAAATGTAAGCTCACAATCAATGGTGGTGATGAGAAGCTTGCACTCCTGGAAAGGGAGAGCAGTAAGTTTTGAAATGATATTTTAGGATCCTATTAATTTGAATCAACTTGTTTTTTATCCCACAACTGCAACTTTTCTTTTGATGTTTACATTCACCTCCTGCATATATTTTTTGGTTCTCTTGAACCTAAAGATGGTTAAAATGTAAGATGACAATGAACGATGGTGATGAGATGCTTGCACTCCCGGAAAGGGAGAGCAGTAAGTTTTGAAATGATATTCTAGGATCCTATTAATTTGAATCAACTTGTTTTTTATCCCTCAACTGCAACTTTTCTTTTTATGTTTACATTCACCTCCTGCATATATTTTTTTGGTTCTTTAGAACCTAAAGACGGTTAAAATGTAACCTGGCAACCAAAGGTGGTGATGAGATGCTTGCACTCCCGGAAAGGGAGAGCAGTAAGTTTTGCAATGATATTCAAAGATACTATTAACTTCAATCAACTTGTTTTTTATCCCAGAACTGCAACTTTTCTTTTTATGTTTACATTCACCTCCTGCATATATTTTTTGGTTCTCTTGAACCTAAAGATGGTTAAAATGTAAGCTCACAATCAATGGTGGTGATGAGATGCGTGCACTCCCGGAAAGGGAGAGCAGTAAGTTTTGAAATGATATTCTAGGATCCTATTAATTTGAATCAACTTGTTTTTTATCCCACAACTGCAACTTTTCTTTTTATGTTTCCATACACCTCCTGCATATATTTTTTGGTTCTCTTGAACCTAAAGATGGTTAAAATGTAAGCTGACAATCAACGATGGTGATGAGATGCTTGCACTCCCGGAAAGGGAGAGCAGTAAGTTTTGAAATGATATTCTAGGATCCTATTAATTTGAATCAACTTGTTTTTTATCCCACAACTGCAACTTTTCTTTTTATGTTTACATTCACCTCCTGCATATATTTTTTGGTTCTCTTGAACCTAAAGATGGTTAAAATGTAAGCTCACAATCAATGGTGGTGATGAGATGCTTGCACTCCTGGAAAGGGAGAGCAGTAAGTTTTGAAATGATATTCTAGGATCCTATTAATTTGAATCAACTTGTTTTTTATCCCACAACTGCAACTTTTCTTTTGATGTTTACATTCACCTCCTGCATATATTTTTTGGTTCTCTTGAACCTAAAGATGGTTAAAATGTAAGATGACAATCAACGATGGTGATGAGATGCTTGCACTCCAGGAAAGGGAGAGCAGTAAGTTTTGAAATTATATTCTAGGATCCTATTAATTTGAATCAACTTGTTTTTTATCCCACAACTGCAACTTTTCTTTTTATGTTTATATTCACCTCGTGCATATATTTTTTGGTTCTCTGGAACCTAAAGATGGTTAAAATGTAAGCTGACAATCAACGATGGTGATGAGATGCTTGCACTCCGGGAAAGGGAGAGCAGTAAGTTTTGAAATGATATTCTAGGATCCTATTAATTTGAATCAACTTGTTTTTTATCCCACAACTGCAACTTTTCTTTTGATGTTTACATTCACCTCCTGCATATATTTTTTGGTTCTCTTGAACCTAAAGATGGTTAAAATGTAAGATGACAATCAACGATGGTGATGAGATGCTTGCACTCCAGGAAAGGGAGAGCAGTAAGTTTTGAAATTATATTCTAGGATCCTATTAATTTGAATCAACTTGTTTTTTATCCCACAACTGCAACTTTTCTTTTTATGTTTATATTCACCTCGTGCATATATTTTTTGGTTCTCTGGAACCTAAAGATGGTTAAAATGTAAGCTGACAATCAACGATGGTGATGAGATGCTTGCACTCCGGGAAAGGGAGAGCAGTAAGTTTAGCAATGATATTCTACGATCTTATTAATTTCGATCAACTTGTTTTTTTATCCCACAACTGCAACTTTTCTTTTTATGTTTACATTCACCTCCTGCATATATTTTTTGGTTCTCTTGAACCTAAAGATGGTTAAAATGTAAGCTGACAACCAATGGTGGTGATGAGATGCTTGCACTCCCGGAAAGGGAGAGCAGTAAGTTTTGAAATGATATTCTAGGATCCTATTAATTTGAATCAACTTGTTTTTTATCCCTCAACTGCAACTTTTCTTTTTATGTTTACATTCACCTCCTGCATATATTTTTTTGGTTCTTTAGAACCTAAAGACGGTTAAAATGTAACCTGGCAACCAAAGGTGGTGATGAGATGCTGGCACTCGCGGAAAGGGAGAGCAGTAAGTTTTGCAATGATATTCTACGATCCTATTAACTTCAATCAACTTGTTTTTTTATCCCAGAACTGCAACTTTTCTTTTTATGTTTACATTCACCTCCTGTATATATTTTTTGGTTGTCTTGAACCTAAAGATGGTTAAAATGTAAGCTGACAATCAACGATGGTGATGAGATGCTTGCACTCCCGGAAAGGGAGAGCAGTAAGTTTTGAAATGATATTCTAGGATCCTATTAATTTGAATCAACTTGTTTTTTATCCCACAACTGCAACTTTTCTTTTTATGTTTACATTCACCTCCTGCATATATTTTTTGGTTCTCTTGAACCTAAAGATGGTTAAAATGTAAGCTGACAATCAACGATGGTGATGAGATGCTTGCACTCCCGGAAAGGGAGAGCAGTAAGTTTTGAAATGATATTCTAGGATCCTATTAATTTGAATCAACTTGTTTTTTATCCCACAACTGCAACTTTTCTTTTTATGTTTACATTCACCTCCTGCATATATTTTTTGGTTCTCTTGAACCTAAAGATGGTTAAAATGTAAGCTGATAATCAACGGTGGTGATGAGATGCTTGCACTCCCGGAAAGGGGGAGCAGTAAGTTTTGAAATGATATTCTAGGATCCTATTAATTTGAATCAACTTGTTTTTTATCCCACAACTGCAACTTTTCTTTTTATGTTTACATTCACCTCCTGCATATATTTTTTGGTTCTTTTGAACCTAAAGATGGTTAAAATGTAAGCTGACAATCAACGGTGGTGATGAGATGCTTGCACTCCCGGAAAGGGAGAGCAGTAAGTTTTGAAATGATATTCTAGGATGCTATTAATTTGTATCAACTTGTTTTTTATCCCACAACTGCAACTTTTCTTTTTATGTTTACATTCAACTCCTGCATATATTTTTTATTCTCTCGAAACTAAAGATGGTTAAAATGTGAGCTGGCAACCAACGGTGGTGATGAGATGCTTGCACTCCCTGAAAGGGAGAGCAGTAAGTTTAGCAATGATATCCTAGGATCCTATTAATTTGAATCAATTTGTTTTTTTTTCTCACAACTGCAAATTTTCTTTTTATGTTTATATTCACCTCCTGCATATATTTTTTGGTTCTCTTGAACCTAAAGATGGTTAAAATGTAAGCTGACAACCAAAGGTGGTGATGAGATGCTGGCACTCGCGGAAAGGGAGAGCAGTAAGTTTTGCAATGATATTCTACGATCCTATTAACTTCAATCAACTTGTTTTTTTATCCCAGAACTGCAACTTTTCTTTTTATGTTTACATTCACCTCCTGTATATATTTTTTGGTTGTCTTGAACCTAAAGATGGTTAAAATGTAAGCTGACAATCAACGATGGTGATGAGATGCTTGCACTCCCGGAAAGGGAGAGCAGTAAGTTTTGAAATGATATTCTAGGATCCTATTAATTTGAATCAACTTGTTTTTTATCCCACAACTGCAACTTTTCTTTTTATGTTTACATTCACCTCCTGCATATATTTTTTGGTTCTCTTGAACCTAAAGATGGTTAAAATGTAAGCTGACAATCAACGATGGTGATGAGATGCTTGCACTCCCAGAAAGGGAGAGCAGTAAGTTTTGAAATGATATTCTAGGATCCTATTAATTTGAATCAACTTGTTTTTTATCCCACAACTGCAACTTTTCTTTTTATGTTTACATTCACCTCCTGCATATATTTTTTGGTTCTCTTGAACCTAAAGATGGTTAAAATGTAAGCTGATAATCAACGGTGGTGATGAGATGCTTGCACTCCCGGAAAGGGGGAGCAGTAAGTTTTGAAATGATATTCTAGGATCCTATTAATTTGAATCAACTTGTTTTTTATCCCACAACTGCAACTTTTCTTTTTATGTTTACATTCACCTCCTGCATATATTTTTTGGTTCTTTTGAACCTAAAGATGGTTAAAATGTAAGCTGACAATCAACGGTGGTGATGAGATGCTTGCACTCCCGGAAAGGGAGAGCAGTAAGTTTTGAAATGATATTCTAGGATGCTATTAATTTGAATCAACTTGTTTTTTATCCCACAACTGCAACTTTTCTTTTTATGTTTACATTCAACTCCTGCATATATTTTTTATTCTCTCGAAACTAAAGATGGTTAAAATGTGAGCTGGCAACCAACGGTGGTGATGAGATGCTTGCACTCCCTGAAAGGGAGAGCAGTAAGTTTAGCAATGATATCCTAGGATCCTATTAATTTGAATCAATTTGTTTTTTTTTCTCACAACTGCAAATTTTCTTTTTATGTTTATATTCACCTCCTGCATATATTTTTTGGTTCTCTTGAACCTAAAGATGGTTAAAATGTAAGCTGACAATCAACGATGGTGATGAGATGCTTGCACTCCCGGAAAGGGAGAGCAGTAAGTTTTGAAATGATATTCTAGGATGCTATTAATTTGAATCAACTTGTTTTTTATCCCACAACTGCAACTTTTCTTTTTATGTTTACATTCAACTCCTGCATATATTTTTTATTCTCTGGAAACTAAAGATGGTTAAAATGTGAGCTGACAAGCAACGATGGTGATGAGATGCTTGCACTCCCGGAAAGGGAGAGCAGTAAGTTTTGAAATGATATTCTAGGATCCTATTAATTTGAATCAACTTCTTTTTTATCCCACAACTGCAACTTTTCTTTTGATGTTTACATTCACCTCCTGCATATATTTTTTGGTTCTCTTGAACCTAAAGATGGTTAAAATGTAAGCTGACAATCAACGATGGTGATGAGATGCTTGCACTCCCGGAAAGGGAGAGCAGTAAGTTTTGAAATGATATTCTAGGATGCTATTAATTTGAATCAACTTGTTTTTTATCCCACAACTGCAACTTTTCTTTTTATGTTTACATTCAACTCCTGCATATATTTTTTATTCTCTGGAAACTAAAGATGGTTAAAATGTGAGCTGACAAGCAACGATGGTGATGAGATGCTTGCACTCACGGAAAGGGAGAGCAGTAAGTTTTGAAATGATATTCTAGGATGCTATTAATTTGAATCAACTTGTTTTTTATCCCACAACTGCAACTTTTCTTTTTATGTTTACATTCAACTCCTGCATATATTTTTTATTCTCTGGAAACTAAAGATGGTTAAAATGTAAGGTGACAATCAACGGTGGTGATGAGATGCTTGCACTCCGGGAAAGGGAGAGCAGTAAGTTTAGCAATGATATTCTACGATCTTATTAATTTCGATCAAATTGTTTTTTATCCCACAACTGCAACTTTTCTTTTTATGTTTACATTCACCTCCTGCATATATTTTTTGGTTCTCTTGAACCTAAAGATGGTTAAAATGTAAGCTGACAACCAACGGTGGTGATGAGATGCTTGCACTCCCGGAAAGGGGGAGCAGTAAGTTTTGAAATGATATTCTAGGATCCTATTAATTTGAATCAACTTGTTTTTTATCCCTCAACTGCAACTTTTCTTTTTATGTTTCCATACACCTCCTGCATATATTTTTTGGTTCTCTTGAACCTAAAGATGGTTAAAATGTAAGCTGACAATCAACGATGGTGATGAGATGCTTGCACTCCTAGAAAGGGAGAGCAGTAAGTTTTGAAATGATATTCTAGGATCCTATTAATTTGAATCAACTTGTTTTTTATCCCACAACTGCAACTTTTCTTTTTATGTTTACATTCACCTCCTGCATATATTTTTTGGTTCTCTTGAACCTAAAGATGGTTAAAATGTAAGCTCACAATCAATGGTGGTGATGAGATGCTTGCACTCCTGGAAAGGGAGAGCAGTAAGTTTTGAAATGATATTCTAGGATCCTATTAATTTGAATCAACTTGTTTTTTATCCCACAACTGCAACTTTTCTTTTGATGTTTACATTCACCTCCTGCATATATTTTTTGGTTCTCTTGAACCTAAAGATGGTTAAAATGTAAGATGACAATCAACGATGGTGATGAGATGCTTGCACTCCCGGAAAGGGAGAGCAGTAAGTTTTGAAATGATATTCTAGGATCCTATTAATTTGAATCAACTTGTTTTTTATCCCACAACTACAACTTTTCTTTTTATGTTTATATTCACCTCGTGCATATATTTTTTGGTTCTCTGGAACCTATAGATGGTTAAAATGTAAGCTGACAATCAACGGTGGTGATGAGATGCTTGCACTCCGGGAAAGGGAGAGCAGTAAGTTTAGCAATGATATTCTACGATCTTATTAATTTCGATCAACTTGTTTTTTATCCCACAACTGCAACTTTTCTTTTTATGTTTACATTCACCTCCTGCATATATTTTTTGGTTCTCTTGAACCTAAAGATGGTTAAAATGTAAGCTGACAACCAACGGTGGTGATGAAATGCTTGCACTCCCGGAAAGGGGGAGCAGTAAGTTTTGAAATGATATTCTAGGATCCTATTAATTTGAATCAACTTGTTTTTTATCCCTCAACTGCAACTTTTCTTTTTATGTTTACATTCACCTCCTGCATATATTTTTTTGGTTCTTTAGAACCTAAAGACGATTAAAATGTAACGTGGCAACCAAAGGTGGTGATGAGATGCTGGCACTCGCGGAAAGGGAGATCAGTAAGTTTTGCAATGATATTCTACGATCCTATTAACTTCAATCAACTTGTTTTTTATCCCAGAACTGCAACTTTTCTTTTTATGTTTACATTCACCTCCTGCATATATTTTTTGGTTCTCTTGAACCTAAAGATGGTTAAAATGTAAGCTGACAATCAACGATGGTGATGAGATGCTTGCACTCCTAGAAAGGGAGAGCAGTAAGTTTTGAAATGATATTCTAGGATCCTATTAATTTGAATCAACTTGTTTTTTATCCCACAACTGCAACTTTTCTTTTTATGTTTACATTCACCTCCTGCATATATTTTTTGGTTCTCTTGAACCTAAAGATGGTTAAAATGTAAGCTCACAATCAATGGTGGTGATGAGATGCTTGCACTCCTGGAAAGGGAGAGCAGTAAGTTTTGAAATGATATTCTAGGATCCTATTAATTTGAATCAACTTGTTTTTTATCCCACAACTGCAACTTTTCTTTTGATGTTTACATTCACCTCCTGCATATATTTTTTGGTTCTCTTGAACCTAAAGATGGTTAAAATGTAAGCTGACAATCAACGATGGTGATGAGATGCTTGCACTCCCGGAAAGGGAGAGCAGTAAGTTTTGAAATGATATTCTAGGATCCTATTAATTTGAATCAACTTGTTTTTTATCCCACAACTGCAACTTTTCTTTTTATGTTTACATTCACCTCCTGCATATATTTTTTGGTTCTCTTGAACCTAAAGATGGTTAAAATGTAAGCTGACAATCAACGATGGTGATGAGATGCTTGCACTCCCGGAAAGGGAGAGCAGTAAGTTTTGAAATGATATTCTAGGATCCTATTAATTTGAATCAACTTGTTTTTTATCCCACAACTGCAACTTTTCTTTTTATGTTTACATTCACCTCCTGCATATATTTTTTGGTTCTCTTGAACCTAAAGATGGTTAAAATGTAAGCTGACAATCAACGGTGGTGATGAGATGCTTGCACTCCCGGAAAGGGGGAGCAGTAAGTTTTGAAATGATATTCTAGGATCCTATTAATTTGAATCAACTTGTTTTTTATCCCACAACTGCAACTTTTCTTTTTATGTTTACATTCACCTCCTGCATATATTTTTTGGTTCTTTTGAACCTAAAGATGGTTAAAATGTAAGCTGACAATCAACGGTGGTGATGAGATGCTTGCACTCCCGGAAAGGGAGAGCAGTAAGTTTTGAAATGATATTCTAGGATGCTATTAATTTGAATCAACTTGTTTTTTATCCCACAACTGCAACTTTTCTTTTTATGTTTACATTCAACTCCTGCATATATTTTTTATTCTCTGGAAACTAAAGATGGTTAAAATGTGAGCTGGCAACCAACGGTGGTGATGAGATGCTTGCACTCCCTGAAAGGGAGAGCAGTAAGTTTAGCAATGATATCCTAGGATCCTATTAATTTGAATCAATTTGTTTTTTTTCTCACAACTGCAAATTTTCTTTTTATGATTACATTCACCTCCTGCATATATTTTTTGGTTCTTTTGAACCTAAAGATGGTTAAAATGTAAGCTGACAATCAACGTTGGTGATGAGATGCTTGCACTCCCGGAAAGGGGGAGCAGTAAGTTTTGAAATGATATTCTAGGATCCTATTAATTTGAATCAACTTGTTTTTTATCCCACAACTGCAACTTTTCTTTTTATGTTTACATTCACCTCCTGCATATATTTTTTGGTTCTTTTGAACCTAAAGATGGTTAAAATGTAAGCTGACAATCAACGGTGGTGATGAGATGCTTGCACTCCCGGAAAGGGAGAGCAGTAAGTTTTGAAATGATATTCTAGGATGCTATTAATTTGAATCAACTTGTTTTTTATCCCACAACTGCAACTTTTCTTTTTATGTTTACATTCAACTCCTGCATATATTTTTTATTCTCTGGAAACTAAAGATGGTTAAAATGTGAGCTGGCAACCAACGGTGGTGATGAGATGCTTGCACTCCCTGAAAGGGAGAGCAGTAAGTTTAGCAATGATATCCTAGGATCCTATTAATTTGAATCAATTTGTTTTTTTTCTCACAGCTGCAAATTTTCTTTTTATGTTTACATTCACCTCCTGCATATATTTTTTGGTTCTCTTGAACCTAAAGATGGTTAAAATGTAATCTGACAATCAACGATGGTGATGAGATGCTTGCACTCCCGGAAAGGGAGAGCAGTAAGTTTTGAAATGATATTCTAGGATGCTATTAATTTGAATCAACTTGTTTTTTATCCCACAACTGCAACTTTTCTTTTTATGTTTACATTCAACTCCTGCATATATTTTTTATTCTCTGGAAACTAAAGATGGTTAAAATGTGAGCTGACAAGCAACGATGGTGATGAGATGCTTGCACTCCCGGAAAGGGAGAGCAGTAAGTTTTGAAATGATATTCTAGGATCCTATTAATTTGAATCAACTTCTTTTTTATCCCACAACTGCAACTTTTCTTTTGATGTTTACATTCACCTCCTGCATATATTTTTTGGTTCTCTTGAACCTAAAGATGGTTAAAATGTAAGATGACAATCAACGATGGTGATGAGATGCTTGCACTCCCGGAAAGGGAGAGCAGTAAGTTTTGAAATGATATTCTAGGATGCTATTAATTTGAATCAACTTGTTTTTTATCCCACAACTGCAACTTTTCTTTTTATGTTTACATTCAACTCCTGCATATATTTTTTATTCTCTGGAAACTAAAGATGGTTAAAATGTGAGCTGACAAGCAACGATGGTGATGAGATGCTTGCACTCCCGGAAAGGGAGAGCAGTAAGTTTTGAAATGATATTCTAGGATGCTATTAATTTGAATCAAGTTGTTTTTTATCCCACAACTGCAACTTTTCTTTTTATGTTTACATTCAACTCCTGCATATATTTTTTATTCTCTGGAAACTAAAGATGGTTAAAATGTAAGCTGACAATCAACGGTGGTGATGAGATGCTTGCACTCCGGGAAAGGGAGAGCAGTAAGTTTAGCAATGATATTCTACGATCTTATTAATTTCGATCAACTTGTTTTTTATCCCACAACTGCAACTTTTCTTTTGATGTTTACATTCACCTCCTGCATATATTTTTTGGTTCTCTTGAACCTAAAGATGGTTAAAATGTAAGCTGACAACCAACGGTGGTGATGAGATGCTTGCACTCCCGGAAAGGGAGAGCAGTAAGTTTTGAAATGATATTCTAGGATGCTATTAATTTGAATCAACTTGTTTTTTATCCCACAACTGCAACTTTTCTTTTTATGTTTACATTCAACTCCTGCATATATTTTTTATTCTCTGGAAACTAAAGATGGTTAAAATGTGAGCTGACAAGCAACGATGGTGATGAGATGCTTGCACTCCCGGAAAGGGAGAGCAGTAAGTTTTGAAATGATATTCTAGGATCCTATTAATTTGAATCAACTTCTTTTTTATCCCACAACTGCAACTTTTCTTTTTATGTTTACATTCAACTCCTGCATATATTTTTTATTCTCTGGAAACTAAAGATGGTTAAAATGTGAGCTGACAAGCAACGATGGTGATGAGATGCTTGCACTCCCGGAAAGGGAGAGTAGTAAGTTTTGAAATGATATTCTAGGATGCTATTAATTTGAATCAACTTGTTTTTTATCCCACAACTGCAACTTTTCTTTTTATGTTTACATTCAACTCCTGCATATATTTTTTATTCTCTGGAAACTAAAGATGGTTAAAATGTGAGCTCACAAGCAACGATGGTGATGAGATGCTTGCACTCCCGGAAAGGGAGAGCAGTAAGTTTTGAAATGATATTCTAGGATCCTATTAATTTGAATCAACTTCTTTTTTATCCCACAACTGCAACTTTTCTTTTGATGTTTACATTCACCTCCTGCATATATTTTTTGGTTCTCTTGAACCTAAAGATGGTTAAAATGTAAGATGACAATCAACGATGGTGATGAGATGCTTGCACTCCCGGAAAGGGAGAGCAGTAAGTTTTGAAATGATATTCTAGGATCCTATTAATTTGAATCAACTTCTTTTTTATCCCACAACTGCAACTTTTCTTTTGATGTTTACATTCACCTCCTGCATATATTTTTTGGTTCTCTTGAACCTAAAGATGGTTAAAATGTAAGATGACAATCAACGATGGTGATGAGATGCTTGCACTCCCGGAAAGGGAGAGCAGTAAGTTTTGAAATGATATTCTAGGATGCTATTAATTTGAATCAACTTGTTTTTTATCCCACAACTGCAACTTTTCTTTTTATGTTTACATTCAACTCCTGCATATATTTTTTATTCTCTGGAAACTAAAGATGGTTAAAATGTGAGCTGACAAGCAACGATGGTGATGAGATGCTTGCACTCCCGGAAAGGGAGAGCAGTAAGTTTTGAAATGATATTCTAGGATGCTATTAATTTGAATCAAGTTGTTTTTTATCCCACAACTGCAACTTTTCTTTTTATGTTTACATTCAACTCCTGCATATATTTTTTATTCTCTGGAAACTAAAGATGGTTAAAATGTGAGCTGACAAGCAACGATGGTGATGAGATGCTTGCACTCCCGGAAAGGGGGAGCAGTAAGTTTTGAAATGATATTCTAGGATCCTATTAATTTGAATCAACTTGTTTTTTATCCCACAACTGCAACTTTTCTTTTTATGTTTACATTCACCTCCTGCATATATTTTTTGGTTCTTTTGAACCTAAAGATGGTTAAAATGTAAGCTGACAATCAACGGTGGTGATGAGATGCTTGCACTCCCGGAAAGGGAGAGCAGTAAGTTTTGAAATGATATTCTAGGATGCTATTAATTTGAATCAACTTGTTTTTTATCCCACAACTGCAACTTTTCTTTTTATGTTTACATTCAACTCCTGCATATATTTTTTATTCTCTGGAAACTAAAGATGGTTAAAATGTGAGCTGGCAACCAACGGTGGTGATGAGATGCTTGCACTCCCTGAAAGGGAGAGCAGTAAGTTTAGCAATGATATCCTAGGATCCTATTAATTTGAATCAATTTGTTTTTTTTCTCACAACTGCAAATTTTCTTTTTATGATTACATTCACCTCCTGCATATATTTTTTGGTTCTTTTGAACCTAAAGATGGTTAAAATGTAAGCTGACAATCAACGTTGGTGATGAGATGCTTGCACTCCCGGAAAGGGGGAGCAGTAAGTTTTGAAATGATATTCTAGGATCCTATTAATTTGAATCAACTTGTTTTTTATCCCACAACTGCAACTTTTCTTTTTATGTTTACATTCACCTCCTGCATATATTTTTTGGTTCTTTTGAACCTAAAGATGGTTAAAATGTAAGCTGACAATCAACGGTGGTGATGAGATGCTTGCACTCCCGGAAAGGGAGAGCAGTAAGTTTTGAAATGATATTCTAGGATGCTATTAATTTGAATCAACTTGTTTTTTATCCCACAACTGCAACTTTTCTTTTTATGTTTACATTCAACTCCTGCATATATTTTTTATTCTCTGGAAACTAAAGATGGTTAAAATGTGAGCTGGCAACCAACGGTGGTGATGAGATGCTTGCACTCCCTGAAAGGGAGAGCAGTAAGTTTAGCAATGATATCCTAGGATCCTATTAATTTGAATCAATTTGTTTTTTTTCTCACAGCTGCAAATTTTCTTTTTATGTTTACATTCACCTCCTGCATATATTTTTTGGTTCTCTTGAACCTAAAGATGGTTAAAATGTAATCTGACAATCAACGATGGTGATGAGATGCTTGCACTCCCGGAAAGGGAGAGCAGTAAGTTTTGAAATGATATTCTAGGATGCTATTAATTTGAATCAACTTGTTTTTTATCCCACAACTGCAACTTTTCTTTTTATGTTTACATTCAACTCCTGCATATATTTTTTATTCTCTGGAAACTAAAGATGGTTAAAATGTGAGCTGACAAGCAACGATGGTGATGAGATGCTTGCACTCCCGGAAAGGGAGAGCAGTAAGTTTTGAAATGATATTCTAGGATCCTATTAATTTGAATCAACTTCTTTTTTATCCCACAACTGCAACTTTTCTTTTGATGTTTACATTCACCTCCTGCATATATTTTTTGGTTCTCTTGAACCTAAAGATGGTTAAAATGTAAGATGACAATCAACGATGGTGATGAGATGCTTGCACTCCCGGAAAGGGAGAGCAGTAAGTTTTGAAATGATATTCTAGGATGCTATTAATTTGAATCAACTTGTTTTTTATCCCACAACTGCAACTTTTCTTTTTATGTTTACATTCAACTCCTGCATATATTTTTTATTCTCTGGAAACTAAAGATGGTTAAAATGTGAGCTGACAAGCAACGATGGTGATGAGATGCTTGCACTCCCGGAAAGGGAGAGCAGTAAGTTTTGAAATGATATTCTAGGATGCTATTAATTTGAATCAAGTTGTTTTTTATCCCACAACTGCAACTTTTCTTTTTATGTTTACATTCAACTCCTGCATATATTTTTTATTCTCTGGAAACTAAAGATGGTTAAAATGTAAGCTGACAATCAACGGTGGTGATGAGATGCTTGCACTCCGGGAAAGGGAGAGCAGTAAGTTTAGCAATGATATTCTACGATCTTATTAATTTCGATCAACTTGTTTTTTATCCCACAACTGCAACTTTTCTTTTGATGTTTACATTCACCTCCTGCATATATTTTTTGGTTCTCTTGAACCTAAAGATGGTTAAAATGTAAGCTGACAACCAACGGTGGTGATGAGATGCTTGCACTCCCGGAAAGGGAGAGCAGTAAGTTTTGAAATGATATTCTAGGATGCTATTAATTTGAATCAACTTGTTTTTTATCCCACAACTGCAACTTTTCTTTTTATGTTTACATTCAACTCCTGCATATATTTTTTATTCTCTGGAAACTAAAGATGGTTAAAATGTGAGCTGACAAGCAACGATGGTGATGAGATGCTTGCACTCCCGGAAAGGGAGAGCAGTAAGTTTTGAAATGATATTCTAGGATCCTATTAATTTGAATCAACTTCTTTTTTATCCCACAACTGCAACTTTTCTTTTTATGTTTACATTCAACTCCTGCATATATTTTTTATTCTCTGGAAACTAAAGATGGTTAAAATGTGAGCTGACAAGCAACGATGGTGATGAGATGCTTGCACTCCCGGAAAGGGAGAGTAGTAAGTTTTGAAATGATATTCTAGGATGCTATTAATTTGAATCAACTTGTTTTTTATCCCACAACTGCAACTTTTCTTTTTATGTTTACATTCAACTCCTGCATATATTTTTTATTCTCTGGAAACTAAAGATGGTTAAAATGTGAGCTCACAAGCAACGATGGTGATGAGATGCTTGCACTCCCGGAAAGGGAGAGCAGTAAGTTTTGAAATGATATTCTAGGATCCTATTAATTTGAATCAACTTCTTTTTTATCCCACAACTGCAACTTTTCTTTTGATGTTTACATTCACCTCCTGCATATATTTTTTGGTTCTCTTGAACCTAAAGATGGTTAAAATGTAAGATGACAATCAACGATGGTGATGAGATGCTTGCACTCCCGGAAAGGGAGAGCAGTAAGTTTTGAAATGATATTCTAGGATCCTATTAATTTGAATCAACTTCTTTTTTATCCCACAACTGCAACTTTTCTTTTGATGTTTACATTCACCTCCTGCATATATTTTTTGGTTCTCTTGAACCTAAAGATGGTTAAAATGTAAGATGACAATCAACGATGGTGATGAGATGCTTGCACTCCCGGAAAGGGAGAGCAGTAAGTTTTGAAATGATATTCTAGGATGCTATTAATTTGAATCAACTTGTTTTTTATCCCACAACTGCAACTTTTCTTTTTATGTTTACATTCAACTCCTGCATATATTTTTTATTCTCTGGAAACTAAAGATGGTTAAAATGTGAGCTGACAAGCAACGATGGTGATGAGATGCTTGCACTCCCGGAAAGGGAGAGCAGTAAGTTTTGAAATGATATTCTAGGATGCTATTAATTTGAATCAAGTTGTTTTTTATCCCACAACTGCAACTTTTCTTTTTATGTTTACATTCAACTCCTGCATATATTTTTTATTCTCTGGAAACTAAAGATGGTTAAAATGTAAGCTGACAATCAACGGTGGTGATGAGATGCTTGCACTCCGGGAAAGGGAGAGCAGTAAGTTTAGCAATGATATTCTACGATCTTATTAATTTCGATCAACTTGTTTTTTATCCCACAACTGCAACTTTTCTTTTTATGTTTACATTCACCTCCTGCATATATTTTTTGGTTCTCTTGAACCTAAAGATGGTTAAAATGTAAGCTGACAATCAACGGTGGTGATGAGATGCTTGCACTCCCGGAAAGGGAGAGCAGTAAGTTTTGAAATGATATTCTAGGATGCTATTAATTTGAATCAACTTGTTTTTTATCCCACAACTGCAACTTTTCTTTTTATGTTTACATTCAACTCCTGCATATATTTTTTATTCTCTGGAAACTAAAGATGGTTAAAATGTGAGCTGACAAGCAACGATGGTGATGAGATGCTTGCACTCCCGGAAAGGGAGAGCAGTAAGTTTTGAAATGATATTCTAGGATCCTATTAATTTGAATCAACTTCTTTTTTATCCCACAACTGCAACTTTTCTTTTTATGTTTACATTCAACTCCTGCATATATTTTTTATTCTCTGGAAACTAAAGATGGTTAAAATGTGAGCTGACAAGCAACGATGGTGATGAGATGCTTGCACTCCCGGAAAGGGAGAGTAGTAAGTTTTGAAATGATATTCTAGGATGCTATTAATTTGAATCAACTTGTTTTTTATCCCACAACTGCAACTTTTCTTTTTATGTTTACATTCAACTCCTGCATATATTTTTTATTCTCTGGAAACTAAAGATGGTTAAAATGTGAGCTGACAAGCAACGATGGTGATGAGATGCTTGCACTCCCGGAAAGGGAGAGCAGTAAGTTTTGAAATGATATTCTAGGATCCTATTAATTTGAATCAACTTCTTTTTTATCCCACAACTGCAACTTTTCTTTTTATGTTTACATTCAACTCCTGCATATATTTTTTATTCTCTGGAAACTAAAGATGGTTAAAATGTAAGCTGACAATCAACGGTGGTGATGAGATGCTTGCACTCCGGGAAAGGGAGAGCAGTAAGTTTAGCAATGATATTCTACGATCTTATTAATTTCGATCAACTTGTTTTTTATCCCACAACTGCAACTTTTCTTTTTATGTTTACATTCACCTCCTGCATATATTTTTTGGTTCTCTTGAACCTAAAGATGGTTAAAATGTAAGCTGACAACCAACGGTGGTGATGAGATGCTTGCACTCCCGGAAAGGGAGAGCAGTAAGTTTTGAAATGATATTCTAGGATGCTATTAATTTGAATCAACTTGTTTTTTATCCCACAACTGCAACTTTTCTTTTTATGTTTACATTCAACTCCTGCATATATTTTTTATTCTCTGGAAACTAAAGATGGTTAAAATGTGAGCTGACAAGCAACGATGGTGATGAGATGCTTGCACTCCCGGAAAGGGAGAGCAGTAAGTTTTGAAATGATATTCTAGGATCCTATTAATTTGAATCAACTTCTTTTTTATCCCACAACTGCAACTTTTCTTTTGATGTTTACATTCACCTCCTGCATATATTTTTTGGTTCTCTTGAACCTAAAGATGGTTAAAATGTAAGCTGACAACCAACGGTGGTGATGAGATGCTTGCACTCCCGGAAAGGGAGAGCAGTAAGTTTTGAAATGATATTCTAGGATGCTATTAATTTGAATCAACTTGTTTTTTATCCCACAACTACAACTTTTCTTTTTATGTTTACATTCAACTCCTGCATATATTTTTTATTCTCTGGAAACTAAAGATGGTTAAAATGTGAGCTGACAAGCAACGATGGTGATGAGATGCTTGCACTCCCGGAAAGGGAGAGCAGTAAGTTTTGAAATGATATTCTAGGATCCTATTAATTTGAATCAACTTCTTTTTTATCCCACAACTGCAACTTTTCTTTTTATGTTTACATTCAACTCCTGCATATATTTTTTATTCTCTGGAAACTAAAGATGGTTAAAATGTGAGCTGACAAGCAACGATGGTGATGAGATGCTTGCACTCCCGGAAAGGGAGAGTAGTAAGTTTTGAAATGATATTCTAGGATGCTATTAATTTGAATCAACTTGTTTTTTATCCCACAACTGCAACTTTTCTTTTTATGTTTACATTCAACTCCTGCATATATTTTTTATTCTCTGGAAACTAAAGATGGTTAAAATGTGAGCTGACAAGCAACGATGGTGATGAGATGCTTGCACTCCCGGAAAGGGAGAGCAGTAAGTTTTGAAATGATATTCTAGGATCCTATTAATTTGAATCAACTTCTTTTTTATCCCACAACTGCAACTTTTCTTTTGATGTTTACATTCACCTCCTGCATATATTTTTTGGTTCTCTTGAACCTAAAGATGGTTAAAATGTAAGCTGACAATCAACGATGGTGATGAGATGCTTGCACTCCTAGAAAGGGAGAGCAGTAAGTTTTGAAATGATATTCTAGGATCCTATTAATTTGAATCAACTTCTTTTTTATCCCACAACTGCAACTTTTCTTTTGATGTTTACATTCACCTCCTGCATATATTTTTTGGTTCTCTTGAACCTAAAGATGGTTAAAATGTAAGCTGACAACCAACGGTGGTGATGAGATGCTTGCACTCCCGGAAAGGGAGAGCAGTAAGTTTTGAAATGATATTCTAGGATGCTATTAATTTGAATCAACTTGTTTTTTATCCCACAACTGCAAATTTTCTTTTTATGTTTACATTCAACTCCTGCATATATTTTTTATTCTCTGGAAACTAAAGATGGTTAAAATGTGAGCTGACAAGCAACGATGGTGATGAGATGCTTGCACTCCCGGAAAGGGAGAGCAGTAAGTTTTGAAATGATATTCTAGGATGCTATTAATTTGAATCAAGTTGTTTTTTATCCCACAACTGCAACTTTTCTTTTTATGTTTACATTCAACTCCTGCATATATTTTTTATTCTCTGGAAACTAAAGATGGTTAAAATATAAGCTGACAATCAACGGTGGTGATGAGATGCTTGCACTCCAGGAAAGGGAGAGCAGTAAGTTTAGCAATGATATTCTACGATCTTATTAATTTCGATCAACTTGTTTTTTATCCCACAACTGCAACTTTTCTTTTTATGTTTACATTCACCTCCTGCATATATTTTTTGGTTCTCTTGAACCTAAAGATGGTTAAAATGTAAGCTGACAACCAACGGTGGTGATGAGATGCTTGCACTCCCGGAAAGGGGGAGCAGTAAGTTTTGAAATGATATTCTAGGATCCTATTAATTTGAATCAACTTGTTTTTTATCCCTCAACTGCAACTTTTCTTTTTATGTTTCCATACAACTCCTGCATATATTTTTTGGTTCTCTTGAACCTAAAGATGGTTAAAATGTAAGCCGACAATCAATTGTGGGGATGAGATGCATGCACTCCCGGAAAGGGAGAGCATTAAGTTTAGCAACGATATTCTAGGATCCTATTAATTTGGATCAACTTGTTTTTTATCCCATAACTGCAACTTTTCTTTTAATTTTTACATTCTCCTCCTATATATTTTTTTGGTTCTTTAGAACCTAAAGATGATTAAAATGTAAGCTGGCAACCAACGGTGGTGATAAGATGCATGCACTCCCGGAAAGGGAGAGAAGTAAGTTTAGCAATGATATTCTACAATCTTATTAATTTCGATCAACTTGTTTTTTATCCCACAACTACAACTTTTCTTTTTATGTTTACATTCACCTCCTGCATATATTTTTTGGTTCTCTTGAACCTAAAGATGGTTAAAATGTAAGCCGACAATCAATTGTGGGGATGAGATGCATGCACTCCCGGAAAGGGAGAGCATTAAGTTTAGCAACGATATTCTAGGATCCTATTAATTTGGATCAACTTGTTTTTTATCCCATAACTGCAACTTTTCTTTTAATTTTTACATTCTCCTCCTATATATTTTTTTGGTTCTTTAGAACCTAAAGATGATTAAAATGTAAGCTGGCAACCAACGGTGGTGATAAGATGCATGCACTCCCGGAAAGGGAGAGAAGTAAGTTTAGCAATGATATTCTACAATCTTATTAATTTCGATCAACTTGTTTTTTATCCCACAACTACAACTTTTCTTTTTATGTTTACATTCACCTCCTGCATATATATTTTGGTTCTCTTGAACCTAAAGATGGTTAAAATGTAAGCTGACAACCAACGGTGGTGATGAGATGCTTGCACTCCCGGAAAGGGAGAGCAGTAAGTTTTGAAATGATATTCTAGGATGCTATTAATTTGAATCAACTTGTTTTTTATCCCACAACTGCAACTTTTCTTTTTATGTTTACATTCAACTCCTGCATATATTTTTTATTCTCTGGAAACTAAAGATGGTTAAAATGTGAGCTGACAAGCAACGATGGTGATGAGATGCTTGCACTCCCGGAAAGGGAGAGCAGTAAGTTTTGAAATGATATTCTAGGATCCTATTAATTTGAATCAACTTCTTTTTTATCCCACAACTGCAACTTTTCTTTTTATGTTTACATTCAACTCCTGCATATATTTTTTATTCTCTGGAAACTAAAGATGGTTAAAATGTGAGCTGACAAGCAACGATGGTGATGAGATGCTTGCACTCCTAGAAAGGGAGAGCAGTAAGTTTTGAAATGATATTCTAGGATCCTATTAATTTGAATCAACTTGTTTTTTATCCCACAACTGCAACTTTTCTTTTTATGTTTACATTCACCTCCTGCATATATTTTTTGGTTCTCTTGAACCTAAAGATGGTTAAAATGTAAGCTCACAATCAATGGTGGTGATGAGATGCTTGCACTCCTGGAAAGGGAGAGCAGTAAGTTTTGAAATGATATTCTAGGATCCTATTAATTTGAATCAACTTGTTTTTTATCCCACAACTGCAACTTTTCTTTTGATGTTTACATTCACCTCCTGCATATATTTTTTGGTTCTCTTGAACCTAAAGATGGTTAAAATGTAAGCTGACAATCAACGATGGTGATGAGATGCTTGCACTCCCGGAAAGGGAGAGCAGTAAGTTTTGAAATGATATTCTAGGATCCTATTAATTTGAATCAACTTGTTTTTTATCCCACAACTGCAACTTTTCTTTTTATGTTTACATTCACCTCCTGCATATATTTTTTGGTTCTCTTGAACCTAAAGATGGTTAAAATGTAAGCTGACAATCAACGGTGGTGATGAGATGCTTGCACTCCCGGAAAGGGGGAGCAGTAAGTTTTGAAATGATATTCTAGGATCCTATTAATTTGAATCAACTTGTTTTTTATCCCACAACTGCAACTTTTCTTTTTATGTTTACATTCACCTCCTGCATATATTTTTTTGGTTCTTTAGAACCTAAAGACGGTTAAAATGTAACCTGGCAACCAAAGGTGGTGATGAGATGCTGGCACTCCCGGAAAGGGAGAGCAGTAAGTTTTGAAATGATATTCTAGGATCCTATTAATTTGAATCAACTTGTTTTTTATCCTACAACTGCAACTTTTCTTTTTATGTTTACATTCAACTCCTGCATATATTTTTTGGTTGTCTTGAACCTAAAGATGGTTAAAATGTAAGCTGGCAACCAACGGTGGTGATGAGATGCTTGCACTCCCTGAAAGGGAGAGCAGTAAGTTTAGCAATGATATCCTAGGATCCTATTAATTTGAATCAATTTGTTTTTTTTCTCACAACTGCAAATTTTCTTTTTATGTTTACATTCACCTCCTGCATATATTTTTTGGTTCTCTTGAACCTAAAGATGGTTAAAATGTAATCTGACAATCAACGATGGTGATGAGATGCTTGCACTCCCGGAAAGGGAGAGCAGTAAGTTTTGAAATGATATTCTAGGATGCTATTAATTTGAATCAACTTGTTTTTTATCCCACAACTGCAACTTTTCTTTTTATGTTTACATTCAACTCCTGCATATATTTTTTATTCTCTGGAAACTAAAGATGGTTAAAATGTGAGCTGACAAGCAACGATGGTGATGAGATGCTTGCACTCCCGGAAAGGGAGAGCAGTAAGTTTTGAAATGATATTCTAGGATCCTATTAATTTGAATCAACTTCTTTTTTATCCCACAACTGCAACTTTTCTTTTGATGTTTACATTCACCTCCTGCATATATTTTTTGGTTCTCTTGAACCTAAAGATGGTTAAAATGTAAGCTGACAATCAACGGTGGTGATGAGATGCTTGCACTCCCTGAAAGGGAGAGCAGTAAGTTTTGAAATGATATTCTAGGATCCTATTAATTTGAATCAACTTGTTTTTTATCCCACAACTGCAACTTTTCTATTTATGTTTACATTCACCTCCTGCATATATTTTTTATTCTCTAGAACCTAAAAAAGGTTAAAATGTAAGCCGACAATCAATTGTGGGGATGAGATGCATGCACTCCCGGAAAGGGAGAGCATTAAGTTTAGCAACGATATTCTAGGATCCTATTAATTTGGATCAACTTGTTTTTTATCCCATAACTGCAACTTTTCTTTTAATTTTTACATTCTCCTCCTATATATTTTTTTGGTTCTTTAGAACCTAAAGATGATTAAAATGTAAGCTGGCAACCAACGGTGGTGATAAGATGCATGCACTCCCGGAAAGGGAGAGAAGTAAGTTTAGCAATGATATTCTACAATCTTATTAATTTCGATCAACTTGTTTTTTATCCCACAACTACAACTTTTCTTTTTATGTTTACATTCACCTCCTGCATATATATTTTGGTTCTCTTGAACCTAAAGATTGTTAAAATGTAAGCTGACAATCAACGGTGGTGATGAGATGCTTGCACTCCCGGAAAGGGAGAGCAGTAAGTTTTGAAATGATATTCTAGGATCCTATTAATTTGAATCAACTTGTTTTTTATCCCACAACTGCAACTTTTCTTTTTATGTTTACATTCACCTCCTGCATATATTTTTTGGTTCTCTTGAACCTAAAGATGGTTAAAATTTAAGCTGGCAACCAACGGTGGTGATGAGATGCTTGCACTCCCGGAAAGGGAGAGCAGTAAGTTTTGAAATGATATTCTAGGATCCTATTAATTTGAATCAACTTGTTTTTTATCCCACAACTGCAACTTTTCTTTTTATGTTTACATTCACCTCCTGCATATATTTTTTGGTTCTCTTGAACCTAAAGATGGTTAAAATGTAAGCTGACAAGCAACGATGGTGATGAGATGCTTGCACTCCCGGAAAGGGAGAGCAGTAAGTTTTGAAATGATATTCTAGGATCCTATTAATTTGAATCAACTTGTTTTTTATCCCACAACTGCAACTTTTCTTTTTATGTTTACATTCACCTCCTGCATATATTTTTTGGTTCTCTTGAACCTAAAGATGGTTAAAATGTAAGCTGGCAATCAACGGTGGTGATGAGATGCTTGCACTCCCGGAAAGGGAGAGCAGTAAGTTTTGAAATGATATTCTAGGATCCTATTAATTTGAATCAACTTGTTTTTTATCCCACAACTGCAACTTTTATTTTTATGTTTACATTCACCTCCAGCATATATTTTTTGGTTCTTGATAAGGGAATTTTTAGCATGTATATTTTCTGCTATTCATGCGTGATTTTTAAATATTTTGGATATGTTGCACAAGACAATTAGAATTTTGAATCTCTTTTTGAACTATTGACCTCGTGGGAAATTAATGTGTTTTCAGATCTTAGGTTACTGAACAGGCAGAGCCGGGCAGTGAAACTGAACAATGATTCATTATGTGCTGTAAAGAAGCTATACAATTTAGTTTCGGATGTTCGTAACCATTTTCAAATAGCTGAGATGAAGGTCTACAAAACATATGAAGGACATATACCTCAGTTTTGTTGTTTCGAAGCCCAAAAAGCGAGTTGAAAAACAAGGATTGAACCAGCCCGAAATTCCTGCACTGCAAAGACTGTTTCGGTTTATAGCCCATATCTCAACGCTCAGAGGTCCAAAAATTGCACTATCAGTGTCGTTGGAAAGAAAATTTGATTCTCTACAATTTCTCCAGAAATAGAGATCTTTGAATTCACACGTTTCCTACCTCAAATCTGGCCCGCAATGTCTGGGTAGGAGAAATCAATGCAGAAAAGGAAATTTTCCTCATGACTGCAGGGGTAGAAAAGCCACAGTATAAAAGAAGAGTTTGGGGGTCTGAAAAACATGTGGAGACACTTAGAAACCCTGAACATAGCAAAGAAAAATAGAGGAGGCGGCACCAACAGGAACAACAAGAACAGAGGCAAAAATATTGAAGACCGGGAGGACACCTATCTCTTCCACTGAAATTCTCTGCTTTTGAGTGATGTTCATCGTATCAAGTTTGTTTCTCTTTAATTTAACTATGGAGTAGACTTTTATTCTGGGATTTTTGATGTAACCTTACTATGAATATGTGAACAAATTCTTCGATTGAATTATTATATTAAGATGTTGAGTATTTCATTCTATGTGTAATGCTTGCGTGTGTTTGGCCAACATCTGCACGATTTAGAATTCAATTTGAAACTGAGAAGTGATAATTGTTTTAGCTATTGTTTGAAATACCTTAAGAAATCTATAGGATAGAGATATCCTAGGAACTTTTGTAATCGATACAGGTTTTACAGTACTTAATAAATTTCGACAAGTTCAGGACTTTCATAGAGTATATGAAATTTGTTTGTCGAAATAATTTATTGATGCTCGAGAGAGATTAATATTTACATTAGGAAAACCTGATTATCAACATTAGGAGTAATTAATTTAATCGAGAAAGTTCACATAAGCATAGTTACGGTAAGTCAGAAATCCTAGAACCAGTACAATTGAATTTATTAATATTTAATTATTTGGTTGTTTGTTTTTTTTTTTAATCATTAATTTTTGTTTCATAAACTATCTCATTCGATTCCTCAAATAGATCATAATTTAAAAGACTTTGGTAATTAGTAGTAATTTTTACAAATCCTCGTGGGACGATACTCTACTCATCACTTTATTACTTGTTACGATTCGTGCACTTGCGAAATTAACCAACAAGTTTTTGGCGCCGTTGCCCAGGATTTTAGATAAAATTACTAATAATATCAATATAAATTAAATTTGATCTAATTTGATTGCCTTTTGTCTTCAGCTCTTTAGGTGTGTTGTCTAGTGCATGAGAAGCAACAAAAACCAGCCGTTGCTACCTTATAGTCCTGAGATTGAGAGAACTGCAAGGGGATTAAGAAAGAAAACGCGAGAGACTCAAAACAGTTCAGGCATCATGGCAGACAATGAAAATCCTGAGCAAGACACACGGGCATTGAGAGATTTTGCTCTCCCACAGGTGACAGGAATCCGTTCTGTTATCAGGAAACCAAGGATTGAGGCCAATAATTTTGAGATCAAACCAGCAATACTGCAGATGATTCAGACCTCAATTCAGTTTTATGGGCTGCCAAATGATGATCCTAATGCCCATATTGCAAGTTTCTTGGAAATTTGCGACACATTTAAGCATAATGGTGTTACTGATGATGCCATTCGTCTCAGACTGTTTCCATTTTCTCTGCGAGATAGAGCGAAGAACTGGTTAAACTCCATGCCTGCAGATTCAGTTATCAGCTGGGAAGATTTAGCTCAAAAATTCCTTGCTAAATTTTTTCCACCAGCCAAGACAGCAAAAATGCGCATTGAGATAGCTAACTTCGCCCAACTTGAGAGTGAACCATTGTATGAGGCATGGGAGAGATACAAGGATTTGCTCAGGCGATGCCCCCACCATGGACTACCGAAGTGGATGCAGGTGCAGAATTTTTACAATGGATTGAATGCCTCCACAAGAACACTAATTGATGCAGCTTCAGGAGGAGCTTTCATGAGTAAGTCACAGGATGATGCTTATAACTTATTGGAAGAAATGGCTATGAACAATTACCAATGGCCAAATGAAAGAAGCATACAGAAGAAGACTGTTGGGGTGCACGAAATTGATGCAATCACGGCATTAACAGCTCAAGTCCATTCACTAACTCAGCAACTGAAAACAACTCAACTGTCAGCAAATGCCATCCATACAACGTGTGATTTTTGCCATGGAAATCACACAAGTGAAGAGTGTCAGGTTGGGAACCCATTCTCTCAAGCAGAGCATGCTCATTTTGTGTCAAACTACAGCCGGCAGAACAACCCCTACAGTGCAACATATAATCCCGATTGGAGAAATCATCCTAATTTTTCTTGGAACAATCAAACTGTCATGAAGAATCCAGCCATGCCATCTTCAAATGAGCACATGAAAGAGAAATCAAAACTTGAAGAAGCTATGACACAATTAGCAAACAACACCAGCAGATTCATGACTGAAACAAATACTAATCTGCAGAACCAAGCAGCTTCTATTCGAAATTTGGAGGTTCAAGTTGGTCAGTTAGCCAACATGCTCACGGGTAGACAACAAGGAAATCTACCAAGCACAACTGAAATTAATCCTAAGGAGCAATGCAAGGCCACAACTTTAAGAAGTGGAAAAGAGGTGGAGCAGACTGCTGGAAACAAGAGTGCAAGAAGAGAAGAGGAGGAGCAAGTGGCCAAACCACTTCAGAATATAAAAAAATCTGATCCTCTGCAAGAACCAACACAAGAAATAATGCAGAGAATTCCATTTCCACAACGTCTCAAGAATAATAAACTTGATAAGCAATTTTCTAAATTTCTTGATGTGTTTAAAAAATTGCAGATTAACATTCCTTTTGCAGATGCTCTTGAACAAATGCCAAGCTATGTGAAATTTTTGAAGGACATCCTCTCAAACAAAAGAAAGCTAGAGGAATATGAGACTGTTGCTCTTACTGAGGAATGCAGTGCCATTTTGCAGAAGAAACTGCCTCCTAAACTTAAGGATCCAGGGAGTTTTACTATACCATGTTCCATTGGAAATTCTATATTTGAAAAAGCTTTATGTGATTTAGGTGCAAGTATTAATCTCATGCCTTTATCTATTTTTAAGAAGCTTGGTTTAGGTGAAGCAAGGCCAACCACAGTAACACTACAGCTAGCTGACAGGTCATTGAAGCATCCAAGGGGAATAATTGAAGACGTACTGGTGAAAGTGGGCAAGTTCATCTTTCCAGCAGACTTCATCATACTGGATATGGAGGAGGATAATGAGATTCCTATCTTGCTTGGCCGGCCATTCTTGGCCACTGGAGGTGCGTTAATTGATGTGAAGAAAGGGGAGCTGCGGTTAAGGGTGAATGAAGAGGAGGTGATTTTCAATGTGTTCAAAGCCATCAAACAGCCAGATATGGGGGAGAGTTGCTTCAGCATTCAAGTGGTGGACTCTTTAATTAATGACAAAGTCAAGCTTCCAACTGACCCGTTGGAAGCATGTTTGGTAAATAATGTACTGGAAGAGGATGCTGAAATAGCAGAATATACATGTTGGATGGACTCTTTTGAACCTAACCGCAGAAGATACTTTGAAGATTTGGGACAACCAGTACCAAAAATAAAATCAACCAGTGAACAAGCACCGGTTCTGGAATTGCAACCTCTGCCAGAACACCTTCGGTATGCATATCTTGGAGAAGCTTCCACCTATCCTGTGATAGTCTCTGCAAAGCTGACCAAAACAGAGGAAGAAAAGTTATTGAGGGTGTTGAGAAAACATAAGGCAGCTCTCGGGTGGGTATTGGCAGATATCAAAGGCATCAGTCCCTCTATTTGCATGCATAAAATTCTGTTGGAGGATGAAGTCAAGCCAACAGTAGAACATCAGAGAAGGCTTAACCCGACCATGAAAGAGGTAGTCCGAAAAGAAGTTTTGAAATGGTTAGATGCTGGTGTTATTTATCCAATCTCTGACAGCTCATGGGTGAGCCCAGTTCAAGTTGTGCCAAAGAAAGGAGGAATGACAATGGTAAAGGATGCAAACAACAACTTGATACCTACTAGACCGGTAACTGGATGGAGGATTTGCATGGATTATCGAAAGCTCAACAAGGCAACTCGCAAAGATCACTTCCCCCTACCATTCATTGATCAGATGCTGGACAGGTTAGCTGGGCATGAATACTACTGTTTCCTAGATGGCTATTCAGGATACAACCAAATAGCCATCGCACCTGAGGACCAGGAGAAGACCACTTTCACCTGCCCTTATGGTACTTTTGCTTTCAGAAGAATGCCTTTTGGGTTGTGTAATGCACCAGCTACCTTTCAGAGGTGCATGATGGCTATTTTTTCAGATATGGTGGAGCAAATCATTGAGATCTTCATGGATGACTTTTCTGTATTTGGAACTTCTTTTGATGACTGCCTTGCAAAGTTGGCGTTGGTTTTGGAGCGTTGTGAAAAGACAAACTTGATATTGAACTGGGAAAAATGTCACTTCATGGTAAAGGAAGGTATAGTATTGGGGCACCGGATTTCAGAAAAAGGAATAGAGGTAGACAGAGCTAAAATTGAAGCAATAGACAAGCTTTTGCCGCCAACTACAGTAAAAGGGGTTAGGAGTTTCCTTGGTCATGCGGGATTTTATAGGAGGTTCATCAAATACTTCTCTAAAATATCCAAACCGTTATGCAGTCTGCTGCTAAAAGACACAAAGTTTCAGTTTGATGAGGAATGCAAGACAGCCTTTATGTTGTTGAAAAAGAAGTTAGTGACAACTCCAATTGTAATTGCACCGGATTGGGAGAAACCATTTGAGCTTATGTGTGATGCAAGTGATTATGCAGTTGGAGTAGTACTGGGGCAACGAAAAAATAATGTGTTTCACACCATATACTATGCCAGCAGAACACTCAACGATGCCCAGCTCAATTATGCCACAACTGAGAAAGAGTTGCTTGCTGTGGTCTATGCATTTGATAAGTTCCGGCCTTACCTAATGGGAAACAAAGTGCTGGTGTATACTGATCATGCTGCAATTAGACACCTAGTGTCTAAGAAAGATGCCAAGCCTAGACTCATCCGTTGGATCCTGTTACTGCAAGAATTTGATGTCGAAATTAAAGATAAAAAGGGGACTGAGAACGTGGTGGCAGATCATCTTTCAAGGCTGGAATTGGCACAGCAGCTGGAGCCTAAATTCACGGTTATAAATGAATGTTTTCCTGATGAAAGACTCTTAGCAATTTCCATTAACAAATTCTTTCCTTGGTATGCAGATTATGTCAACTTTCTTGCAGGTAAAATCATACTACCAGATTTTTCTTACCAGCAAAAGAAGAAATTTTTTTCTGAAGTCAAACACTACTTCTGGGAGGAGCCGATACTCTATCGGCATTGTGCAGATCAAGTCATCAGGAGGTGCGTTCCAGAAGAGGAAATGACAAACATATTGAAGCATTGCCACTCACTTGAATATGGGGGGCATTTTGGAACCCAACGTACTGCAACCAAAGTTCTGCAGTCAGGTTTTTATTGGCCCACTATGTTTAAAGATGCTCATGCTTTTGTTACTGCTTGTGATAGATGTCAGCATACTGGGAATATATCTCGACGAAATGAAATGCCACTGCAGAATATCCTAGAAGTTGAATTATTTGATGTTTGGGGCATCGATTTCATGGGACCTTTTCCTTCATCATATAACAACAAATACATTCTCTTAACAGTGGATTATGTATCAAAGTGGATCGAGGCAATTGCAACGCCTACAAATGATGGCAAGGTGGTACTTAATTTTCTACGAAAGAACATCTTTACCAGATTTGGTACTCCTCGAGCCATCATCAGTGATGAAGGAACTCATTTTTGCAACAAGCAGTTTGAAGCACTGCTATCTAAGTATGGAGTCAGACACAAACGAGCATTAGCTTATCATCCTCAGACAAATGGCCAAACAGAGGTATCAAATAGAGAGGTGAAGCAAATCTTAGAGAAAACAGTAAGTAATTCTCGGAAAGATTGGGCACGAAAGCTAGATGATGCATTGTGGGCATATCGGACAGCATTCAAAACACCATTGGGAATGTCTCCGTATCGATTAGTTTTTGGAAAAGCATGCCATCTTCCTGTTGAATTAGAGCATAAGGCATACTGGGCAATGAAACAACTGAACATGGATCTGCAGGTTGCAGGTGAGAAACGAATCCTGCAACTTAATGAGATGGATGAATTTCGTAATGAGTCCTATGAGAATGCCAAGATATACAAGGAAAGAACCAAGGCATGGCATGACAAACATATTGTACGCAAGGAGTTTGTCCCTGGTCAGCAGGTATTACTTTTCAATTCACGGCTCCGATTGTTTCCTGGTAAGCTCAAATCACAGTGGTCAGGACCATTTACGGTTGTGAAGGTATTTCCTTATGGAGCAGTAGAGGTCACTCATGATGAAAAGGGAACATTCATAGTGAATGGGCAGCGTCTGAAGCATTATAGGAATGGAGAGTCTATTGGAAAAAGGGATGATATCCCTCTCACTTCATCTTAGCTAAATGGAAAAGTCAAGCTAATGACTATAACTAAGCGCTGATTGGGAGGCAACCCAAAAAAAAAACAAAAAAAAACAAAAAAAAACAAAAAAAAAACGAAAAAAAAAAAACAAAAACCTTATTTGTTTTATTGAGTTGTGCAGGGATTGATCATACAAGCAAATAACCAGGAGCAACAACAAACTCACACCCACATAGTCAAAAGGAAGTATTCGTAAGCCTTTCTATTCTTTTTTTTTCCATTGAGGACAATGTGATATTTAAGTTTGGGGGAGACATTGCATGCTTTGACTATGAAAGACACTGCACACTAGAACCATGAAAACAGAGGGTGAAAAGTGATATGCATTTAAGACCAACTTTGACATTTTTAGGTGCTTCATGATGTATCCATGATATTTTTAGGCTTAGAGTGGATAATATCTTATAAAGTTGGATTAAGCATGACTATTTTCTGTTGAATTATTGAAGTACACTTTTCCAGCACAGTCAGGTGAATTGTGTAGTTATGCATAAGAGATAAGTGTGCTGTTCTTTTTTGTTATTACCCTCTAAGAAAAATATCAAAACAAGGAGTGATAATGAGTATGAAAGTGAATGAATAAGTATATGATGTGTATCTACTCCAATGTTTTGAGTTGCTTAGTAACTAGGAGTATTCATCACAAATGTTTACTTTTACGTCAAACGGCAGCTTAAAATATGAGTATGCAAAGCATTTTAAGTTTATGACATGTTAAGTAACCGGGTGCATTCATCACAAATGTTTGTATTCGCGTCAAAAGACAAGTGATAAATTTAAAAAAGTCACCCTTGTCAAAAGACAAGTAAAAGTGTGTTATTACTCCTAAAGTTGGCTACCTTGTTCAAAAAAAAAACAAAAAAAAACAAAAACAAAAAAAAGGCAGAATGACTGTGCACGGTTCAAGGATGCTAAAAACATGAAACACATGGATGAGTTGGAAGTTTGTACAACGGTCTGCACAGAGAGTAGGAATGCTTAGTTTTCCATTATCTAATATTGTCTATGAGCTAAGTCAAGAAGTGAATGTTGCATGATGGAGCCTTTTAAATGTCAAAGTTGAACTTATCATGAGCTGTTAGCACTATGCTTTCATGGTTTCCTTTTTGCTTGAGGACAAGCAAACATTCAAGTTTGGGGGTATTTGATAAGGGAATTTTTAGCATGTATATTTTCTGCTATTCATGCTTGATTTTTAAATATTTTGGATATGTTGCACAAGACAATTAGAATTTTGAATCTCTTTTTGAACTATTGACCTCTTGGGAAATTAATGTGTTTTCAGATCTTAGGTTACTGAACAGGCAGAGCCGGGCAGTGAAACTGAACAGTGATTCATTATGTGCTGTAAAGAAGCTATACAATTTAGATCCGGATGTTCGTAACCATTTTCAAATAGCTGAGATGAAGGTCTACAAAACATATGAAGGACATATAACTCAGTTTTGTTGTTTCGAAGCCCAAAAAGCGAGTTGAAAAACAAGGATTGAACCAGCCCGAAATTCCTGCACTGCAAAGACTGTTTTGGTTTATAGCCCATATCTCAACGCTCAGAGGTCCAAAAATTGCACGATTAGTTTCGTTAGAAAGCAAATTTGATTCTCTACAATTTCTCCAGAAATAGAGATCTTTGAATTCGCACGTTTCCTACCTCAAATCTGGCCCGCAATGTCTGGGTAGGAGAAATCAATGCAGAAAAGGAAATTTTCCTCATGACTGCAGGGGTAGAAAAGCCACAGTATAAAAGAAGAGTTTGGGGGTCTGAAAAACGTGTGGAGACACTTAGAAACCCTGAACATAGCAAAGAAAAATAGAGGAGGCGGCACCAACAGGAACAACAAGAACAGAGGCAAAAATATTGAAGACCGGGAGGACACCTATCTCTTCCACTGAAATTCTCTGCTTTTGAGTGATGTTCATCGTATCAAGTTTGTTTCTCTTTAATTTAACTATGGAGTAGACTTTTATTCTGGGATTTTTGATGTAACCTTACTATGAATATGTGAACAAATTCTTCGATTGAATTATTATATTAAGATGTTGAGTATTTCATTCTATGTGTAATGCTTGCGTGTGTTTGGCCAACATCTGCACGATTTAGAATTCAATTTGAAACTGAGAAGTGATAATTGTTTTAGCTATTGTTTGAAATACCTTAAGAAATCTATAGGATAGAGATATCCTAGGAACTTTTGTAATCGATACAGGTTTTACAGTACTTAATAAATTTCGACAAGTTCAGGACTTTCATAGAGTATATGAAATTTGTTTGTCGAAATAATTTATTGATGCTCGAGAGAGATTAATATTTACATTAGGAAAACCTGATTATCAACATTAGGAGTAATTAATTTAATCGAGAAAGTTCACATAAGCATAGTTACGGTAAGTCAGAAATCCTAGAACCAGTACAATTGAATTTATTAATATTTAATTATTTGGTTGTTTGTTTGTTTTTTTTTTAATCATTAATTTTTGTTTCATAAACTATCTCATTCGATTCCTCAAATAGATCATAATTTAAAAGACTTTGGTAATTAGTAGTAATTTTTACAAATCCTCGTGGGACGATACTCTACTCATCACTTTATTACTTGTTACGATTCGTGCACTTGCGAAATTAACCAACAGTTCTCTTGAACCTAAAGATGGTTAAAATGTAAGCTGACAATCAACGGTGGTGATGAGATGCTTGCACTCCCGGAAAGGGAGAGCAGTAAGTTTTGAAATGATATTCTAGGATGCTATTAATTTGAATCAACTTGTTTTTTATCCCACAACTGCAACTTTTCTTTTTATGCTTACATTCAACTCCTGCATATATTTTTTATTCTCTGGAAACTAAAGATGGTTAAAATATGAGCTGGCAACCAACGGTGGTGATGAGATGCTTGCACTCCCTGAAAGGGAGAGCAGTAAGTTTTGCAATGATATCCTAGGATCCTATTAATTTCGATCAACTAGTTTTTATCCCAGAATTGCAACTTTTCTATTTATGTTTACGTTCACTTCCTGCATATATTTTTTATTCTCTAGAACCTAAAAAAGGTTAAAATGTAAAGCGACAATCAATGGTGGGGATGAGATGCATGCACTCCCGGAAAGGGAGAGCATTAAGTTTAGCAACGATATTCTAGGATCCTATTAATTTGGATCAACTTGTTTTTTATCCCATAACTGCAACTTTTCTTTTAATTTTTACATTCTCCTCCTATATATTTTTTTGGTTCTTTAGAACCTAAAGATGGTTAAAATGTAAGCTGGCAACCAACGGTGGTGATCAGATGCATGCACTCCCGGAAAGGGAGAGAAGTAAGTTTAGCAATGATATTCTACGATCTTATTAATTTCGATCAACTTGTTTTTTATCCCACAACTGCAACTTTTCTTTTTATGTTTACATTCACCTCCTGCATATATATTTTGGTTCTTTTGAACCTAAAGATTGTTAAAATGTAAGCTGACAAGCAACGGTGGTGATGAGATGCTTGCACTCCCGGAAAGGGAGAGCAGTAAGTTTTGAAATGATATTCTAGGATCCTATTAATTTGAATCAACTTGTTTTTTATCCCACAACTGCAACTTTTCTTTTTATGTTTACATTCACCTCCTCCATATTTTTTTGGTTCTCTTGAACCTAAAGATGGTTAAAATTTAAGCTAGCAACCAACGGTGGTGATGAGATGCTTGCACTCCCGGAAAGGGAGAGCAGTAAGTTTTGAAATGATATTCTAGGATCCTATTAATTTGAATCAACTTGTTTTTTATCCCACAACTGCAACTTTTCTTTTTATGTTTACATTCACCTCCTGCATATATTTTTTGGTTCTCTTGAACCTAAAGATGGTTAAAATGTAAGCTGACAAGCAACGATGGTGATGAGATGCTTGAACTCCCGGAAAGGGAGAGCAGTAAGTTTTGAAATGATATTCTAGGATCCTATTAATTTGAATCAACTTCTTTTTTATCCCACAACTGCAACTTTTCTTTTTATGTTTACATTCACCTCCTGCATATATTTTTTGGTTCTCTTGAACCTAAAGATGGTTAAAATGTAAGCTGACAAGCAACGATGGTGATGAGATGCTTGCACTCCCGGAAAGGGAGAGCAGTAAGTTTTGAAATGATATTCTAGGATCCTATTAATTTGAATCAACTTCTTTTTTATCCCACAACTGCAACTTTTCTTTTTATGTTTACATTCACCTCCTGCATATATTTTTTGGTTCTCTTGAACCTAAAGATGGTTAAAATGTAAGCTCACAATCAACGGTGGTGATGAGATGCTTGCACTCCCGGAAAGGGAGAGCAGTAAGTTTTGAAATGATATTCTAGGATCCTATTAATTTGAATCAACTTGTTTTTTATCCCACAACTGCAACTTTTCTTTTTATGTTTACATTCACCTCCTGCATATATTTTTTGGTTCTCTTGAACCTAAAGATGGTTAAAATGTAAGCTGACAACCAACAATGGTGATGAGACGCTTGCACTCCTGAAAAGGGATTGCAGTAAGTTTACAAATAATATTCTACGATCTTATTAATTTCGATAAACTTGTTTTTTATCTCACAATTGCAACTTTTCTTTTTATGTTTACATTCACCTACTGCATATATTTTTTGGTTCTCTTGAATCTAAATATGGTTAAAATGTAAGCTCACAATCAACGGTGGTGATGAGATGCTTGCACTCCCGGAAAGGGAGAGCAGTAAGTTTTGCAATGATATTCTAGGATCCTATTAATTTCGATCAACTTGTTTTTCATCCCAGAACTGCAACTTTTCTTTTTATGTTTACATTCACCTCCTGGATATATATTTTTGGTTCTTTAGAACGTATAGATGGTTAAAATGTTAGCTGGCAACCAAAGGTGGTGATGAGACGCTTGCACTCACGAAAAGGGAGACTAGTAAGTGTTGCAATGATATCCTAGGATCCTATTAATTTTGATCAACTTGTTTTTATCCCAGAATTGCAACTTTTCTATTTATGTTTACGTTCACTTCCTGCATATATTTTTTATCCTCTAGAACCTAAAAAAGGTTAAAATGTAAGCCGACAATCAATAGTGGGGATGAGATGCATGCACTCCTGGGAAGGGAGAGCATTAAGTTTAGCAACGATATTCTAGGATCCTATTAATTTGGATCAACTTGTTTTTTATCCCATAACTGCAACTTTTCTTTTAATTTTTACATCCTCCTCCTGTATATTTTTTTGGTTCTTTAGAACCTAAAGATGGTTAAAATGTAAGCTTGCAACCAACGGTGGTGATGAGATGCATGCACTCCCGGAAAGGGAGAGCAGTAAGTTTAGCAATGATATTATAGGATCCTATTAATTTGGATCAACTTGTTTTTTAACCCATAACTGCAACTTTTCTTTTAATTTTTACATTCTCCTCCTGTATATTTTTTTGGTTCTTTAGAACGTACAGACGGTTAAAATTTAAGCTGGCAACCAACGGTGGTGATGAGATGCTTGCACTCCCGGAAAGGGAGAGCAGTAAGTTTAGCAATTATATTCTACAATCCTATTAACTTCAATCAACTTGTTTTTTATCCCACAACTGCAACTTTTCTTTTTATGTTTACATTCACCTCCTGCATATATTTTTTGGTTCTCTTGAACCTAAAGATGGTTAAAATGTAAGCTGACAAGCAACGATGGTGATGAGATGCTTGCACTCCCGGAAAGGGAGAGCAGTAAGTTTTGAAATGATATTCTAGGATCCTATTAATTTGAATCAACTTCTTTTTTATCCCACAACTGCAACTTTTCTTTTTATGTTTACATTCACCTCCTGCATATATTTTTTGGTTCTCTTGAACCTAAAGATGGTTAAAATGTAAGCTGACAAGCAACGATGGTGATGAGATGCTTGCACTCCCGGAAAGGGAGAGCAGTAAGTTTTGAAATGATATTCTAGGATCCTATTAATTTGAATCAACTTCTTTTTTATCCCACAACTGCAACTTTTCTTTTTATGTTTACATTCACCTCCTGCATATATTTTTTGGTTCTCTTGAACCTAAAGATGGTTAAAATGTAAGCTCACAATCAACGGTGGTGATGAGATGCTTGCACTCCCGGAAAGGGAGAGCAGTAAGTTTTGAAATGATATTCTAGGATCCTATTAATTTGAATCAACTTGTTTTTTATCCCACAACTGCAACTTTTCTTTTTATGTTTACATTCACCTCCTGCATATATTTTTTGGTTCTCTTGAACCTAAAGATGGTTAAAATGTAAGCTGACAACCAACAATGGTGATGAGACGCTTGCACTCCTGAAAAGGGATTGCAGTAAGTTTACAAATAATATTCTACGATCTTATTAATTTCGATAAACTTGTTTTTTATCTCACAATTGCAACTTTTCTTTTTATGTTTACATTCACCTACTGCATATATTTTTTGGTTCTCTTGAATCTAAATATGGTTAAAATGTAAGCTCACAATCAACGGTGGTGATGAGATGCTTGCACTCCCGGAAAGGGAGAGCAGTAAGTTTTGCAATGATATTCTAGGATCCTATTAATTTCGATCAACTTGTTTTTCATCCCAGAACTGCAACTTTTCTTTTTATGTTTACATTCACCTCCTGGATATATATTTTTGGTTCTTTAGAACGTATAGATGGTTAAAATGTTAGCTGGCAACCAAAGGTGGTGATGAGACGCTTGCACTCACGAAAAGGGAGACTAGTAAGTGTTGCAATGATATCCTAGGATCCTATTAATTTTGATCAACTTGTTTTTATCCCAGAATTGCAACTTTTCTATTTATGTTTACGTTCACTTCCTGCATATATTTTTTATCCTCTAGAACCTAAAAAAGGTTAAAATGTAAGCCGACAATCAATAGTGGGGATGAGATGCATGCACTCCTGGGAAGGGAGAGCATTAAGTTTAGCAACGATATTCTAGGATCCTATTAATTTGGATCAACTTGTTTTTTATCCCATAACTGCAACTTTTCTTTTAATTTTTACATCCTCCTCCTGTATATTTTTTTGGTTCTTTAGAACCTAAAGATGGTTAAAATGTAAGCTTGCAACCAACGGTGGTGATGAGATGCATGCACTCCCGGAAAGGGAGAGCAGTAAGTTTAGCAATGATATTATAGGATCCTATTAATTTGGATCAACTTGTTTTTTAACCCATAACTGCAACTTTTCTTTTAATTTTTACATTCTCCTCCTGTATATTTTTTTGGTTCTTTAGAACGTACAGACGGTTAAAATTTAAGCTGGCAACCAACGGTGGTGATGAGATGCTTGCACTCCCGGAAAGGGAGAGCAGTAAGTTTAGCAATTATATTCTACAATCCTATTAACTTCAATCAACTTGTTTTTTATCCCAGAAGTGCAACTTTTCTTTTTATGTTTACATTCACCTCCTCCATATATTTTTTATTCTCTGGAACCTAATGATGGTTAAAATGTAAGATGGCAACCAACGGTGGTGATGAGATGCTTGCACTCCCGGAAAGGGAGAGCAGTGAGTTTTGAAATGATATTCTAGGATCCTATTAATTTAAATCAACTTGTTTTTTATCCCACAAGTGCAACTTTTCTTTTTATGTTTACATTCACCTCCTGCATATATTTTTTGGTTCTCTTGAACCTAAAGATGGTTAAAATGTAAGCTCACAATCAACGGTGGTGATGAGATGCTTGCACTCCCGGAAAGGGAGAGCAGTAAGTTTTGAAATGATATTCTAGGATCCTATTAATTTGAATCAACTTGTTTTTTATCCCACAACTGCAACTTTTCTTTTTATGTTTACATTCACCTCCTCCATATATTTTTTATTCTCTGGAACCTAATGATGGTTAAAATGTAAGATGGCAACCAACGTTGGTGATGAGATGCTTGCACTCCCGGAAAGGGAGAGCAGTGAGTTTTGAAATGATATTCTAGGATCCTATTAATTTGAATCAACTTGTTTTTTATCCCACAACTGCAACTTTTCTTTTTATGTTTACATTCACCTCCTG
Source organism: Populus nigra (assembly GCF_951802175.1). Lineage (NCBI taxonomy): Eukaryota > Viridiplantae > Streptophyta > Magnoliopsida > Malpighiales > Salicaceae > Populus > Populus nigra. Next base: position 1,642,803 of record NC_084853.1, read on the forward strand.
CATATATTTTTTGGTTCTCTTGAACCTAAAGATGGTTAAAATGTAAGCTGACAACCAACAATGGTGATGAGACGCTTGCACTCCTGAAAAGGGATTGCAGTAAGTTCACAAATAATATTCTATGATCTTATTAATTTCGATAAACTTGTTTTTTATCTCACAACTGCAACTTTTCTTTTTATGTTTACATTCACCTACTGCATGTATTTTTTGGTTCTCTTGAACCTAAAGATGGTTAAAATGTAAGCTCACAATCAACGGTGGTGATGAGATTCTTGCACTCCCGGAAAGGGAGAGCAGTAAGTTTTGAAATGATATTCTAGGATCCTATTAATTTGAATCAACTTGTTTTTTATCCCACAACTGCAACTTTTCTTTTTATGTTTACATTCACCTCTTGCATATATTTTTTGGTTCTCTTGAACCTAAAGATGGTTAAAATGTAAGCTCACAATCAACGGTGGTGATGAGATGCTTGCACTCCCGGAAAGGGAGAGCAGTAAGTTTTGAAATGATATTCTAGGATCCTATTAATTTGAATCAACTTGTTTTTTATCCCACAACTGCAACTTTTCTTTTTATGTTTACATTCACCTCCTGGATATATATTTTTGGTTCTTTAGAACGTATAGATGGTTAAAATGTAAGCTGGCAACCAAAGGTGGTGATGAGACGCTTGCACTCACGAAAAGGGAGACTAGTAAGTGTTGCAATGATATCCTAGGATCCTATTAATTTTGATCAACTTGTTTTTATCCCAGAATTGCAACTTTTCTATTTATGTTTACGTTCACTTCCTGCATATATTTTTTATCCTCTAGAACCTAAAAAAGGTTAAAATGTAAGCCGACAATCAATAGTGGGGATGAGATGCATGCACTCCTGGGAAGGGAGAGCATTAAGTTTAGCAACGATATTCTAGGATCCTATTAATTTGGATCAACTTGTTTTTTATCCCATAACTGCAACTTTTCTTTTAATTTTTACATCCTCCTCCTGTATATTTTTTTGGTTCTTTAGAACCTAAAGATGGTTAAAATGTAAGCTTGCAACCAACGGTGGTGATGAGATGCATGCACTCCCGGAAAGGGAGAGCAGTAAGTTTAGCAATGATATTATAGGATCCTATTAATTTGGATCAACTTGTTTTTTAACCCATAACTGCAACTTTTCTTTTAATTTTTACATTCTCCTCCTGTATATTTTTTTGGTTCTTTAGAACGTACAGACGGTTAAAATTTAAGCTGGCAACCAACGGTGGTGATGAGATGCTTGCACTCCCGGAAAGGGAGAGCAGTAAGTTTAGCAATTATATTCTACAATCCTATTAACTTCAATCAACTTGTTTTTTATCCCAGAAGTGCAACTTTTCTTTTTATGTTTACATTCACCTCCTCCATATATTTTTTATTCTCTGGAACCTAATGATGGTTAAAATGTAAGATGGCAACCAACGGTGGTGATGAGATGCTTGCACTCCCGGAAAGGGAGAGCAGTGAGTTTTGAAATGATATTCTAGGATCCTATTAATTTGAATCAACTTGTTTTTTATCCCACAACTGCAACTTTTCTTTTTATGTTTACATTCACCTCCTGCATATATTTTTTGGTTCTCTTGAACCTAAAGATGGTTAAAATGTAAGCTCACAATCAACGGTGGTGATGAGATGCTTGCACTCCCGGAAAGGGAGAGCAGTAAGTTTTGAAATGATATTCTAGGATCCTATTAATTTGAATCAACTTGTTTTTTATCCCACAACTGCAACTTTTCTTTTTATGTTTACATTCACCTCCTGCATATATTTTTTGGTTCTCTTGAACCTAAAGATGGTTAAAATGTAAGCTGACAAGCAACGATGGTGATGAGATGCTTGCACTCCCGGAAAGGGAGAGCAGTAAGTTTTGAAATGATATTCTAGGATCCTATTAATTTGAATCAACTTCTTTTTTATCCCACAACTGCAACTTTTCTTTTTATGTTTACATTCACCTCCTGCATATATTTTTTGGTTCTCTTGAACCTAAAGATGGTTAAAATGCAAGCTGACAAGCAACGATGGTGATGAGATGCTTGCACTCCCGGAAAGGGAGAGCAGTAAGTTTTGAAATGATATTCTAGGATCCTATTAATTTGAATCAACTTCTTTTTTATCCCACAACTGCAACTTTTCTTTTTATGTTTACATTCACCTCCTGCATATATTTTTTGGTTCTCTTGAACCTAAAGATGGTTAAAATGTAAGCTCACAATCAACGGTGGTGATGAGATGCTTGCACTCCCGGAAAGGGAGAGCAGTAAGTTTTGAAATGATATTCTAGGATCCTATTAATTTGAATCAACTTGTTTTTTATCCCACAACTGCAACTTTTCTTTTTACGTTTACATTCACCTCCTGCATATATTTTTTGGTTCTCTTGAACCTAAAATGGTTAAAATGTAAGCTGACAACCAACAATGGTGATGAGACGCTTGCACTCCTGAAAAGGGATTGCAGTAAGTTCACAAATAATATTCTATGATCTTATTAATTTCGATAAACTTGTTTTTTATCTCACAACTGCAACTTTTCTTTTTATGTTTACATTCACCTACTGCATGTATTTTTTGGTTCTCTTGAACCTAAAGATGGTTAAAATGTAAGCTCACAATCAACGGTGGTGATGAGATTCTTGCACTCCCGGAAAGGGAGAGCAGTAAGTTTTGAAATGATATTCTAGGATCCTATTAATTTGAATCAACTTGTTTTTTATCCCACAACTGCAACTTTTCTTTTTATGTTTACATTCACCTCCTGCATATATTTTTTGGTTCTCTTGAACCTAAAGATGGTTAAAATGTAAGCTCACAATCAACGGTGGTGATGAGATGCTTGCACTCCCGGAAAGGGAGAGCAGTAAGTTTTGAAATGATATTCTAGGATCCTATTAATTTGAATCAACTTGTTTTTTATCCCACAACTGCAACTTTTCTTTTTATGTTTACATTCACCTCCTGCATATATTTTTTGGTTCTCTTGAACCTAAAGATGGTTAAAATGTAAGCTGACAACCAACAATGGTGATGAGACGCTTGCACTCCTGAAAAGGGATTGCAGTAAGTTTACAAATAATATTCTACGATCTTATTAATTTCGATAAACTTGTTTTTTATCTCACAACTGCAACTTTTCTTTTTATGTTTACATTCACCTACTGCATATATTTTTTGGTTCTCTTGAATCTAAATATGGTTAAAATGTAAGCTCACAATCAACGGTGGTGATGACATGCTTGCACTCCCGGAAAGGGAGAGCAGTAAGTTTTGCAATGATATTCTAGGATCCTATTAATTTCGATCATCTTGTTTTTCATCCCAGAACTGCAACTTTTCTTTTTATGTTTACATTCACCTCCTGGATATATATTTTTGGTTCTTTAGAACGTATAGATGGTTAAAATGTAAGCTGGCAACCAAAGGTGGTGATGAGACGCTTGCACTCACGAAAAGGGAGACTAGTAAGTGTTGCAATGATATCCTAGGATCCTATTAATTTTGATCAACTTGTTTTTATCCCAGAATTGCAACTTTTCTATTTATGTTTACGTTCACTTCCTGCATATATTTTTTATCCTCTAGAACCTAAAAAAGGTTAAAATGTAAGCCGACAATCAATAGTGGGGATGAGATGCATGCACTCCTGGGAAGGGAGAGCATTAAGTTTAGCAACGATATTCTAGGATCCTATTAATTTGGATCAACTTGTTTTTTATCCCATAACTGCAACTTTTCTTTTAATTTTTACATCCTCCTCCTGTATATTTTTTTGGTTCTTTAGAACCTAAAGATGGTTAAAATGTAAGCTTGCAACCAACGGTGGTGATGAGATGCATGCACTCCCGGAAAGGGAGAGCAGTAAGTTTAGCAATGATATTATAGGATCCTATTAATTTGGATCAACTTGTTTTTTAACCCATAACTGCAACTTTTCTTTTAATTTTTACATTCTCCTCCTGTATATTTTTTTGGTTCTTTAGAACGTACAGACGGTTAAAATTTAAGCTTGCAACCAACGGTGGTGATGAGATGCTTGCACTCCCGGAAAGGGAGAGCAGTAAGTTTAGCAATTATATTCTACAATCCTATTAACTTCAATCAACTTGTTTTTTATCCCAGAAGTGCAACTTTTCTTTTTATGTTTACATTCACCTCCTCCATATATTTTTTATTCTCTGGAACCTAATGATGGTTAAAATGTAAGCTGGCAACCAACGGTGGTGATGAGATGCTTGCACTCCCGGAAAGGGAGAGCAGTGAGTTTTGAAATGATATTCTAGGATCCTATTAATTTGAATCAACTTGTTTTTTATCCCACAACTGCAACTTTTCTTTTTATGTTTACATTCACCTCCTGCATATATTTTTTGGTTCTCTTGAACCTAAAGATGGTTAAAATGTAAGCTGACAAGCAACGATAGTGATGAGATGCTTGCACTCCCGGAAAGGGAGAGCAGTAAGTTTTGAAATGATATTATAGGATCCTATTAATTTGAATCAACTTGTTTTTTATCCCACAACTGCAACTTTTCTTTTTATGTTTACATTCACCTCCTGCATATATTTTTTGGTTCTCTTGAACCTAAAGATGGTTAAAATGTAAGCTGACAAGCAACGATGGTGATGAGATGCTTGCACTCCCGGAAAGGGAGAGCAGTAAGTTTTGAAATGATATTCTAGGATCCTATTAATTTGGATCAACTTGTTTTTTATCTCACAACTGCAACTTTTCTTTTTATGTTTACATTCACCTACTGCATATATTTTTTGGTTCTCTTGAATCTAAATATGGTTAAAATGTAAGCTCACAATCAACGGTGGTGATGAGATGCTTGCACTCCCGGAAAGGGAGAGCAGTAAGTTTTGCAATGATATTCTAGGATCCTATTAATTTCGATCAACTTGTTTTTCATCCCAGAACTGCAACTTTTCTTTTTATGTTTACATTCACCTCCTGGATATATATTTTTGGTTCTTTAGAACGTATAGATGGTTAAAATGTAAGCTGGCAACCAAAGGTGGTGATGAGACGCTTGCACTCACGAAAAGGGAGACTAGTAAGTGTTGCAATGATATCCTAGGATCCTATTAATTTTGATCAACTTGTTTTTATCCCAGAATTGCAACTTTTCTATTTATGTTTATGTTCACTTCCTGCATATATTTTTTATCCTCTAGAACCTAAAAAAGGTTAAAATGTAAGCCGACAATCAATAGTGGGGATGAGATGCATGCACTCCTGGGAAGGGAGAGCATTAAGTTTAGCAACGATATTCTAGGATCCTATTAATTTGGATCAACTTGTTTTTTATCCCATAACTGCAACTTTTCTTTTAATTTTTACATTCTCCTCCTGTATAATTTTTTGGTTCTTTAGAACCTAAAGATGGTTAAAATGTAAGCTTGCAACCAACGGTGGTGATGAGATGCATGCACTCCCGGAAAGGGAGAGCAGTAAGTTTAGCAATGATATTATAGGATCCTATTAATTTGGATCAACTTGTTTTTTAACCCATAACTGCAACTTTTCTTTTAATTTTTACATTCTCCTCCTGTATATTTTTTTGGTTCTTTAGAACGTACAGACGGTTAAAATTTAAGCTGGCAACCAACGGTGGTGATGAGATGCTTGCACTCCCGGAAAGGGAGAGCAGTAAGTTTAGCAATTATATTCTACAATCCTATTAACTTCAATCAACTTGTTTTTTATCCCAGAAGTGCAACTTTTCTTTTTATGTTTACATTCACCTCCTCCATATATTTTTTATTCTCTGGAACCTAATGATGGTTAAAATGTAAGCTGGCAACCAACGGTGGTGATGAGATGCTTGCACTCCCGGAAAGGGAGAGCAGTGAGTTTTGAAATGATATTCTAGGATCCTATTAATTTGAATCAACTTGTTTTTTATCCCACAACTGCAACTTTTCTTTTTATGTTTACATTCACCTCCTGCATATATTTTTTGGTTCTCTTGAACCTAAAGATGGTTAAAATGTAAGCTCACAATCAACGGTGGTGATGAGATGCTTGCACTCCCGGAAAGGGAGAGCAGTAAGTTTTGAAATGATATTCTAGGATCCTATTAATTTGAATCAACTTGTTTTTTATCCCACAACTGCAACTTTTCTTTTTATGTTTACATTCACCTCCTGCATATATTTTTTGGTTCTCTTGAACCTAAAGATGGTTAAAATGTAAGCTGACAACCAACAATGGTGATGAGACGCTTGCACTCCTGAAAAGGGATTGCAGTAAGTTTACAAATAATATTCTACGATCTTATTAATTTCGATAAACTTGTTTTTTATCTCACAACTGCAACTTTTCTTTTTATGTTTACATTCACCTACTGCATATATTTTTTGGTTCTCTTGAATCTAAATATGGTTAAAATGTAAGCTCACAATCAACGGTGGTGATGAGATGCTTGCACTCCCGGAAAGGGAGAGCAGTAAGTTTTGCAATGATATTCTAGGATCCTATTAATTTCGATCAACTTGTTTTTCATCCCAGAACTGCAACTTTTCTTTTTATGTTTACATTCACCTCCTGGATATATATTTTTGGTTCTTTAGAACGTATAGATGGTTAAAATGTAAATTGCAACCAAAGGTGGTGATGAGACGCTTGCACTCACGAAAAGGGAGACTAGTAAGTGTTGCAATGATATCCTAGGATCCTATTAATTTTGATCAACTTGTTTTTATCCCAGAATTGCAACTTTTCTATTTATGTTTACGTTCACTTCCTGCATATATTTTTTATCCTCTAGAACCTAAAAAAGGTTAAAATGTAAGCCGACAATCAATAGTGGGGATGAGATGCATGCACTCCTGGGAAGGGAGAGCATTAAGTTTAGCAACGATATTCTAGGATCCTATTAATTTGGATCAACTTGTTTTTTATCCCATAACTGCAACTTTTCTTTTAATTTTTACATTCTCCTCCTGTATATTTTTTTGGTTCTTTAGAACCTAAAGATGGTTAAAATGTAAGCTTGCAACCAACGGTGGTGATGAGATGCATGCACTCCCGGAAAGGGAGAGCAGTAAGTTTAGCAATGATATTATAGGATCCTATTAATTTGGATCAACTTGTTTTTTAACCCATAACTGCAACTTTTCTTTTAATTTTTACATTCTCCTCCTGTATATTTTTTTGGTTCTTTAGAACGTACAGACGGTTAAAATTTAAGCTGGCAACCAACGGTGGTGATGAGATGCTTGCACTCCCGGAAAGGGAGAGCAGTAAGTTTAGCAATTATATTCTACAATCCTATTAACTTCAATCAACTTGTTTTTTATCCCAGAAGTGCAACTTTTCTTTTTATGTTTACATTCACCTCCTCCATATATTTTTTATTCTCTGGAACCTAATGATGGTTAAAATGTAAGATGGCAACCAACGGTGGTGATGAGATGCTTGCACTCCCGGAAAGGGAGAGCAGTGAGTTTTGAAATGATATTCTAGGATCCTATTAATTTGAATCAACTTCTTTTTTATCCCACAACTGCAACTTTTCTTTTTATGTTTACATTCACCTCCTGCATATATTTTTTGGTTCTCTTGAACCTAAAGATGGTTAAAATGTAAGCTCACAATCAACGGTGGTGATGAGATGCTTGCACTCCCGGAAAGGGAGAGCAGTAAGTTTTGAAATGATATTATAGGATCCTATTAATTTGAATCAACTTGTTTTTTATCCCACAACTGCAACTTTTCTTTTTATGTTTACATTCACCTCCTGCATATATTTTTTGGTTCTCTTGAACCTAAAGATGGTTAAAATGTAAGCTGACAAGCAACGATGGTGATGAGATGCTTGCACTCCCGGAAAGGGAGAGCAGTAAGTTTTGAAATGATATTCTAGGATCCTATTAATTTGGATCAACTTTTTTTTTATCTCACAACTGCAACTTTTCTTTTTATGTTTACATTCACCTACTGCATATATTTTTTGGTTCTCTTGAATCTAAATATGGTTAAAATGTAAGCTCACAATCAACGGTGGTGATGAGATGCTTGCACTCCCGGAAAGGGAGAGCAGTAAGTTTTGCAATGATATTCTAGGATCCTATTAATTTCGATCAACTTGTTTTTTAACCCATAACTGCAACTTTTCTTTTAATTTTTACATTCTCCTCCTGTATATTTTTTTGGTTCTTTAGAACGTACAGACGGTTAAAATTTAAGCTGGCAACCAACGGTGGTGATGAGATGCTTGCACTCCCGGAAAGGGAGAGCAGTAAGTTTAGCAATTATATTCTACAATCCTATTAACTTCAATCAACTTGTTTTTTATCCCAGAAGTGCAACTTTTCTTTTTATGTTTACATTCACCTCCTCCATATATTTTTTATTCTCTGGAACCTAATGATGGTTAAAATGTAAGATGGCAACCAACGGTGGTGATGAGATGCTTGCACTCCCGGAAAGGGAGAGCAGTGAGTTTTGAAATGATATTCTAGGATCCTATTAATTTGAATCAACTTCTTTTTTATCCCACAACTGCAACTTTTCTTTTTATGTTTACATTCACCTCCTGCATATATTTTTTGGTTCTCTTGAACCTAAAGATGGTTAAAATGTAAGCTCACAATCAACGGTGGTGATGAGATGCTTGCACTCCCGGAAAGGGAGAGCAGTAAGTTTTGAAATGATATTATAGGATCCTATTAATTTGAATCAACTTGTTTTTTATCCCACAACTGCAACTTTTCTTTTTATGTTTACATTCACCTCCTGCATATATTTTTTGGTTCTCTTGAACCTAAAGATGGTTAAAATGTAAGCTGACAAGCAACGATGGTGATGAGATGCTTGCACTCCCGGAAAGGGAGAGCAGTAAGTTTTGAAATGATATTCTAGGATCCTATTAATTTGGATCAACTTTTTTTTTATCTCACAACTGCAACTTTTCTTTTTATGTTTACATTCACCTACTGCATATATTTTTTGGTTCTCTTGAATCTAAATATGGTTAAAATGTAAGCTCACAATCAACGGTGGTGATGAGATGCTTGCACTCCCGGAAAGGGAGAGCAGTAAGTTTTGCAATGATATTCTAGGATCCTATTAATTTCGATCAACTTGTTTTTTAACCCATAACTGCAACTTTTCTTTTAATTTTTACATTCTCCTCCTGTATATTTTTTTGGTTCTTTAGAACGTACAGACGGTTAAAATTTAAGCTGGCAACCAACGGTGGTGATGAGATGCTTGCACTCCCGGAAAGGGAGAGCAGTAAGTTTAGCAATTATATTCTACAATCCTATTAACTTCAATCAACTTGTTTTTTATCCCAGAAGTGCAACTTTTCTTTTTATGTTTACATTCACCTCCTCCATATATTTTTTATTCTCTGGAACCTAATGATGGTTAAAATGTAAGCTGGCAACCAACGGTGGTGATGAGATGCTTGCACTCCCGGAAAGGGAGAGCAGTGAGTTTTGAAATGATATTCTAGGATCCTATTAATTTGAATCAACTTGTTTTTTATCCCACAACTGCAACTTTTCTTTTTATGTTTACATTCACCTCCTGCATATATTTTTTGGTTCTCTTGAACCTAAAGATGGTTAAAATGTAAGCTGACAAGCAACGATAGTGATGAGATGCTTGCATTCCCGGAAAGGGAGAGCAGTAAGTTTTGAAATGATATTCTAGGATCCTATTAATTTGAATCAACTTGTTTTTTATCCCACAACTGCAACTTTTCTTTTTATGTTTACATTCACCTCCTGCATATATTTTTTGGTTCTCTTGAACCTAAAGATGGTTAAAATGTAAGCTGACAAGCAACGATGGTGATGAGATGCTTGCACTCCTGGAAAGGGAGAGCAGTAAGTTTTGAAATGATATTCTAGGATCCTATTAATTTGGATCAACTTGTTTTTTATCCCACAAATGCAACTTTTCTTTTTATGTTTACATTCACCTCCTGCATATATTTTTTGGTTCTCTTGAACCTAAAGATGGTTAAAATGTAAGCTGACAATCAACGATGGTGATGAGATGCTTGCACTCCCGGAAAGGGAGAGCAGTAAGTTTTGACATGATATTCTAGGATCCTATTAATTTGAATCAACTTGTTTTTATCCCACAACAGCAAATTTTCTTTTTATGTTTACATTCACCTCCTGCATATATTTTTTGGTTCTCTTGAACCTAAAGATGGTTAAAATGTAAGCTGACAATCAACGATGGTGATGAGATGCTTGCACTCCCGGAAAGGGAGAGCAGTAAGTTTTGAAATGATATTCTAGGATCCTATTAATTTCAATCAACTTGTTTTTTATCCCACAACTGCAACTTTTCTTTTTATGTTTACATTCACCTCCTGCATATATTTTTTGGTTCTCTTGAACCTAAAGATGGTTAAAATTTAAGCTGGCAACCAACGGTGGTGATGAGATGCTTGCACTCCCGGAAAGGGTGAGCAGTAAGTTTACCAATGATATCCTAGGATCCTATTAATTTGAATCAATTTGTTTTTTTTCTCACAATTGCAACTTTTCTTTTTATGTTTACATTCACCTCCTGCATATATTTTTTGGTTCTCTTGAACCTAAAGATGGTTAAAATGTAAGCTGACAATCAATGATGGTGATGAGATGCTTGCACTCCCGGAAAGGGAGAGCAGTAAGTTTTGAAATGATATTCTAGGATGCTATTAATTTGAATCAACTTGTTTTTTATCCCATAACTGCAACTTTTCTTTTTATGTTTACATTCAACTCCTGCATATATTTTTTATTCTCTGGAAACTAAAGATGGTTAAAATGTGAGCTGGCAACCAACGGTAGTGATGAGATGCTTGCACTCCCTGAAAGGGAGAGCAGTAAGTTTAGCAATGATATCCTAGGATCCTATTAATTTGAATCAATTTGTTTTTTTTCGCACAACTGCAACTTTTCTTTTTATGTTTACATTCACCTCCTGCATATATTTTTTGGTTCTCTTGAACCTAAAGATGGTTAAAATGTAAGCTGACAATCAACGATGGTGATGAGATGCTTGCACTCCCGGAAAGGGAGAGCAGTAAGTTTTGAAATGATATTCTAGGATGCTATTAATTTGAATCAACTTGTTTTTTATCCCACAACTGCAACTTTTCTTTTTATGTTTACATTCAACTCCTGCATATATTTTTTATTCTCTGGAAACTAAAGATGGTTAAAATGTGAGCTGACAAGCAACGATGGTGATGAGATGCTTGCACTCCCGGAAAGGGAGAGCAGTAAGTTTTGAAATGATATTCTAGGATCCTATTAATTTGAATCAACTTCTTTTTTATCCCACAACTGCAACTTTTCTTTTTATGTTTACATTCACCTCCTGCATATATTTTTTATTCTTTTGAACCTAAAGATAGTTAAAATGTAAGCTCACAATCAACGGTGGTGATGAGATGCTTGCACTCCCGGAAAGGGAGAGCAGTAAGTTTTGAAATGATATTCTAGGATCCTATTGAATGGAATCAACTTGTTTTTTATCCCACAACTGCAACTTTTCTTTTTATGTTTACATTCACCTCCTGCATATATTTTTTGGTTCTTTTAAACCTAAAGATGGTTAAAATGTAAGTTCACAATCAACGGTGGTGATGAGATGCTTGCACTCCCGGAAAGGGAGAGCAGTAAGTTTTGAAATGATATTCTAGGATCCTATTAATTTGAATCAACTTGTTTTTTATCCCACAACTGCAACTTTTCTTTTTATGTTTACATTCAACTCCTGCATATATTTTTTGGTTCTCTTGAACCTAAAGATGGTTAAAATGTAAGCTGACAACCAACAATGGTGATGAGACGCTTGCACTCCTGAAAAGGGATTGCAGTAAGTTTACAAATAATATTCTACGATCTTATTAATTTCGATAAACTTGTTTTTTATCTCACAACTGCAACTTTTCTTTTTATGTTTACATTCACCTACTGCATATATTTTTTATTCTTTTGAACCTAAAGATAGTTAAAATGTAAGCTCACAATCAACGGTGGTGATGAGATGCTTGCACTCCCGGAAAGGGAGAGCAGTAAGTTTTGAAATGATATTCTAGGATCCTATTGAATGGAATCAACTTGTTTTTTATCCCACAACTGCAACTTTTCTTTTTATGTTTACATTCACCTCCTGCATATATTTTTTGGTTCTCTTGAATCTAAATATGGTTAAAATGGAAGCTCACAATCAACGGTGGTGATGAGATGCTTGCACTCCCGGAAAGGGAGAGCAGTAAGTTTTGCAATGATATTCTAGGATCCTATTAATTTCGATCAACTTGTTTTTCATCCCAGAACTGCAGCTTTTCTTTTTATGTTTACATTCACCTCCTGGATATATATTTTTGGTTCTTTAGAACGTATAGATGGTTAAAATGTAAGCTGGCAACCAAAGGTGGAGATGAGACGCTTGCACTCACGAAAAGGGAGACTATTAAGTGTTGCAATGATATCCTAGGATCCTATTAATTTTGATCAACTTGTTTTTATCCCAGAATTGCAACTTTTCTATTTATGTTTACGTTCACTTCCTGCATATATTTTTTTATCCTCTAGAACCTAAAAAAGGTTAAAATGTAAGCCGACAATCAATGGTGGGGATGAGATGCATGCACTCCCGGAAAGGGAGAGCATTAAGTTTAGCAACGATATTCTAGGATCCTATTAATTTGGATCAACTTGTTTTTTATCCCATAACTGCAACTTTTCTTTTAATTTTTACATTCTCCTCCTGTATATTTTTTTGGTTCTTTAGAACCTAAAGATGGTTAAAATGTAAGCTGGCAACCAACGGTGGTGATGAGATGCATGCACTCCCGGAAAGGGAGAGCAGTAAGTTTAGCAATGATATTATAGGATCCTATTAATTTGGATCAACTTGTTTTTTATCCCATAACTGAAACTTTTCTTTTTATTTTTACATTCTCCTCCTGTATATTTTTTTGATTCTTTAGAACGTACAAATGGTTAAAATTTAAGCTGGCAACCAACGGTGGTGATGAGATGCATGCACTCCCAGAAAGGGAGAGCAGTAAGTTTAGCAATGATATTATAGGATCCTATTTATTTGGATCCTATTTATTTGGATCAACTTGTTTTTTATCCCATAACTGCAACTTTTCTTTTAATTTTTACATTCACCTCCTGCATATATTTTTTATTCTCTGGAACCTAATGATGGTTAAAATGTAAGCTGGCAACCAACGGTGGTGATGAGATGCTCGGACTCCCGGAAAAGGAAGAGCAGTAAGTTTAGCAATGATATTCTACGATCCTATTAACTTCAATCAAATTTTTTTTTTGTACCAGAACTGTAACTTTTCTTTTTATGTTTACATTCACCTCCTGCATATATTTTTTGGTTCTTTAGAACCTAAAGATGGTTAAAATGTAAGCTCGCAACCAACGGTGGTGATGAGACGCTTGCACTCCTGAAAAACGATTGCAGTATGTTTACCAATAATATTCTACGATCTTTTTAATTTCGAAAAACTTGTTTTTTATCTCACAACTGCAACTTCTCTTTTTATGTTTATATTCACCTACTGCATATATTTTTTGGTTCTCTTGAACCTAAAGATGGTTAAAATGTAAGCTCACAATCAACGGTGATGATGAGATGCTTGCACTCCCGAAAAGGGAGAGCAGTAAGTTTTGCAATGATATTCTAGGATCCTATTAATTTCGATCAACTTGTTTTTTATCCCAGAACTGCAACTTTTCTTTTTATGCTTACATTCACCTCCTGCATATATTATTTATTCTCTAGAACCTAAAAAATGTTAAAATGTATTATAGAATATATTTATATAGGAAATATTGTATATAGGAAATATTGTAGACATACTCTTGTGTGGTAACCTCCACCATTACTATTGTATATTGCCCTACCTATATATATAGAAAGGGTTGGCTAACCATCAGGTTAAGCCTCCCAATTATTCTCAACTTGGTATCAGAGCATTCTGCCGTCAGAACTCTTTTCTTCCTTCCTTCCTTTGCAGCCGGCCCTCTCTTTACTTTCTCTACATGGATTCTACTGCTGCCGCCGGCTTCTCCCTCTCCACAGGTGGTGCAGCACAGCCGGCCAACCCTCCCCAAGCTGCTGTCGCTGGTGCCCTTTCTTCTCCACAGCAGCCTCCACTTGCAGAGCTTGTCTCTGATTCTTCCTCCCAAGTCTCTGTCGTTCCTTTACCCCTCATGGGAACTCACACTACAGCTATTGTTCCTTTAGCGAACACTCACCAAGTTGTTTCGCTAAAGCTTACGAACACAAATTATCTCTATTGGAGAATGCAGATGAAGCCATATCTCCTTGGTCAAGGTGTTTTTCACTTTGTTGACGTTTCCGTGCCGTGTCCTCCATCTCATATTTTTGACAGTTCTGCTAGTTCTTCCTCCATTATCAGCCCTTCTTTTCTTCGTTGGAAGCAACAGGATCAACTTATTTTGAGTGCTTTGCTCTCCTCTCTCTCCGTGGATGTGTTGCATCTCGTGGTAGATTGTTCTACTTCGCATTGTGTTTGGCGCACTCTTGAGAAAGCGCTTGCCTCTCCGTCTAATTCTCGCATCATGCAACTCCATGGCTCCTTTCAAGACCTTCGGCAAGGTGACTCCTCGGTTAGTCTATATATGCAGCAAGCCAAATCGTTATTTGATGAATTGGCTGCTGCTGGTCGTCCCATGTCTCTTGAAGATTTCAATCTTTATGTGTTTCGTGGCCTTCGTGGCGAGTTCAAAGACTTGGTAACGAGTCTCATAACCAAGGCAGAACCGCTATCCTATGCTGATCTTCACAGCCACCTTCTTACCCATGAATTTCTGCACAAGAACTCTTTCAATTCCATGGCTGCCGCTCCTTCTCTGCTGTCTTCTTCTTCTCTGCCGCAGCAGCCACCTCTGCTGCCAACACCACAGTTTTCTGCACACCATGCTATGTCTCATCACAGCTCTAACTTCAGCCGCAACAGGGGTCGCTCTAGAGGTAATTGGCGTCCCCACAGCAACCGTTCCACTCCCCAGAACAGGGGCCAATCTGCTGCAGATTGGCGACCAAACCACTGGCAGCAAACCAGGCGAAATTCCAGTGCTAGGCAGTGGTCTGGACAGCAGCATGTACGCTGCCAATTGTGCTTCGGTTTTGGGCACACAGCTCCCCATTGTTCCCAGTTTCGTAGCAGCTCTCCGCAGCCCTCTGCTCATCTTGCGGTTGGGAATATCTCTGCTACGACTTGGTTCCCCGACACCGGCGCAAATCAACACGTCACACCTGATCTTGGAACTCTGACTGATTCTGCACCCTATCTTGGTAATGATTATTTGCATGTTGGTGACGGTAAGGGCCTTGACATATCCCATATTGGACATACTAAATTACATTCCCCAAAACACATGTTTACATTATCTAATGTTCTCCATGTGCCTCACATTACCAAACCGTTGTTATCTGTTCAAAAATTCTGTCGTGATAATCATGTTTATTTTGAATTTCACGCTTCTATGTTTTTTGTGAAGGATCTCGTCACCAAGGAAGTTCTCCTTTCCGGTCAGAGTCATGATGGCCTTTATGTCCTCTCCGAGTCTTCTGCCACGTCAGTTCCTCAAGCTTTTTGGTCTCCTTGCATCTCCGCGACTGTCGACCTGTGGCATCGTCGTTTGGGTCATCCAACCCCTCGCATTTTCAATTTGTTAGTCTCCGGAAATAAAATCGTATGTACTTCTAGACGTTCTCTTACTCAGTGTCAAGCTTGTCCTTTAGGAAAGTCGTCCCGTTTGTCATTACGACCTACGGGTCACAAAACTTCTACCCCGCTTGAATTAATTTTTAGTGATGTTTGGGGTCCTGCCCCTATGTTTTCTTCTGATGGCTTCCGCTATTTTGTTATTTTTGTTGATGCGCATACCAAACATATATGGTATTATCCGCTTGTTGCGAAATCTAATGTTTTTTCCACTTTTGAACGTTTTGAAACACTTGTTGAGCGTCAGTTTTCTCTTAAAATTAAATCTGTTCAAACTGATTGGGGCGGTGAATATCGTAAATTAAATAAATTTTTTCAGACCATTGGTATTCATCATCGGTTAATTTGTCCTCATACTCATGAACAAAATGGCACTGTTGAACGTCGTCATCGACATATCGTCGAAACTGGCCTAACCCTTTTAGGCCAGTGTAGTGCCCCATTGCGATTTTGGAACTATGCTTTTGAATCATCGGTCTACCTTATTAATCGCATGCCTACTCTTGTTCTCCAAAATACATCTCCATTTGAGTGTCTGTTTCAACGCACTCCTGATTATAACTTCCTACGTACTTTTGGGTGTCTTTGTTTTCCTTTTTTGCGTCCATATCATGCTCATAAATTAGATTTCCGGTCTTCCCCTTGTGTGTTTTTAGGTTATAGCTCATCTCATCTTGGTTATCGTTGTCTTGACTTAGAGTCTGATCGTATTTATGTCTCCCGTCATGTTCGTTTTCATGAAAATGTCTTTCCTTTTGCGAAGTCTGAACAGGTAACATCCTCACCGGTACCTCCCACCCCACCTACCTATCTTCCATCCTTGCACCCTCCTCCATCTTTTCAGCCTACTACTTACCAAACCAGCCCCAACCACAACCCAATTCTGCCCTCTGCCGCACCCCACCAGCCTACCACTTTGCCCATTGATTCTGCCACCCCTTCATCACCATCCCCCACTACCATACTGTCACCATATGCTTGTCTTTCCAATGATAATTATGCAGGTACAGCTTCTCCATCACCGGATGTGCATGTTCTCAGGTCTGTTGTAACAGAGCAGCCCGGTTCTGCATCAGCTCTTCCCAGTTCTGCAGCAGCCTCACCAGTGTCTACAGTGCCGACCAGTCCCTCCACTGCTTCTCCAGCTGGTCTGCAGCTCTGTGTAGACCTCTCCTCATATCCTCTTCAGCCTCTTCCAGGTACAGGCCCCACTTCTCCATGCCCAGCTGCTCGTCAACATCCCATGGTTCTTCGTCCAAGGCAGCCCAAGACAGCACTGTCCACAGCCACTGCTGCAACCTCTGTTGTCTCCTTCAGCCGGGTAGTTTCTCCCCCCTCTCATGAGCCACTTGTTTTTAATGATGCTAACAGATATGAGGCGTGGCATAGTGCTATGCGTGAGGAAATTCAGGCCTTACATGCAAACCGAACTTGGACCTTAGTGTCGTTTCATCCCTCCATGAATGTTGTTGGTAGTCGGTGGGTATACAAGATTAAACGCAGATCTGATGGCAGCATCGAGAGGTATAAGGCGCGTCTGGTTGCTAGAGGTTTCACTCAGCAAGAAGGTATTGATTACTCTGAAACCTTTAGTCCAGTCATCAAACAGGCGACCGTCAGATTAGTCTTCTCCATTGCAGTTTCGTGTGGTTGGAAAATTCATCAGCTTGACATCCATAATGCCTTCCTCCATGGTGTTCTTGATGAGGAGGTCTACATGAAACAACCTCCAGGTTTTGTTGATACTGCTCTCCCCTCTCATGTGTGCCGATTGCATAAATCTCTGTATGGTTTAAAACAGGCTCCACGGGCTTGGTACACTCGTCTAAATGATTTCCTGTTATCTATTGGGTTTCGTGCCTCTAAGGTGGATACTTCATTATTTATCTTCTCTGTTGGTGCTGATATTTGCTATCTTCTAGTCTATGTTGATGATATTCTGCTTACGGGTAGTAACTCTCTTCTGCTCCAACGCCTCATTCAGCTACTGAGCTCAGAATTTAAGCTTCGCGACTTGGGTTCTGTTCATTACTTTTTGGGTATTGAGGTTCAGTCTACTAGTATGGGTCTTATGCTTCGCCAGCATAAATATATACTTGACATCCTCACTCGGGCTGGTATGTTATCTTGCAAACCAGTTGATACCCCTATCTCTACATCCAAAGCTACCATTCTGCCCGATCCATTGTTTTCTGATGCTACCCGCTTTCGTCAAATTGTGGGTGCTCTTCAGTATCTCGCTTTTACGCGCCCAGATATTTGCTTTGCTGTTAACAGAGTCTGTCAGTTTATGCATGCTCCTACAAATTCTCATTGGGCTGCCGTGAAACGCATCTTGCGTTATCTTTGGGGTACGGCATCACATGGCTTACATATCACTCGCAGTTCTTCTTTTGCCTTACATGGTTTTACAGATGCAGATTGGGCAGGCAGTGTTGAGGACAGAAAATCTACGGGTGGTTACCTTGTGTTTTTTGGTCAAACGCCGATTTCGTGGAAATCCGGTAAGCAACGCACAGTTGCTCGCTCTTCTACTGAGGCTGAGTACAAAGCCTTAGCTGATGGCACTGCTGAGGTTATCTGGCTTCAGTATTTATTAACAGATCTCCAGATTCCATCCACTTCTGCTCCTATTATCTGGTGTGACAACCTTGGTGCCACTTATTTGTCTGCGAATCCTGTTTTTCATGCTCGCACTAAACATGTTGAGGTCGATTATCATTTAGTCCGAGATAGAGTTGCAAAGAAGGAAATTCAGATTCGTTTTATTTCCTCCAAGGATCAACTTGCCGATGTCTTCACTAAGCCACTTCCTACTTCTTCGTTTACTGCTTTTCGTTTCAAGCTTCGGGTTGATCCTCCACCCTCAGCTTAAGGGGGCATATTATAGAATATATTTATATAGGAAATATTGTATATAGGAAATATTGTAGACATACTCTTGTGTGGTAACCTCCACCATTACTATTGTATATTGCCCTACCTATATATATAGAAAGGGTTGGCTAACCATCAGGTTAAGCCTCCCAATTATTCTCAACTAAATGTAAGCCGACAATCAATGGTGGGGATGAGATGCATGCACTCCCGGAAAGGGAGGGCATTAAGTTTAGCAACGATATTCTAGGATCCTATTAATTTGGATCAACTTGTTTTTTATCCCATAACTGCAACTTTTCTTTTAATTTTTACATTCTCCTCATGTATATTTTTTTGGTTCTTTAGAACCTAAAGACGGTTAAAATGTAACCTGGCAACCAAAGGTGGTGATGAGATGCATGCACTCCCGGAAAGGGAGAGCAGTAAGTTTTGCAATGATATTCTACGATCCTATTAACTTCAATCAACTTGTTTTTTATCCCAGAACTGCAACTTTTCTTTTTATGTTTACATTCACCTATTGCATATATTTTTTGGTTCTCTTGAACCTAAAGATGGTTAAAATGTAAGCTCACAATCAACGGTGATGATGAGATGCTTGCACTCCCGAAAAGGGAGAGCAGTAAGTTTTGCAATGATATTCTAGGATCCTATTAATTTCGATCAACTTGTTTTTTATCCCAGAACTGCAACTTTTCTTTTTATGCTTACATTCACCTCCTGCATACATTTTTTATTCTCTGGAACCTAAAGATGGTTAAAATGTAAGCTGGCAACCAACGGTGGTGATGAGATGCATGCAATCCCGGAAAGGGGGAGCAGTAAGTTTTGAAATGATATTCTAGGATCCTATTAATTTGAATCAACTTGTTTTTTATCCCACAACTGCAACTTTTCTTTTTATGTTTACATTCACCTCCTGGATATATATTTTTGGTTCTTTAGAACGTAAAGATGGTTAAAATGTAAGCTAGCAACCAAAGGTGGTGATGAGACGCTTGCACTCCCGGAAAGGGAGAGTAGTAAGTTTTGAAATGATATTCTAGGATCCTATTAATTTGAATCAACATGTTTTTTATCCCAGAACTGCAACTTTTCTTTTTATGTTTACATTCACCTCCTGCATATATTTTTTGGTTCTCTTGAATCTAAAGATGGTTAAAATATAAGCTCACAATCGATGGTGGTGATGAGATGCTTGCACTCCCGGAAAGGGAGAGAAGTAAGTTTTGCAATGATATTCTAGGATCCTATTAATTTCGATCAACTTGTTTTTCATCCCAGAACTGCAACTTTTCTTTTTATGTTTACATTCACCTCCTGGATATATATTTTTGGTTCTTTAGAACGTATAGATGGTTAAAATGTAAGCTGGCAACCAACGGTGGTGATGAGATGCTTGCAATCCCTGAAAGGGAGAGCAGTAAGTTTTGCAATGATATCCTAGGATCCTATTAATTTCGATCAACTAGTTTTTATCCCAGAATTGCAACTTTTCTATTTATGTTTACGTTCACTTCCTGCATATATTTTTTATTCTCTAGAACCTAAAAAAGGTAAAAATGTAAGCCGACAATCAATGGTGGGGATGAGATGCATGCACTCCCGGAAAGGGAGAGCATTAAGTTTAGCAACGATATTCTAGGATCCTATTAATTTGGATCAACTTGTTTTTTATCCCATAACTGCAACTTTTCTTTTAATTTTTACATTCTCCTCCTGTATATTTTTTTGGTTCTTTAGAACGTACAGATGGTTAAAATTTAAGCTAGCAACTAACGGTGGTGATGAGATGCTTGAACTCCCGGAAAGGGAGAGCAGTAAGTTTAGCAATGATATTCTACGATCCTATTAACTTCAATCAACTTGTTTTTTATCCCAGAAGTGCAACTTTTCTTTTTATATTTACATTCACCTCCTGCATATATTTTTTATTCTCTGGAACCTAATGATGGTTAAAATGTAAGCTGGCAACCAACGGTGGTGATGAGATGGTTGGACTCCTGGAAAAGGGAGAGGAGTAAGTTTAGTAATGATATTCTACGATCCTATTAACTTCAATCAACTTTTTTTTTGTCCCAGAACTGCAACTTTTCTTTTTATGTTTACATTCACCTCCTGCATATATTTTTTGGTTCTTTAGAACCTAAAGATGGTTGAAATGTAAGCTCGCAACCAACGGTGGTGATGAGACGCTTGCAGTCCTGAAAAGCGATTGCAGTAAGTTTACCAATAATATTCTACGATCTTATTAATTTCGATAAACTTGTTTTTTATCTCACAACTGCAACTTTTCTTTTTATGTTTACATTCACCTATTGCATATATTTTTTGGTTCTCTTGAACCTAAAGATGGTTAAAATGTAAGCTCACAATCAACGGTGATGATGAGATGCTTGCACTCCCGAAAAGGGAGAGCAGTAAGTTTTGCAATGATATTCTAGGATCCTATTAATTTCGATCAACTTGTTTTTTATCCCAGAACTGCAACTTTTCTTTTTATGCTTACATTCACCTCCTGCATACATTTTTTATTCTCTGGAACCTAAAGATGGTTAAAATGTAAGCTGGCAACCAACGGTGGTGATGAGATGCATGCAATCCCGGAAAGGGGGAGCAGTAAGTTTTGAAATGATATTCTAGGATCCTATTAATTTGAATCAACTTGTTTTTTATCCCACAACTGCAACTTTTCTTTTTATGTTTACATTCACCTCCTGGATATATATTTTTGGTTCTTTAGAACGTAAAGATGGTTAAAATGTAAGCTAGCAACCAAAGGTGGTGATGAGACGCTTGCACTCCCGGAAAGGGAGAGTAGTAAGTTTTGAAATGATATTCTAGGATCCTATTAATTTGAATCAACATGTTTTTTATCCCAGAACTGCAACTTTTCTTTTTATGTTTACATTCACCTCCTGCATATATTTTTTGGTTCTCTTGAATCTAAAGATGGTTAAAATATAAGCTCACAATCGATGGTGGTGATGAGATGCTTGCACTCCCGGAAAGGGAGAGAAGTAAGTTTTGCAATGATATTCTAGGATCCTATTAATTTCGATCAACTTGTTTTTCATCCCAGAACTGCAACTTTTCTTTTTATGTTTACATTCACCTCCTGGATATATATTTTTGGTTCTTTAGAACGTATAGATGGTTAAAATGTAAGCTGGCAACCAACGGTGGTGATGAGATGCTTGCAATCCCTGAAAGGGAGAGCAGTAAGTTTTGCAATGATATCCTAGGATCCTATTAATTTCGATCAACTAGTTTTTATCCCAGAATTGCAACTTTTCTATTTATGTTTACGTTCACTTCCTGCATATATTTTTTATTCTCTAGAACCTAAAAAAGGTAAAAATGTAAGCCGACAATCAATGGTGGGGATGAGATGCATGCACTCCCGGAAAGGGAGAGCATTAAGTTTAGCAACGATATTCTAGGATCCTATTAATTTGGATCAACTTGTTTTTTATCCCATAACTGCAACTTTTCTTTTAATTTTTACATTCTCCTCCTGTATATTTTTTTGGTTCTTTAGAACGTACAGATGGTTAAAATTTAAGCTAGCAACTAACGGTGGTGATGAGATGCTTGAACTCCCGGAAAGGGAGAGCAGTAAGTTTAGCAATGATATTCTACGATCCTATTAACTTCAATCAACTTGTTTTTTATCCCAGAAGTGCAACTTTTCTTTTTATATTTACATTCACCTCCTGCATATATTTTTTATTCTCTGGAACCTAATGATGGTTAAAATGTAAGCTGGCAACCAACGGTGGTGATGAGATGGTTGGACTCCTGGAAAAGGGAGAGGAGTAAGTTTAGTAATGATATTCTACGATCCTATTAACTTCAATCAACTTTTTTTTTGTCCCAGAACTGCAACTTTTCTTTTTATGTTTACATTCACCTCCTGCATATATTTTTTGGTTCTTTAGAACCTAAAGATGGTTGAAATGTAAGCTCGCAACCAACGGTGGTGATGAGACGCTTGCAGTCCTGAAAAGCGATTGCAGTAAGTTTACCAATAATATTCTACGATCTTATTAATTTCGATAAACTTGTTTTTTATCTCACAACTGCAACTTTTCTTTTTATGTTTACATTCACCTATTGCATATATTTTTTGGTTCTCTTGAACCTAAAGATGGTTAAAATGTAAGCTCACAATCAACGGTGATGATGAGATGCTTGCACTCCCGAAAAGGGAGAGCAGTAAGTTTTGCAATTATATTCTACAATCCTATTAATTTCGATCAACTTGTTTTTTATCCCAGAACTGCAACTTTTCTTTTTATGCTTACATTCACCTCCTGCATACATTTTTTATTCTCTGGAACCTAAAGATGGTTAAAATGTAAGCTGGCAACCAACGGTGGTGATGAGATGCATGCAATCCCGGAAAGGGGGAGCAGTAAGTTTTGAAATGATATTCTAGGATCCTATTAATTTGAATCAACTTGTTTTTTATCCCACAACTGCAACTTTTCTTTTTATGTTTACATTCACCTCCTGGATATATATTTTTGGTTCTTTAGAACGTAAAGATGGTTAAAATGTAAGCTAGCAACCAAAGGTGGTGATGAGACGCTTGCACTCCCGGAAAGGGAGAGTAGTAAGTTTTGAAATGATATTCTAGGATCCTATTAATTTGAATCAACTTGTTTTTTATCCCAGAACTGCAACTTTTCTTTTTATGTTTACATTCACCTCCTGCATATATTTTTTGGTTCTCTTGAATCTAAAGATGGTTAAAATATAAGCTCACAATCGATGGTGGTGATGAGATGCTTGCACTCCCGGAAAGGGAGAGAAGTAAGTTTTGCAATGATATTCTAGGATCCTATTAATTTCGATCAACTTGTTTTTCATCCCAGAACTGCAACTTTTCTTTTTATGTTTACATTCACCTCCTGGATATATATTTTTGGTTCTTTAGAACGTATAGATGGTTAAAATGTAAGCTGGCAACCAACGGTGGTGATGAGATGCTTGCAATCCCTGAAAGGGAGAGCAGTAAGTTTTGCAATGATATCCTAGGATCCTATTAATTTCGATCAACTAGTTTTTATCCCAGAATTGCAACTTTTCTATTTATGTTTACGTTCACTTCCTGCATATATTTTTTATTCTCTAGAACCTAAAAAAGGTAAAAATGTAAGCCGACAATCAATGGTGGGGATGAGATGCATGCACTCCCGGAAAGGGAGAGCATTAAGTTTAGCAACGATATTCTAGGATCCTATTAATTTGGATCAACTTGTTTTTTATCCCATAACTGCAACTTTTCTTTTAATTTTTACATTCTCCTCCTGTATATTTTTTTGGTTCTTTAGAACGTACAGATGGTTAAAATTTAAGCTAGCAACTAACGGTGGTGATGAGATGCTTGAACTCCCGGAAAGGGAGAGCAGTAAGTTTAGCAATGATATTCTACGATCCTATTAACTTCAATCAACTTGTTTTTTATCCCAGAAGTGCAACTTTTCTTTTTATATTTACATTCACCTCCTGCATATATTTTTTATTCTCTGGAACCTAATGATGGTTAAAATGTAAGCTGGCAACCAACGGTGGTGATGAGATGGTTGGACTCCTGGAAAAGGGAGAGGAGTAAGTTTAGTAATGATATTCTACGATCCTATTAACTTCAATCAACTTTTTTTTTGTCCCAGAACTGCAACTTTTCTTTTTATGTTTACATTCACCTCCTGCATATATTTTTTGGTTCTTTAGAACCTAAAGATGGTTGAAATGTAAGCTCGCAACCAACGGTGGTGATGAGACGCTTGCAGTCCTGAAAAGCGATTGCAGTAAGTTTACCAATAATATTCTACGATCTTATTAATTTCGATAAACTTGTTTTTTATCTCACAACTGCAACTTTTCTTTTTATGTTTACATTCACCTATTGCATATATTTTTTGGTTCTCTTGAACCTAAAGATGGTTAAAATGTAAGCTCACAATCAACGGTGATGATGAGATGCTTGCACTCCCGAAAAGGGAGAGCAGTAAGTTTTGCAATGATATTCTAGGATCCTATTAATTTCGATCAACTTGTTTTTTATCCCAGAACTGCAACTTTTCTTTTTATGCTTACATTCACCTCCTGCATACATTTTTTATTCTCTGGAACCTAAAGATGGTTAAAATGTAAGCTGGCAACCAACGGTGGTGATGAGATGCATGCAATCCCGGAAAGGGGGAGCAGTAAGTTTTGAAATGATATTCTAGGATCCTATTAATTTGAATCAACTTGTTTTTTATCCCACAACTGCAACTTTTCTTTTTATGTTTACATTCACCTCCTGGATATATATTTTTGGTTCTTTAGAACGTAAAGATGGTTAAAATGTAAGCTAGCAACCAAAGGTGGTGATGAGACGCTTGCACTCCCGGAAAGGGAGAGTAGTAAGTTTTGAAATGATATTCTAGGATCCTATTAATTTGAATCAACTTGTTTTTTATCCCAGAACTGCAACTTTTCTTTTTATGTTTACATTCACCTCCTGCATATATTTTTTGGTTCTCTTGAATCTAAAGATGGTTAAAATATAAGCTCACAATCGATGGTGGTGATGAGATGCTTGCACTCCCGGAAAGGGAGAGAAGTAAGTTTTGCAATGATATTCTAGGATCCTATTAATTTCGATCAACTTGTTTTTCATCCCAGAACTGCAACTTTTCTTTTTATGTTTACATTCACCTCCTGGATATATATTTTTGGTTCTTTAGAACGTATAGATGGTTAAAATGTAAGCTGGCAACCAACGGTGGTGATGAGATGCTTGCAATCCCTGAAAGGGAGAGCAGTAAGTTTTGCAATGATATCCTAGGATCCTATTAATTTCGATCAACTAGTTTTTATCCCAGAATTGCAACTTTTCTATTTATGTTTACGTTCACTTCCTGCATATATTTTTTATTCTCTAGAACCTAAAAAAGGTAAAAATGTAAGCCGACAATCAATGGTGGGGATGAGATGCATGCACTCCCGGAAAGGGAGAGCATTAAGTTTAGCAACGATATTCTAGGATCCTATTAATTTGGATCAACTTGTTTTTTATCCCATAACTGCAACTTTTCTTTTAATTTTTACATTCTCCTCCTGTATATTTTTTTGGTTCTTTAGAACGTACAGATGGTTAAAATTTAAGCTAGCAACTAACGGTGGTGATGAGATGCTTGAACTCCCGGAAAGGGAGAGCAGTAAGTTTAGCAATGATATTCTACGATCCTATTAACTTCAATCAACTTGTTTTTTATCCCAGAAGTGCAACTTTTCTTTTTATATTTACATTCACCTCCTGCATATATTTTTTATTCTCTGGAACCTAATGATGGTTAAAATGTAAGCTGGCAACCAACGGTGGTGATGAGATGGTTGGACTCCTGGAAAAGGGAGAGGAGTAAGTTTAGTAATGATATTCTACGATCCTATTAACTTCAATCAACTTTTTTTTTGTCCCAGAACTGCAACTTTTCTTTTTATGTTTACATTCACCTCCTGCATATATTTTTTGGTTCTTTAGAACCTAAAGATGGTTGAAATGTAAGCTCGCAACCAACGGTGGTGATGAGACGCTTGCAGTCCTGAAAAGCGATTGCAGTAAGTTTACCAATAATATTCTACGATCTTATTAATTTCGATAAACTTGTTTTTTATCTCACAACTGCAACTTTTCTTTTTATGTTTACATTCACCTATTGCATATATTTTTTGGTTCTCTTGAACCTAAAGATGGTTAAAATGTAAGCTCACAATCAACGGTGATGATGAGATGCTTGCACTCCCGAAAAGGGAGAGCAGTAAGTTTTGCAATGATATTCTAGGATCCTATTAATTTCGATCAACTTGTTTTTTATCCCAGAACTGCAACTTTTCTTTTTATGCTTACATTCACCTCCTGCATACATTTTTTATTCTCTGGAACCTAAAGATGGTTAAAATGTAAGCTGGCAACCAACGGTGGTGATGAGATGCATGCAATCCCGGAAAGGGGGAGCAGTAAGTTTTGAAATGATATTCTATGATCCTATTAATTTGAATCAACTTGTTTTTTATCCCACAACTGCAACTTTTCTTTTTATGTTCACATTCACCTCCTGCATATATTTTTTATTCTCTGGAACCTAAAGATGGTTAAAATGTAAGCTAGCAACCAAAGGTGGTGATGAGACGCTTGCACTCCCGGAAAGGGAGAGTAGTAAGTTTTGAAATGATATTCTAGGATCCTATTAATTTGAATCAACTTGTTTTTTATCCCAGAACTGCAACTTTTCTTTTTATGTTTACATTCACCTCCTGCATATATTTTTTGGTTCTTTAGAACCTAAAGATGGTTGAAATGTAAGCTCGCAACCAACGGTGGTGATGAGACGCTTGCAGTCCTGAAAAGCGATTGCAGTAAGTTTACCAATAATATTCTACGATCTTATTAATTTCGATAAACTTGTTTTTTATCTCACAACTGCAACTTTTCTTTTTATGTTTACATTAACCTATTGCATATATTTTTTGGTTCTCTTGAACCTAAAGATGGTTAAAATGTAAGCTCACAATCAACGGTGATGATGAGATGCTTGCACTCCCGAAAAGGGAGAGCAGTAAGTTTTGCAATGATATTCTAGGATCCTATTAATTTCGATCAACTTGTTTTTTATCCCAGAACTGCAACTTTTCTTTTTATGCTTACATTCACCTCCTGCATACATTTTTTATTCTCTGGAACCTAAAGATGGTTAAAATGTAAGCTGGCAACCAACGGTGGTGATGAGATGCATGCACTCCCGGAAAGGGAGAGCAGTAAGTTTAGCAATGATATTCTAGGATTCTTTTAATTTCGATCAACTTGTTTTTTATCCTAGAACTGCAACTTTTCTTTTTATGTTTACATTCACCTCCTGCATATATTTTTTATTCTCTGGAACCTAAAGATGGTTAAAATGTAAGCTGGCAACCAACGGTGGTGATGGGATGCTTGCACTCCCGGAAAGGGAGAGCAGTAAGTTTAGCAATGATATTCTACGAACCTATTAACTTCAATCAACTTGTTTTTTATCCCAGAACTGCAACTTTTCTTTTTATGTTTACATTCACCTCCTGCATATATTTTTTATTCTCTGGAACCTAAAGATGGTTAAAATGTAAGCAGGCAACCAACGGTGGTGATGAGATGCATGCACTCCCGGAAAGGGAGAGCAGTAAGTTTAGCAATGATATTCTACGATCCTATTAACTTCAATCAACTTGTTTTTTGCCCGGAACTGCAACTTTTCTTTTTATGTTTACTTTCACCTCCTCCATATATTTTTTATTCTCTGGAACCTAAAGATGGTTAAAATGTAAGCTGGCAACCAACGGTGGTGATGAGATGCATGCACTCCCGGAAAGGGAGAGCAGTAAGTTTAGCAATGATATTCTACGATCTAATTAATTTCCATCAACTTGTTTTTTATCCCACAACTGCAACTTTTCTTTTTATGTTTACATTCACCTCCTGCATATATTTTATTCTCTGGAACCTAAAGATGGTTAAAATGTAAGCTGGCAACCAACGGTGTTGATGAAATGCATGCACTCTCGGAAAGGGAGAGCAGTAAGTTTAACAATGATATTCTACGATCTTATTAATTTCCATCAACTTGTTTTTTATCCCACAACTGCAACTTTTCTTTTTATGTTTACATTCACCTCCTGCATATATTTTTTGGTTCTCTTGAACCTAAAGATGGTTAAAATGTAAGCTGAGAACCAACGATGGTGATGAGATGCTTGCACTCCCGGAAAGGGGAAGCAGTAAGTTTTGAAATGATATTCTAAGATCCTATTAATTTTAATCAACATGTTTTTTATCCCACAACTGCAACTTTTCTTTTTATGTTTACATTCACCTCGTGTATATATTTTTTGGTTCTTTAGAATGTAAAGATGGTTAAAATGTGAGCTGGCAACCAAAGGTGGTGATGAGACGCTTGCACTCCCGGAAAGGGGGAGGAGTAAGTTTTGAAATGATATTCTAGAATCCTATTAATTTGAATCAACTTGTTTTTTATCCCACAACTGCAACTTTTCTTTTTATGTTTACATTCTCCTCCTGCATATATTTTTTGGTTCTCTTGAACCTAAAGACGGTTAAAATGTAACCTGGCAACCAAAGGTGGTGATGAGATGCTTGCAGTCCCGGAAAGGGAGAGCAGTAAGTTTTGCAATGATATTCTACGAACCTATTAACTTCAATCAACTTGTTTTTTATCCCAGAACTGCAACTTTTCTTTTTATGTTTACATTCACCTCCTGCATATATTTTTTATTCTCTGGAACCTAAAGATGGTTAAAATGTAAGCAGGCAACCAACGGTGGTGATGAGATGCATGCACTCCCGGAAAGGGAGAGCAGTAAGTTTAGCAATGATATTCTACGATCCTATTAACTTCAATCAACTTGTTTTTTGCCCGGAACTGCAACTTTTCTTTTTATGTTTACTTTCACCTCCTGCATATATTTTATTCTCTGGAACCTAAAGATGGTTAAAATGTAAGCTGGCAACCAACGGTGGTGATGAGATGCATGCACTCCCGGAAAGGGAGAGCAGTAAGTTTAGCAATGATATTCTACGATCTTATTAATTTCCATCAACTTGTTTTTTATCCCACAACTGCAACTTTTCTTTTTATGTTTACATTCACCTCCTGCATATATTTTATTCTCTGGAACCTAAAGATGGTTAAAATATAAGCAGGCAACCAACGGTGGTGATGAGATGCTTGCACTCCCGGAAAGGGAGAGCAGTATGTTTAGCAATGATATTCTACGATCTTATTAATTTCCATCAACTTGTTTTTTATCCCACAACTGCAAGTTTTCTTTTTATGTTTACATTCACCTCCTGCATATATTTTATTCTCTGGAACCTAAAGATCGTTAAAATGTAAGCAGGCAACCAACGGTGGTGATGAGATGAATGCACTCCCGGAAAGGGAGAGCAGTAAGTTTAGCAATGATATTCTACGATCTTATTAATTTCCATCAACTTGTTTTTTATCCCACAACTGCAACTTTTCTTTTTATGTTTACATTCATCTGCTGCATATATTTTTTGGTTCTCTTGAACCTAAAGATGGTTAAAATGTAAGCTGCCAACCAACGGTGGTGATGAGATGCTTGCACTCCCGGAAAGGGAGAGCAGTAAGTTTAGCAATGATATTCTACGATCTTATTAATTTCCATCAACTTGTTTTTTATCCCACCACTGCAACTTTTCTTTTTATGTTTACATTCACCTCCTGCATATATTTTTTGGTTCTTTAGAACCTAAAGATGGTTGAAATGTAAGCTCGCAACCAACGGTGGTGATGAGACGCTTGCAGTCCTGAAAAGCGATTGCAGTAAGTTTACCAATAATATTCTACGATCTTATTAATTTCGATAAACTTGTTTTTTATCTCACAACTGCAACTTTTCTTTTTATGTTTACATTAACCTATTGCATATATTTTTTGGTTCTCTTGAACCTAAAGATGGTTAAAATGTAAGCTCACAATCAACGGTGATGATGAGATGCTTGCACTCCCGAAAAGGGAGAGCAGTAAGTTTTGCAATGATATTCTAGGATCCTATTAATTTCGATCAACTTGTTTTTTATCCCAGAACTGCAACTTTTCTTTTTATGCTTACATTCACCTCCTGCATACATTTTTTATTCTCTGGAACCTAAAGATGGTTAAAATGTAAGCTGGCAACCAACGGTGGTGATGAGATGCATGCACTCCCGGAAAGGGAGAGCAGTAAGTTTAGCAATGATATTCTAGGATTCTTTTAATTTCGATCAACTTGTTTTTTATCCTAGAACTGCAACTTTTCTTTTTATGTTTACATTCACCTCCTGCATATATTTTTTATTCTCTGGAACCTAAAGATGGTTAAAATATAAGCAGGCAACCAACGGTGGTGATGAGATGCTTGCACTCCCGGAAAGGGAGAGCAGTATGTTTAGCAATGATATTCTACGATCTTATTAATTTCCATCAACTTGTTTTTTATCCCACAACTGCAAGTTTTCTTTTTATGTTTACATTCACCTCCTGCATATATTTTATTCTCTGGAACCTAAAGATGGTTAAAATGTAAGCAGGCAACCAACGGTGGTGATGAGATGAATGCACTCCCGGAAAGGGAGAGCAGTAAGTTTAGCAATGATATTCTACGATCTTATTAATTTCCATCAACTTGTTTTTTATCCCACAACTGCAACTTTTCTTTTTATGTTTACATTCATCTGCTGCATATATTTTTTGGTTCTCTTGAACCTAAAGATGGTTAAAATGTAAGCTGCCAACCAACGGTGGTGATGAGATGCTTGCACTCCCGGAAAGGGAGAGCAGTAAGTTTAGCAATGATATTCTACGATCTTATTAATTTCCATCAACTTGTTTTTTATCCCACAACTGCAACTTTTCTTTTTATGTTTACATTCACCTCCTGCATATATATTTTGGTTCTCTTGAACCTAAAGATTGTTAAAATGTAAGCTGACAATCAACGGTGGTGATGAGATGCTTGCATTCCCGGAAAGGGAGAGCAGTAAGTTTAGCAATGATATTCTACGAACCTATTAACTTCAATCAACTTGTTTTTTATCCCAGAACTGCAACTTTTCTTTTTATGTTTACATTCACCTCCTGCATATATTTTTTATTCTCTGGAACCTAAAGATGGTTAAAATGTAAGCAGGCAACCAACGGTGGTGATAAGATGCATGCACTCCCGGAAAGGGAGAGCAGTAAGTTTAGCAATGATATTCTACGATCCTATTAACTTCAATCAACTTGTTTTTTGCCCGGAACTGCAACTTTTCTTTTTATGTTTACTTTCACCTCCTGCATATATTTTATTCTCTGGAACCTAAAGATGGTTAAAATGTAAGCTGGCAACCAACGGTGGTGATGAGATGCATGCACTCCCGGAAAGGGAGAGCAGTAAGTTTAGCAATGATATTCTATGATCCTATTAACTTCAATCAACTTGTTTTTTGCCCGGAACTGCAACTTTTCTTTTTATGTTTACTTTCACCTCCTGCATATATTTTATTCTCTGGAACCTAAAGATAGTTAAAATGTAAGCTGGCAACCAACGGTGGTGATGAGATGCATGCACTCCCGGAAAGGGAGAGCAGTAAGTTTAGCAATGATATTCTACGATCTTATTAATTTCCATCAACTTGTTTTTTATCCCACAACTGCAACTTTTCTTTTTATGTTTACATTCACCTCCTGCATATATTTTATTCTCTAGAACCTAAAGATGGTTAAAATGTAAGCAGGCAACCAACGGTGGTGATGAGATGCTTGCACTCCCGGAAAGGGAGAGCAGTAAGTTTAGCAATGATATTCTACGATCTTATTAATTTCCATCAACTTGTTTTTTATCCCACAACTGCAACTTTTCTTTTTATGTTTACATTCACCTCCTGCATATATTTTATTCTCTGGAACCTAAAGATGGTTAAAATGTAAGCAGGCAACCAACGGTGGTGATGAGATGAATGCACTCCCGGAAAGGGAGAGCAGTAAGTTTAGCAATGATATTCTACGATCTTATTAATTTCCATCAACTTGTTTTTTATCCCACAACTGCAACTTTTCTTTTTATGTTTACATTCATCTGCTGCATATATTTTTTGGTTCTCTTGAACCTAAAGATGGTTAAAATGTAAGCTGCCAACCAACGGTGGTGATGAGATGCTTGCACTCCCGGAAAGGGAGAGCAGTAAGTTTAGCAATGATATTCTACGATCTTATTAATTTCCATCAATTTGTTTTTTATCCCACAACTGCAACTTTTCTTTTTATGTTTACATTCACCTCCTGCATATATATTTTGGTTCTCTTGAACCTAAAGATTGTTAAAATGTAAGCTGACAATCAACGGTGGTGATGAGATGCTTGCACTCTCGGAAAGGGAGAGCAGTAAGTTTAGCAATGATATTCTACGAACCTATTAACTTCAATCAACTTGTTTTTTATCCCAGAACTGCAACTTTTCTTTTTATGTTTACATTCACCTCCTGCATATATTTTTTATTCTCTGGAACCTAAAGATGGTTAAAATGTAAGCAGGCAACCAACGGTGGTGATGAGATGCATGCACTCCCGGAAAGGGAGAGCAGTAAGTTTAGCAATGATATTCTACGATCCTATTAACTTCAATCAACTTGTTTTTTGCCCGGAACTGCAACTTTTCTTTTTATGTTTACTTTCACCTCCTGCATATATTTTATTCTCTGGAACCTAAAGATGGTTAAAATGTAAGCTGGCAACCAACGGTGGTGATGAGATGCATGCACTCCCGGAAAGGGAGAGCAGTAAGTTTAGCAATGATATTCTACGATCCTATTAATTTCCATCAACTTGTTTTTTATCCCACAACCGCAACTTTTCTTTTTATGTTTACATTCACCTCCTACATATATTTTATTCTCTGGAACCTAAAGATGGTTAAAATGTAAGCAGGCAACCAACGGTGGTGATGAGATGCTTGCACTCCCGGAAAGGGAGAGCAGTAAGTTTAGCAATGATATTCTACGATCTTATTAATTTCCATCAACTTGTTTTTTATCCCACAACTGCAACTTTTCTTTTTATGTTTACATTCACCTCCTGCATATATTTTATTCTCTGGAACCTAAAGATGGTTAAAATGTAAGCTGGCAACCAACGGTGTTGATGACATGCATGCACTCTCGGAAAGGGAGAGCAGTAAGTTTAGCAATGATATTCTACGATCTTATTAATTTCCATCAACTTGTTTTTTATCCCACAACTGCAACTTTTCTTTT
This sequence comes from Populus nigra, assembly GCF_951802175.1. NCBI lineage: Eukaryota > Viridiplantae > Streptophyta > Magnoliopsida > Malpighiales > Salicaceae > Populus > Populus nigra. Next base: position 1,676,305 of record NC_084853.1, read on the forward strand.
TATGTTTACATTCACCTCCTGCATATATTTTTTGGTTCTCTTGAACCTAAAGATGGTTAAAATGTAAGCTGACAACCAACGGTGGTGATGAGATTCTTGCACTCCCGGAAAGGGGGAGCAGTAAGTTTTGAAATGATATTCTAGGATCCTATTAATTTTAATCAACATGTTTTTTATCCCACAACTGCAACTTTTCTTTTTATGTTTACATTCACCTCGTGTATATATTTTTTGGTTCTTTAGAATGTAAAGATGGTTAAAATGTGAGCTGGCAACCAAAGGTGGTGATGAGATGCATGCACTCCCGGAAAGGGAGAGCAGTAAGTTTAGCAATGATATTCTACGATCTTATTAATTTCCATCAACTTGTTTTTTATCCCACAACTGCAACTTTTCTTTTTATGTTTACATTCACCTCCTGCATATATTTTATTCTCTGGAACCTAAAGATGGTTAAAATGTAAGCAGGCAACCAACGGTGGTGATGAGATGCTTGCACTCCCGGAAAGGGAGAGCAGTAAGTTTTGAAATGATATTCTAGGATCCTATTAAATTTAATCAACATGTTTTTTATCCCACAACTGCAACTTTTCTTTTTATGTTTACATTCACCTCGTGTATATATTTTTTGGTTCTTTAGAATGTAAAGATGGTTAAAATGTGAGCTGGCAACCAAAGGTGGTGATGAGATGCTTGCACTCCCGGAAAGGGGGAGCAGTAAGTTTTGAAATGATATTCTAGGATCCTATTAATTTTAATCAACATGTTTTTTATCCCACAACTGCAACTTTTCTTTTTATGTTTACATTCACCTCGTGTATATAGTTTTTTGGTTCTTTAGAATGTAAAGATGGTTAAAATGTAAGCTGGCAACCAACGGTGGTGATGAGATGCATGCACTCCCGGAAAGGGAGAGCAGTAAGTTTAGCAAAGATATTCTACGATCTTATTAATTTCCATCAACTTGTTTTTTATCCCACAACTGCAACTTTTCTTTTTATGTTTACATTCACCTCCTGCATATATTTTTTGGTTCTCTTGAACCTAAAGATGGTTAACATGTAAGCTGGCAACCAACGGTGGTGATGAGATGCATGCACTCCCAGAAAGGGAGAGCAGTAAGTTTAGCAATGATATTCTACGATCTTATTAATTTCCATCAACTTGTTTTTTATCCCACAATTGCAACTTTTCTTTTTATGTTTACATTCACCTCCTGCATATATTTTATTCTCTGGAACCTAAAGATGGTTAAAATGTAAGCAGGCAACCAACGGTGGTGATGAGATGCTTGCACTCCCGGAAAGGGAGAGCAGTAAGTTTAGCAACGATATTCTACGATCCTATTAACTTCAATCAACTTGTTTTTTGTACCTGAACTGCAACTTTTCTTTTTATGTTTACTTTCACCTCCTGCATATATTTTATTCTCTGGAACCTAAAGATGGTTAAAATGTAAGCTGGCAACCAACGGTGGTGATGAGATGCATGCACTCCCGGAAAGGGAAAGCAGTAAGTTTAGCAACGATATTCTACGATCCTATTAACTTCAATCAACTTGTTTTTTGTACCTGAACTGCAACTTTTCTTTTTATGTTTACTTTCACCTCCTGCATATATTTTATTCTCTGGAACGTAAAGATGGTTAAAATGTAAGCTGGCAACCAACGGTGGTGATGAGATGAATGCACTCCCGGAAAGGGAGAGCAGTAAGTTTAGCAATGATATTCTACGATCTTATTAATTTCCATCAACTTGTTTTTTATCCCACAACTGCAACTTTTCTTTTTATGTTTACATTCATCTGCTGCATATATTTTTTGGTTCTCTTGAACCTAAAGATGGTTAAAATGTAAGCTGCCAACCAACGGTGGTGATGAGATTCTTGCACTCCCGGAAAGGGAGAGCAGTAAGTTTAGCAATGATATTCTACGATCTTATTAATTTCTATCAACTTGTTTTTTATCCCACAACTGCAACTTTTCTTTTTATGTTTACATTCACCTCCTGCATATATTTTTTGGTTCTCTTGAACCTAAAGATGGTTAAAATGTAAGCTGGCAACCAACGGTGGTGATGAGATGCTTGCACTCCCGGAAAGGGAGAGCAGTAAGTTTAGCAATGATATTCTACGATCTTATTAATTTCTATCAACTTGTTTTTTATCCCACAACTGCAACTTTTCTTTTTATGTTTACATTCACATCCTGCATATATTTTTTGGTTCTCTTGAACCTAAAGATGGTTAGCATGTAAGCTGGCAATCAATGGTGGTGATGAGATGCTTGCACTCCCGGAAATGGAGAGCAGGAAGTTTTGAAATGATATTCTAGGATCCTATTAATTTGAATCAACTTGTTTTTTATCCCACAACTGCAACTTTTCTTTTTATGTTTACATTCACCTCCTGCATATATTTTTTGGTTCTCTTGAACCTAAAGACGGTTAAAATGTAACCTGGCAACCAAAGGTGGTGATGAGATGCTTGCATTCCCGAAAAGGGAGAGCAGTAACTTTTGCAATGATATTCTACGATCCTATTAACTTGAATCAACTTGTTTTTTATCCCAAAACTGCAACTTTTCTTTTTTTGTTTACATTCACCTCTTGCATATATTTTTTATTCTCTGGAACCTAAAGATGGTTAAAATGTAAGCAGGCAACCAACGGTGGTGATGAGATGCATGCACTCCCGGAAAGGGAGAGCAGTATGTTTAGCAATGATATTCTACGATCCTATTAACTTCAATCAACTTGTTTTTTGTCCCACAACTGCAACTTTTCTTTTTATGTTTACATTCACCTCCTGCATATATTTTTTGGTTCTCTTGAACCTAAAGACGGTTAAAATGTAACCTGGCAACCAAAGGTGGTGATGAGATGCATGCACTCCCAGAAAGGGAGAGCAGTAAGTTTTGCAATGATATTCTACGATCCTATTAACTTCAATCAACTTGTTTTTTGTCCCAGAACTGCAACTTTTCTTTTTATTTTTACTTTCACCTCCTGCATATATTTTATTCTCTAGAACCTAAAGATGGTTAAAATGTAAGCTGGCAACCAACGGTGATGATGAGATGCATGCACTCCAGGAAAGGGAGAGCAGTAAGTTTAGCAATGATATTCTACGATCTTATTAATTTCCATCAACTTCTTTTTTATCCCAGAACTGCAACTTTTCTTTTTATGTTTACATTCACCTCCTGCATATATTTTTTGGTTCTCTTGAACCTAAAGACGGTTAAAATGTAACCTGGCAACCAAAGGTGGTGATGAGATTCATGCACTCCCGGAAAGGGAGAGCAGTAAGTTTAGCAACGATATTCTACGATCCTATTAACTTCAATCAACTTGTTTTTTGTACCTGAACTGCAACTTTTCTTTTTATGTTTTCTTTCACCTCCTGCATATATTTTATTCTCTGGAACCTAAAGATGGTTAAAATGTAAGCTGGCAACCAACGGTGGTGATGAGATGAATGCACTCCCGGAAAGGGAGAGCAGTAAGTTTAGCAATGATATTCTACGATCTTATTAATTTCCATCAACTTGTTTTTTATCCCACAACTGCAACTTTTCTTTTTATGTTTACATTCATCTGCTGCATATATTTTTTGGTTCTCTTGAACCTAAAGATGGTTAAAATGTAAGCTGCCAACCAACGGTGGTGATGAGATTCTTGCACTCCCGGAAAGGGAGAGCAGTAAGTTTAGCAATGATATTCTACGATCTTATTAATTTCTATCAACTTGTTTTTTATCCCACAACTGCAACTTTTCTTTTTATGTTTACATTCACCTCCTGCATATATTTTTTGGTTCTCTTGAACCTAAAGATGGTTAAAATGTAAGCTGGCAACCAACGGTGGTGATGAGATGCTTGCACTCCCGGAAAGGGAGAGCAGTAAGTTTAGCAATGATATTCTACGATCTTATTAATTTCTATCAACTTGTTTTTTATCCCACAACTGCAACTTTTCTTTTTATGTTTACATTCACCTCCTGCATATATTTTTTGGTTCTCTTGAACCTAAAGATGGTTAACATGTAAGCTGGCAACCAACGGTGGTGATGAGATGCATGCACTCCCGGAAAGGGAGAGCAGTAAGTTTAGCAATGATATTCTACGATCTTATTAATTTCCATCAACTTGTTTTTTATCCCACAACTGCAACTTTTCTTTTTATGTTTACATTGACCTCGTGCATATATTTTTTGGTTCTCTTGAACCTAAAGATGGTTAAAATATAAGCTGAAAATTAACGGTGGTGATGAGATGCTTGCACTCCCGGAAATGGAGAGCAGGAAGTTTTGAAATGATATTCTAGGATCCTATTAATTTGAATCAACCTGTTTTTTATCCCACAACTGCAACTTTTCTTTTTATGTTTACATTCACCTCCTGCATATATTTTTTGGTTCTCTTGAACCTAAAGACGGTTAAAATGTAACCTGGTTACCAAAGGTGGTGATGAGATGCTTGCATTCCCGGAAAGGGAGAGCAGTAAGTTTTGCAATGATATTCTACGATCCTATTAACTTCAATCAACTTGTTTTTTATCCTAGAACTGCAACTTTTCTTTTTATGTTTACATTCACCTCTAGCATATATTTTTTATTCTCTGGAACCTAAAGATGGTTAAAATGTAAGCAGGCAACCAACGGTGGTGATGAGATGCATGCACTCCCGGAAAGGGAGAGCAGTATGTTTAGCAATGATATTCTACGATCCTATTAACTTCAATCAACTTGTTTTTTGTCCCACAACTGCAACTTTTCTTTTTATGTTTACATTCACCTCCTGCATATATTTTTTGGTTCTCTTGAACCTAAAGACGGTTAAAATGTAACCTGGCAACCAAAGGTGGTGATGAGATGCATGCACTCCCGGAAAGGGAGAGCAGTAAGTTTTGGAATGATATTCTACGATCCTATTAACTTCAATCAACTTGTTTTTTGTACCAGAACTGCAACTTTTCTTTTTATTTTTACTTTCACCTCCTGCATATATTTTATTCTCTAGAACCTAAAGATGGTTAAAATGTAAGTTGGCAACCAACGGTGATGATGAGATGCATGCACTCCAGGAAAGGGAGAGCAGTAAGTTTAGCAATGATATTCTACGATCTTATTAATTTCCATCAACTTGTTTTTTATCCCAGAACTGCAACTTTTCTTTTTATGTTTACATTCACCTCCTGCATATATTTTTTGGTTCTCTTGAACCTAAAGACGGTTAAAATGTAACCTGGCAACCAAAGGTGGTGATGAGATGCATGCACTCCCGGAAAGGGAGAGCAGTAAGTTTTGAAATGATATTCTAGGATCCTATTAATTTGAATCAACTTGTTTTTTATCCCACAACTGCAACTTTTCTTTTTATGTGGACATTCACCTCGTGTATATATTTTTTGGTTCTTTAGAATGTAAAGATGGTTAAAATGTGAGCTGGCAACTAAAGGTGGTGATGAGACGCTTGCACCCCCGGAAAGGGGGAGCAGTAAGTTTTGAAATGATATTCTAGGATCCTATTAATTTGAATCAACTTGTTTTTTATCCCACAACTGCAACTTTTCTTTTTATGTTTACATTCACCTCCTGCATATATTTTTTGGTTCTCTTGAACCTAAAGACGGTTAAAATGTAACCTGGCAACCAAAGGTGGTGATGAGATGCTTGCATTCCCGGAAAGGGAGAGCAGTAAGTTTAGCAACGATATTCTACGATCCTATTAACTTCAATCAACTTGTTTTTTGTACCAGAACTGCAACTTTTCTTTTTATTTTTACTTTCAGCTCCTGCATATATTTTATTCTCTGGAACCTAAAGATGGTTAAAATGGAAGGTGGCAACCAACGGTGGTGATGAGATGCATGCACTCCCGGAAAGGGAGAGCAGTAAGTTTAGCAAGGATATTCTACGATCTTTTTAATTTCCATCAACTTGTTTTTTATCCCAGAACTGCAACTTTTCTTTTTATGTTTACATTCGCCTCCTGCATATATATTTTGGTTCTCTTGAACCTAAAGATGGTTAAAATGTAAGCTGACAATCAACGGTGGTGATGAGATGCTTGCACTCCCGGAAAGGGGGAGCAGTAAGTTTTGAAATGATATTCTAGGATCCTATTAATTTGAATCAACTTGTTTTTTATCCCACAACTGCAATTTTTCTTTTTATGTGGACATTCACCTCGTGTATATATTTTTTGGTTCTTTAGAATGTAAAGATGGTTAAAATGTGAGCTGGCAACTAAAGGTGGTGATGAGACGCTTGCACCCCCGGAAAGGGGGAGCAGTAAGTTTTGAAATGATATTCGAGGATCCTATTAATTTGAATCAACTTGTTTTTTATCCCACAACTGCAACTTTTCTTTTTATGTTTACATTCACCTCCTGCATATATTTTTTGGTTCTCTTGAACCTAAAGACGGTTAAAATGTAACCTGGCAACCAAAGGTGGTGATGAGATGCTTGCATTCCCGGAAAGGGAGAGCAGTAAGTTTTGCAATGATATTCTACGATCCTATTAACTTCAATCAACTTGTTTTTTGTCCCAGAACTGCAACTCTTCTTTTTATGTTTACTTTCACCTCCTGCATATATTTTATTCTCTGGAACCTAAAGATGGTTAAAATGTAAGCAGGCAACCAACGGTGGTGATGAGATGCATGCACTCCCGGAAAGGGAGAGCAGTAAGTTTAGCAATGATATTCTACGATCTTATTAATTTCCATCAACTTGTTTTTTATCCCACAACTGCAACTTTTCTTTTTATGTTTACATTCACCTCCTGCATATATTTTTTGGTTCTCTTGAACCTAAAGATGGTTAAAATATAAGCTGACAATCAACGGTGGTGATGAGATGCTTGCACTCCCGGAAATGGAGAGCAGGAAGTTTTGAAATGATATTCTAGGATCCTATTAATTTGAATCAACCTGTTTTTTATCCCACAACTGCAACTTTTCTTTTTATGTTTACATTCACCTCCTGCATATATTTTTTGGTTCTCTTGAACCTAAAGACGGTTAAAATGTAACCTGGTTACCAAAGGTGGTGATGAGATGCTTGCATTCCCGGAAAGGGAGAGCAGTAAGTTTTGCAATGATATTCTACGATCCTATTAACTTCAATCAACTTGTTTTTTATCCTAGAACTGCAACTTTTCTTTTTATGTTTACATTCACCTCTAGCATATATTTTTTATTCTCTGGAACCTAAAGATGGTTAAAATGTAAGCAGGCAACCAACGGTGGTGATGAGATGCATGCACTCCCGGAAAGGGAGAGCAGTATGTTTAGCAATGATATTCTACGATCCTATTAACTTCAATCAACTTGTTTTTTGTCCCACAACTGCAACTTTTCTTTTTATGTTTACATTCACCTCCTGCATATATTTTTTGGTTCTCTTGAACCTAAAGACGGTTAAAATGTAACCTGGCAACCAAAGGTGGTGATGAGATGCATGCACTCCCGGAAAGGGAGAGCAGTAAGTTTTGGAATGATATTCTACGATCCTATTAACTTCAATCAACTTGTTTTTTGTACCAGAACTGCAACTTTTCTTTTTATTTTTACTTTCACCTCCTGCATATATTTTATTCTCTAGAACCTAAAGATGGTTAAAATGTAAGTTGGCAACCAACGGTGATGATGAGATGCATGCACTCCAGGAAAGGGAGAGCAGTAAGTTTAGCAATGATATTCTACGATCTTATTAATTTCCATCAACTTGTTTTTTATCCCAGAACTGCAACTTTTCTTTTTATGTTTACATTCACCTCCTGCATATATTTTTTGGTTCTCTTGAACCTAAAGACGGTTAAAATGTAACCTGGCAACCAAAGGTGGTGATGAGATGCATGCACTCCCGGAAAGGGAGAGCAGTAAGTTTTGAAATGATATTCTAGGATCCTATTAATTTGAATCAACTTGTTTTTTATCCCACAACTGCAACTTTTCTTTTTATGTGGACATTCACCTCGTGTATATATTTTTTGGTTCTTTAGAATGTAAAGATGGTTAAAATGTGAGCTGGCAACTAAAGGTGGTGATGAGACGCTTGCACCCCCGGAAAGGGGGAGCAGTAAGTTTTGAAATGATATTCTAGGATCCTATTAATTTGAATCAACTTGTTTTTTATCCCACAACTGCAACTTTTCTTTTTATGTTTACATTCACCTCCTGCATATATTTTTTGGTTCTCTTGAACCTAAAGACGGTTAAAATGTAACCTGGCAACCAAAGGTGGTGATGAGATGCTTGCATTCCCGGAAAGGGAGAGCAGTAAGTTTAGCAACGATATTCTACGATCCTATTAACTTCAATCAACTTGTTTTTTGTACCAGAACTGCAACTTTTCTTTTTATTTTTACTTTCACCTCCTGCATATTTTTTATTCTCTGGAACCTAAAGATGGTTAAAATGGAAGCTGGCAACCAACGGTGGTGATGAGATGCATGCACTCCCGGAAAGGGAGAGCAGTAAGTTTAGCAAGGATATTCTACGATCTTTTTAATTTCCATCAACTTGTTTTTTATCCCAGAACTGCAACTTTTCTTTTTATGTTTACATTCGCCTCCTGCATATATATTTTGGTTCTCTTGAACCTAAAGATGGTTAAAATGTAAGCTGACAATCAACGGTGGTGATGAGATGCTTGCACTCCCGGAAAGGGGGAGCAGTAAGTTTTGAAATGATATTCTAGGATCCTATTAATTTGAATCAACTTGTTTTTTATCCCACAACTGCAACTTTTCTTTTTATGTGGACATTCACCTCGTGTATATATTTTTTGGTTCTTTAGAATGTAAAGATGGTTAAAATGTGAGCTGGCAACTAAAGGTGGTGATGAGACGCTTGCACCCCCGGAAAGGGGGAGCAGTAAGTTTTGAAATGATATTCTAGGATCCTATTAATTTGAATCAACTTGTTTTTTATCCCACAACTGCAACTTTTCTTTTTATGTTTACATTCACCTCCTGCATATATTTTTTGGTTCTCTTGAACCTAAAGACGGTTAAAATGTAACCTGGCAACCAAAGGTGGTGATGAGATGCTTGCATTCCCGGAAAGGGAGAGCAGTAAGTTTTGCAATGATATTCTACGATCCTATTAACTTCAATCAACTTGTTTTTTGTCCCAGAACTGCAACTCTTCTTTTTATGTTTACTTTCACCTCCTGCATATATTTTATTCTCTGGAACCTAAAGATGGTTAAAATGTAAGCAGGCAACCAACGGTGGTGATGAGATGCATGCACTCCCGGAAAGGGAGAGCAGTAAGTTTAGCAATGATATTCTACGATCTTATTAATTTCCATCAACTTGTTTTTTGTCCCACAACTGCAACTTTTCTTTTTATGTTTACATTCACCTCCTGCATATATTTTTTGGTTCTCTTGAACCTAAAGATGGTTAAAATATAAGCTGACAATCAACGGTGGTGATGAGATGCTTGCACTCCCGGAAATGGAGAGCAGGAAGTTTTGAAATGATATTCTAGGATCCTATTAATTTGAATCAACCTGTTTTTTATCCCACAACTGCAACTTTTCTTTTTATGTTTACATTCACCTCCTGCATATATTTTTTGGTTCTCTTGAACCTAAAGACGGTTAAAATGTAACCTGGCAACCAAAGGTGGTGATGAGATGCTTGCATTCCCGGAAAGGGAGAGCAGTAAGTTTTGCAATGATATTCTACGATCCTATTAACTTCAATCAACTTGTTTTTTATCCTAGAACTGCAACTTTTCTTTTTATGTTTACATTCACCTCTAGCATATATTTTTTATTCTCTGGAACCTAAAGATGGTTAAAATGTAAGCAGGCAACCAACGGTGGTGATGAGATGCTTGCACTCACGGAAAGGGAGAGCTGTAAGTTTAGCAACGATATTCTACGATCCTATTAACTTCAATCAACTTGTTTTTTGTCCCACAACTGCAACTTTTCTTTTTATGTTTACATTCACCTCCTGCATATATTTTTTGGTTCTCTTGAACCTAAAGACGGTTAAAATGTAACCTGGCAACCAAAGGTGGTGATGAGATGCATGCACTCCCGGAAAGGGAGAGCAGTAAGTTTTGCAATGATATTCTACGATCCTATTAACTTCAATCAACTTGTTTTTTGTACCAGAACTGCAACTTTTCTTTTTATTTTTACTTTCACCTCCTGCATATATTTTATTCTCTAGAACCTAAAGATGGTTAAAATGTAAGTTGGCAACCAACGGTGATGATGAGATGCATGCACTCCAGGAAAGGGAGAGCAGTAAGTTTAGCAATGATATTCTACGATCTTATTAATTTCCATCAACTTGTTTTTTATCCCAGAACTGCAACTTTTCTTTTTATGTTTACATTCACCTCCTGCATATATTTTTTGGTTCTCTTGAACCTAAAGACGGTTAAAATGTAACCTGGCAACCAAAGGTGGTGATGAGATGCATGCACTCCCGGAAAGGGAGAGCAGTAAGTTTTGAAATGATATTCTAGGATCCTATTAATTTGAATCAACTTGTTTTTTATCCCACAACTGCAACTTTTCTTTTTATGTGGACATTCACCTCGTGTATATATTTTTTGGTTCTTTAGAATGTAAAGATGGTTAAAATGTGAGCTGGCAACTAAAGGTGGTGATGAGACGCTTGCACCCCCGGAAAGGGGGAGCAGTAAGTTTTGAAATGATATTCTAGGATCCTATTAATTTGAATCAACTTGTTTTTTATCCCACAACTGCAACTTTTCTTTTTATGTTTACATTCACCTCCTGCATATATTTTTTGGTTCTCTTGAACCTAAAGACGGTTAAAATGTAACCTGGCAACCAAAGGTGGTGATGAGATGCTTGCATTCCCGGAAAGGGAGAGCAGTAAGTTTAGCAACGATATTCTACGATCCTATTAACTTCAATCAACTTGTTTTTTGTACCAGAACTGCAACTTTTCTTTTTATTTTTACTTTCACCTCCTGCATATATTTTATTCTCTGGAACCTAAAGATGGTTAAAATGGAAACTGGCAACCAACGGTGGTGATGAGATGCATGCACTCCCGGAAAGGGAGAGCAGTAAGTTTAGCAAGGATATTCTACGATCTTTTTAATTTCCATCAACTTGTTTTTTATCCCAGAACTGCAACTTTTCTTTTTATGTTTACATTCGCCTCCTGCATATATATTTTGGTTCTCTTGAACCTAAAGATGGTTAATGTAAGCTGACAATCAACGGTGGTGATGAGATGCTTGCACTCCCGGAAAGGGGGAGCAGTAAGTTTTGAAATGATATTCTAGGATCCTATTAATTTGAATCAACTTGTTTTTTATCCCACAACTGCAACTTTTCTTTTTATGTGGACATTCACCTCGTGTATATATTTTTTGGTTCTTTAGAATGTAAAGATGGTTAAAATGTGAGCTGGCAACTAAAGGTGGTGATGAGACGCTTGCACCCCCAGAAAGGGGGAGCAGTAAGTTTTGAAATGATATTCTAGGATCCTATTAATTTGAATCAACTTGTTTTTTATCCCACAACTGCAACTTTTCTTTTTATGTTTACATTCACCTCCTGCATATATTTTTTGGTTCTCTTGAACCTAAAGACGGTTAAAATGTAACCTGGCAACCAAAGGTGGTGATGAGATGCTTGCATTCCCGGAAAGGGAGAGCAGTAAGTTTTGCAATGATATTCTACGATCCTATTAACTTCAATCAACTTGTTTTTTGTCCCAGAACTGCAACTCTTCTTTTTATGTTTACTTTCACCTCCTGCATATATTTTATTCTCTGGAACCTAAAGATGGTTAAAATGTAAGCAGGCAACCAACGGTGGTGATGAGATGCATGCACTCCCGGAAAGGGAGAGCAGTAAGTTTAGCAATGATATTCTACGATCTTATTAATTTCCATCAACTTGTTTTTTATCCCACAACTGCAACTTTTCTTTTTATGTTTACATTCACCTCCTGCATATATTTTTTGGTTCTCTTGAACCTAAAGATGGTTAAAATATAAGCTGACAATCAACGGTGGTGATGAGATGCTTGCACTCCCGGAAATGGAGAGCAGGAAGTTTTGAAATGATATTCTAGGATCCTATTAATTTGAATCAACCTGTTTTTTATCCCACAACTGCAACTTTTCTTTTTATGTTTACATTCACCTCCTGCATATATTTTTTGGTTCTCTTGAACCTAAAGACGGTTAAAATGTAACCTGGCAACCAAAGGTGGTGATGAGATGCTTGCATTCCCGGAAAGGGAGAGCAGTAAGTTTTGCAATGATATTCTACGATCCTATTAACTTCAATCAACTTGTTTTTTATCCTAGAACTGCAACTTTTCTTTTTATGTTTACATTCACCTCTAGCATATATTTTTTATTCTCTGGAACCTAAAGATGGTTAAAATGTAAGCAGGCAACCAACGGTGGTGATGAGATGCTTGCACTCACGGAAAGGGAGAGCTGTAAGTTTAGCAACGATATTCTACGATCCTATTAACTTCAATCAACTTGTTTTTTGTACCAGAACTGCAACTCTTCTTTTTATGTTTACTTTCACCTCCTGCATATATTTTATTCTCTGGAACCTAAAGATGGTTAAAATGTAAGCAGGCAACCAACGGTGGTGATGAGATGCATTCACTCCCGGAAAGGGAGAGCAGTAAGTTTACCAATGATATTCTACGATCTTATTAATTTCCATCAACTTGTTTTTTATCCCACAACTGCAACTTTTCTTTTTATGTTTACATTCACCTCCTGCATATATTTTTTGGTTCTCTTGAACCTAAAGATGGTTAAATTATAAGCTGACAATCAACGGTGGTGATGAGATGCTTGCACTCCCGGAAAGGGAGAGCAGTAAGTTTTGAAATGATATTCTACGATCCTATTAACTTCAATCAACTTGTTTTTTATCCCACAACTGCAACTTTTCTTTTTATGTTTACATTCACCTCCTGCATATATTTTTTGGTTCTCTTGAACCTAAAGACGGTTAAAATGTAACCTGGCAACCAAAGGTGGTGATGAGATGCATGCACTCCCGGAAAGGGAGAGTAGTAAGTTTTGCAATGATATTCTACGATCCTATTAACTTCAATCAACTTGTTTTTTGTCCCAGAACTGCAACTTTTCTTTTTATTTTTACTTTCACCTCCTGCATATATTTTATTCTCTGGAACCTAAAGATGGTTAAAATGTAAGCTGGCAACCAACGGTGGTGATGAGATGCATGCACTCCCGGAAAGGGAGAGCAGTAAGTTTAGCAATGATATTCTACGATCTTATTAATTTCCATCAACTTGTTTTCTGTACCAGAACTGCAACTTTTCTTTTTATGTTTACTTTCACCTCCTGCATATATTTTATTCTCTGGATCCTAAAGATGGTTAAAATGTAAGCTGGCAACCAACGGTGGTGATGAGATGCATGCACTCCCGGAAAGGGAGAGCAGGAAGTTTTGAAATGATATTCTAGGATCCTATTAATTTGAATCAACTTGTTTTTTATCCCACAACTGCAACTTTTCTTTTTAGGTTTACATTCACCTCCTGCATATATTTTTTGGTTCTCTTGAACCTAAAGATGGTTAAAATATAAGCTGACAATCAACGGTGGTGATGAGATGCTTGCACTCCCGAAAAGGGAGAGCAGTAAGTTTTGAAATGATATTCTACGATCCTATTGACTTCAATCAACTTGTTTTTTATCCCACAACTGCAACTTTTCTTTTTATGTTTACATTCACCTCCTGCATATATTTTTTGGTTCTCTTGAACCTAAAGATGGTTAAAATGTAAGCTGGCAACCAACGGTGGTGATGAGATGCATGCACTCCCGGAAGGGGAGAGCAGTAAGTTTAGCAATGATATTCTACGATCTTATTAATTTCCATCAACTTGTTTTCTGTACCAGAACTGCAACTTTTCTTTTTATGTTTACTTTCACCTCCTGCATATATTTTATTCTCTGGATCCTAAAGATGGTTAAAATGTAAGCTGGCAACCAACGGTGGTGATGAGATGCATGCACTCCCGGAAAGGGAGAGCAGGAAGTTTTGAAATGATATTCTAGGATCCTATTAATTTGAATCAACTTGTTTTTTATCCCACAACTGCAACTTTTCTTTTTAGGTTTACATTCACCTCCTGCATATATTTTTTGGTTCTCTTGAACCTAAAGATGGTTAAAATATAAGCTGACAATCAACGGTGGTGATGAGATGCTTGCACTCCCGAAAAGGGAGAGCAGTAAGTTTTGAAATGATATTCTACGATCCTATTGACTTCAATCAACTTGTTTTTTATCCCACAACTGCAACTTTTCTTTTTATGTTTACATTCACCTCCTGCATATATTTTTTGGTTCTCTTGAACCTAAAGATGGTTAAAATGTAAGCTGGCAACCAACGGTGGTGATGAGATGCATGCACTCCCGGAAAGGGATAGCAGTAAGTTTTGAAATGATATTCTAGGATCCTATTAATTTGAATCAACTTGTTCTTTATCCCACAACTGCAACTTTTCTTTTTATGTTTACATTCACCTCCTGCATATATTTTTTGGTTCTCTTGAACCTAAAGATGGTTAAAATGTAAGCTGGCAACCAACGGTGGTCATGAGATGCATGCACTCCCGGAAAGGGAGAGCAGTAAGTTTTGAAATGATATTCTAGGATCCTTTTAATTTGAATCAACTTGTTCTTTATCCCACAACTGCAACTTTTCTTTTTATGTTTACATTCACCTCCTGCATATATTTTTTGGTTCTCTTGAACTTAAAGATGGTTAAAATGTAAGCAGGCAACCAACAGTAGTGATGAGATGCATGCACTCCCGGAAAGGGAGAGGAGTAAGTTTAGCAATGATATTCTACGATCCTATTAACTTCGATCAACTTGTTTTTTGTCCCAGAACTGCAACTTTTCTTTTTATGTTTACATTCACCTCCTGCATATATTTTTTGGTTCTCTTGAACCGAAAGATGGTTAAAATGTAAGCTGACAATCAACAATGGTGATGAGATGCTTGCACTCCGGGAAAGGGGGAGCAGTAAGTTTTGAAATGATATTCTACGATCCTATTAATTTGAATCAACTTGTTTTTTATCCCACAACTGCAACTTTTTTTTTTATGTTTACATTCATCTTCTGCATATATTTTTTGGTTCTCTTGAACCTAAAGATGGTTATAATGTTACCTGACAATCAACGATGGTGATGAGATGCTTGCACTCCCGGAAAGGGAGAGCAGTAAGTTTTGAAATGATATTCTAGGATCCTATTAATTTGAATCAACTTGTTTTTTATCCCACAACTGCAACTTTTCTTTTTATGTTTACATTCACCTCCTGCATATATTTTTTGGTTCTCTTGAACCTAAAGATGGTTAAAATGTAAGCTGACAATCAACGGTGGTGATGAGATGCTTGCACTCCCGGAAAGGGGGAGTAGTAAGTTTTGAAATGATATTCTAGGATCCTATTAATTTGAATCAACTTGTTTTTTATCCCACAACTGCAACTTTTCTTTTTATGTTTACATTTACCTCCTGCATATATTTTTTGGATCTCTTGAACCTAAAGACGGTTAAAATGTAACCTGGCAACCAAAGGTGGTGATGAGATGCTTGCATTCCCGGAAAGGGGGAGCAGTAAGTTTTCAAATGATATTCTACGATCCTATTAATTTGAATCAACTTGTTTTTTATCCCATAACTGCAACTTTTCTTTTTATGTTTACATTCACCTCCTGCATATTTGTTTTGGTTCTCTTGAACCTAAAGATGGTTAAAGTGTAAGCTGACAAGCAACGGTGGTGATGAGATGCTTGCACTCCCGGAAAGGGAGAGCAGTAAGTTTTGCAATGATATTCTACGATCCTATTAACTTCAATCAACTTGTTTTTTATCCCAGAACTGCAACTTTTCTTTTTATGTTTACATTCACCTCTTGCATATATTTTTTATTCTCTTGAACCTAAAGATGGTTAAAATGTAAACAGGCAACCAACGGTGGTGATGAGATGCATGCACTCCCGGAAAGGGGGAGTAGTAAGTTTTGAAATGATATTCTAGGATCCTATTAATTTGAATCAACTTGTTTTTTATCCCACAACTGCAACTTTTCTTTTTATGTTTACATTTACCTCCTGCATATATTTTTTGGATCTCTTGAACCTAAAGACGGTTAAAATGTAACCTGGCAACCAAAGGTGGTGATGAGATGCTTGCATTCCCGGAAAGGGGGAGCAGTAAGTTTTCAAATGATATTCTACGATCCTATTAATTTGAATCAACTTGTTTTTTATCCCATAACTGCAACTTTTCTTTTTATGTTTACATTCACCTCCTGCATATTTGTTTTGGTTCTCTTGAACCTAAAGATGGTTAAAGTGTAAGCTGACAAGCAACGGTGGTGATGAGATGCTTGCACTCCCGGAAAGGGAGAGCAGTAAGTTTTGCAATGATATTCTACGATCCTATTAACTTCAATCAACTTGTTTTTTATCCCAAAACTGCAACTTTTCTTTTTATGTTTACATTCACCTCTTGCATATATTTTTTATTCTCTTGAACCTAAAGATGGTTAAAATGTAAACAGGCAACCAACGGTGGTGATGAGATGCATGCACTCCCGGAAAGGGAGAGCAGTAAGTTTAGCAATGATATTCTACGATCTTATTAATTTCCATCAACTTGTTTTCTGTACCAGAACTGCAACTTTTCTTTTTATGTTTACATTCACCTCGTGCATATATTTTTTGGTTCTCTTGAACCTAAAGATGGTTAAAATGTAAGCTCTCAATCAACGATGGTGATGAGATGCTTGCACTCCCGGAAAGGGAGAGCAGTAAGTTTTGAAATGATATTCTAGGATCCTATTAATTTGAATCAACTTGTTTTTTATCCCACAACTGCAACTTTTCTTTTTATGTTTACATTCACCTCCTGCATATATTTTTTGGTTCTCTTGAACCTAAAGATGGTTAAAATGTAAGCTGACAATCAACGGTGGTGATGAGATGCTTGGACTCCCGGAAAGGGAGAGCAGTAAGTTTTGAAATGATATTCTAGGATCCTATTAATTTGAATCAACTTGTTTTTTTTCCCACAATTGCAACTTTTCTTTTTATGTTTACATTCACCTCCTGCATATATTTTTTGGTTCTCTTGAACCTAAAGACTGCTAAAATGTAACGTGGCAACCAAAAATGGTGATGAGATGCTTGCATTCCCGGAAAGGGGGAGCAGTAAGTTTTCAAATGATATTCTAGGATCCTATTAATTTGAATCAACTTGTTTTTTATCCCATAACTGCAACTTTTCTTTTTATGTTTACATTCACCTCCTGCATATTTCTTTTGGTTCTCTTGAACCTAAAGATGGTTAAAGTGTAAGCTGCCAAGCAACGGTGGTGATAAGATGCTTGCACTCCCGGAAAGGGAGAGCAGTAAGTTTTGCAATGATATTCTACGATCCTATTAACTTCAATCAACTTGTTTTTTATCCCAGAACTGCAACTTTTCTTTTTATGTTTACATTCACCTCCTGCATATATTTTTTGGTTCTCTTGAACCTAAAGATGGTTAAAATGTAAGCTGTCAATCAACGATGGTGATGAGATGCTTGCACTCCCGGAAAGGGAGAGCAGTAAGTTTTGAAATGATATTCTAGGATCCTTTTAATTTGAATCAACTTGTTCTTTATCCCACAACTGCAACTTTTCTTTTTATGTTTACATTCACCTGCTGCAAATATTTTTTGGTTCTCTTGAACCTAAAGATGGTTAAAATGTAAGCTGACAATCAACGGTGGTGATGAGATGCTTGTACTCCCGGAAAGGGAGAGCAGTACGTTTTGAAATGATATTCTAGGATCCTATTAATTTGAATCAACTTGTTTTTTATCCCACAACTGCAACTTTTCTTTTTATGTTTACATTCACCTCCTGCATATATTTTTTGGTTCTCTAGAACCTAAAGATGGTTAAAATGTAAGCTGACAAGCAACGGTGGTGATGAGATGCTTGCACTCCCGGAAAGGGGGAGCAGTAAGTTTTGAAATCATATTCTAGGATCCTAGTAATTTGAATCAACTTGTTTTTTATCCCACAACTGCAACTTTTCTTTTTATGTTTACATTCACCTCCTGCATATATTTTTTGGTTCTCTTGAACCTAAAGATGGTTAAAATGTAAGCTGACAAGCAACGGTGGTGATGAGATGCTTGGACTCCTGGAAAGGGAGAGCAGTAAGTTTTGAAATGATATTCTAGGATCCTATTAATTTGAATCAACTTGTTTTTTATCCCACAACTGCAACTTTTCTTTTTATGTTTACATTCACCTCCTGCATATATTTTTTGGTTCTCTTGAACCTAAAGATGGTTAAAATGTAAGCTGACAACCAACGGTGGTGATGAGATGCTTGCACTCCCGGAAAGGGGGAGCAGTAAGTTTTGGAATGATATTCTAGGTTTATGCCACAACTGCAAC
The DNA here is from genome assembly GCF_951802175.1 of Populus nigra. NCBI lineage: Eukaryota > Viridiplantae > Streptophyta > Magnoliopsida > Malpighiales > Salicaceae > Populus > Populus nigra. Next base: position 1,694,804 of record NC_084853.1, read on the forward strand.
TTTTCTTTTTATGTTTACATTCACCTCCTGCATATATTTTTTGGTTCTCTTGAACCTAAAGATGGTTAAAATGTAAGCTGTGAATCAACGATGGTGATGAGATGCTTGCACTCCTGGAAAGGGAGAGCAGTAAGTTTTGAAATGATATTCTAGGATCCTATTAATTTGAATCAACTTGTTTTTTATCCCACAACTGCAACTTTTCTTTTTATGTTTACATTCACCTCCTGCATATATTTTTTGGTTCTCTTGAACCTAAAGATGGTTAAAATGTAAGCTGACAATCAACGGTGGTGATGAGATGCTTGGACTCCCGGAAAGGGAGAGCAGTAAGTTTTGAAATGATATTCTAGGATCCTATTAATTTGAATCAACTTGTTTTTTTTCCCACAATTGCAACTTTTCTTTTTATGTTTACATTCACCTCCTGCATATATTTTTTGGTTCTCTTGAACCTAAAGACGGTTAAAATGTAACGTGGCAACCAAAGATGGTGATGAGATGCTTGCATTCCCGGAAAGGGGGAGCAGTAAGTTTTCAAATGATATTCTAGGATCCTATTAATTTCAATCAACTTGTTTTTTATCCCAGAACTGCAACTTTTGTTTTTATGTTTACATTCACCTCATGCATATATTTTTTGGTTCTCTTGAACCTAAAGATGGTTAAAATGTAAGCTGACAATGAACGGTGGTGATGAGATGCTTGCACTCCCGGAAAGGGAGAGCAGTAAGTTTTGAAATGATACTCTAGGATCCTATTAATTTGAATCAACTTGTTTTTTATCCCACAACTGCAACTTTTCTTTTTATGTTTACATTGACCTCCTGCATATATTTTTTGGTTCTCTTGAACTTAAAGATGGTTAAAATGTAAGCAGGCAACCAACAGTAGTGATGAGATGCATGCACTCCCGGAAAGGGAGAGGAGTAAGTTTAGCAATGATATTCTACGATCCTATTAACTTCGATCAACTTGTTTTTTGTCCCAGAACAGCAACTTTTCTTTTTATGTTTACATTCACCTCCTGCATATATTTTTTGGTTCTCTTGAACCGAAAGATGGTTAAAATGTAAGCTGACAATCAACAATGGTGATGAGATGCTTGCACTCCGGGAAAGGGGGAGCAGTAAGTTTTGAAATGATATTCTACGATCCTATTAATTTGAATCAACTTGTTTTTTATCCCACAACTGCAACTTTTTTTTTTATGTTTACATTCATCTTCTGCATATATTTTTTGGTTCTCTTGAACCTAAAGATGGTTATAATGTTACCTGACAATCAACGATGGTGATGAGATGCTTGCACTCCCGGAAAGGGAGAGCAGTAAGTTTTGAAATGATATTCTAGGATCCTATTAATTTGAATCAACTTGTTTTTTATCCCACAACTGCAACTTTTCTTTTTATGTTTACATTCACCTCCTGCATATATTTTTTGGTTCTCTTGAACCTAAAGATGGTTAAAATGTAAGCTGACAATCAACGGTGGTGATGAGATGCTTGCACTCCCGGAAAGGGGGAGTAGTAAGTTTTGAAATGATATTCTAGGATCCTATTAATTTGAATCAACTTGTTTTTTATCCCACAACTGCAACTTTTCTTTTTATGTTTACATTTACCTCCTGCATATATTTTTTGGATCTCTTGAACCTAAAGACGGTTAAAATGTAACCTGGCAACCAAAGGTGGTGATGAGATGCTTGCATTCCCGGAAAGGGGGAGCAGTAAGTTTTCAAATGATATTCTACGATCCTATTAATTTGAATCAACTTGTTTTTTATCCCATAACTGCAACTTTTCTTTTTATGTTTACATTCACCTCCTGCATATTTGTTTTGGTTCTCTTGAACCTAAAGATGGTTAAAGTGTAAGCTGACAAGCAACGGTGGTGATGAGATGCTTGCACTCCCGGAAAGGGAGAGCAGTAAGTTTTGCAATGATATTCTACGATCCTATTAACTTCAATCAACTTGTTTTTTATCCCACAACTGCAACTTTTCTTTTTATGTTTACATTGACCTCCTGCATATATTTTTTGGTTCTCTTGAACTTAAAGATGGTTAAAATGTAAGCAGGCAACCAACAGTAGTGATGAGATGCATGCACTCCCGGAAAGGGAGAGGAGTAAGTTTAGCAATGATATTCTACGATCCTATTAACTTCGATCAACTTGTTTTTTGTCCCAGAACTGCAACTTTTCTTTTTATGTTTACATTCACCTCCTGCATATATTTTTTGGTTCTCTTGAACCGAAAGATGGTTAAAATGTAAGCTGACAATCAACAATGGTGATGAGATGCTTGCACTCCGGGAAAGGGGGAGCAGTAAGTTTTGAAATGATATTCTACGATCCTATTAATTTGAATCAACTTGTTTTTTATCCCACAACTGCAACTTTTTTTTTTATGTTTACATTCATCTTCTGCATATATTTTTTGGTTCTCTTGAACCTAAAGATGGTTATAATGTTACCTGACAATCAACGATGGTGATGAGATGCTTGCACTCCCGGAAAGGGAGAGCAGTAAGTTTTGAAATGATATTCTAGGATCCTATTAATTTGAATCAACTTGTTTTTTATCCCACAACTGCAACTTTTCTTTTTATGTTTACATTCACCTCCTGCATATATTTTTTGGTTCTCTTGAACCTAAAGATGGTTAAAATGTAAGCTGACAATCAACGGTGGTGATGAGATGCTTGCACTCCCGGAAAGGGGGAGTAGTAAGTTTTGAAATGATATTCTAGGATCCTATTAATTTGAATCAACTTGTTTTTTATCCCACAACTGCAACTTTTCTTTTTATGTTTACATTCACCTCCTGCATATATTTTTTGGTTCTCTTGAACCTAAAGACGGCTAAAATGTAACGTGGCAACCAAAAATGGTGATGAGATGCTTGCATTCCCGGAAAGGGGGAGCAGTAAGTTTTCAAATGATATTCTAGGATCCTATTAATTTGAATCAACTTGTTTTTTATCCCATAACTGCAACTTTTCTTTTTATGTTTACATTCACCTCCTGCATATTTCTTTTGGTTCTCTTGAACCTAAAGATGGTTAAAGTGTAAGCTGCCAAGCAACGGTGGTGATAAGATGCTTGCACTCCCGGAAAGGGAGAGCAGTAAGTTTTGCAATGATATTCTACGATCCTATTAACTTCAATCAACTTGTTTTTTATCCCAGAACTGCAACTTTTCTTTTTATGTTTACATTCACCTCCTGCATATATTTTTTGGTTCTCTTGAACCTAAAGATGGTTAAAATGTAAGCTGTCAATCAACGATGGTGATGAGATGCTTGCACTCCCGGAAAGGGAGAGCAGTAAGTTTTGAAATGATATTCTAGGATCCTATTAATTTGAATCAACTTGTTTTTTATCCCACAACTGCAACTTTTCTTTTTATGTTTACATTCACCTCCTGCATATATTTTTTGGTTCTCTTGAACCTAAAGATGGTTAAAATGTAAGCTGACAATCAACGGTGGTGATGAGATGCTTGGACTCCCGGAAAGGGAGAGCAGTAAGTTTTGAAATGATATTCTAGGATCCTATTAATTTGAATCAACTTGTTTTTTTTCCCACAATTGCAACTTTTCTTTTTATGTTTACATTCACCTCCTGCATATATTTTTTGGATCTCTTGAACCTAAAGACGGTTAAAATGTAACCTGGCAACCAAAGGTGGTGATGAGATGCTTGCATTCCCGGAAAGGGGGAGCAGTAAGTTTTCAAATGATATTCTACGATCCTATTAATTTGTATCAACTTGTTTTTTATCCCATAACTGCAACTTTTCTTTTTATGTTTACATTCACCTCCTGCATATTTGTTTTGGTTCTCTTGAACCTAAAGATGGTTAAAGTGTAAGCTGACAAGCAACGGTGGTGATGAGATGCTTGCACTCCCGGAAAGGGAGAGCAGTAAGTTTTGCAATGATATTCTACGATCCTATTAACTTCAATCAACTTGTTTTTTATCCCAGAACTGCAACTTTTCTTTTTATGTTTACATTCACCTCTTGCATATATTTTTTATTCTCTTGAACCTAAAGATGGTTAAAATGTAAACAGGCAACCAACGGTGGTGATGAGATGCATGCACTCCCGGAAAGGGAGAGCAGTAAGTTTAGCAATGATATTCTACGATCCTATTAACTTCAATCAACTTGTTTTTTATCCCACAACTACAACTTTTCTTTTTATGTTTACATTCACCTCGTGCATATATTTTTTGGTTCTCTTGAACCTAAAGATGGTTAAAATGTAAGCTCTCAATCAACGATGGTGATGAGATGCTTGCACTCCCGGAAAGGGAGAGCAGTAAGTTTTGAAATGATATTCTAGGATCCTATTAATTTGAATCAACTTGTTTTTTATCCCACAACTGCAACTTTTCTTTTTATGTTTACATTCACCTCCTGCATATATTTTTTGGTTCTCTTGAACCTAAAGATGGTTAAAATGTAAGCTGACAATCAACGGTGGTGATGAGATGCTTGGACTCCCGGAAAGGGAGAGCAGTAAGTTTTGAAATGATATTCTAGGATCCTATTAATTTGAATCAACTTGTTTTTTTTCCCACAATTGCAACTTTTCTTTTTATGTTTACATTCACCTCCTGCATATATTTTTTGGTTCTCTTGAACCTAAACACGGCTAAAATGTAACGTGGCAACCAAAAATGGTGATGAGATGCTTGCATTCCCGGAAAGGGGGAGCAGTAAGTTTTCAAATGATATTCTAGGATCCTATTAATTTGAATCAACTTGTTTTTTATCCCATAACTGCAACTTTTCTTTTTATGTTTACATTCACCTCCTGCATATTTCTTTTGGTTCTCTTGAACCTAAAGATGGTTAAAGTGTAAGCTGCCAAGCAACGGTGGTGATAAGATGCTTGCACTCCCGGAAAGGGAGAGCAGTAAGTTTTGCAATGATATTCTACGATCCTATTAACTTCAATCAACTTGTTTTTTATCCCAGAACTGCAACTTTTCTTTTTATGTTTACATTCACCTCCTGCATATATTTTTTGGTTCTCTTGAACCTAAAGATGGTTAAAATGTAAGCTGTCAATCAACGATGGTGATGAGATGCTTGCACTCCCGGAAAGGGAGAGCAGTAAGTTTTGAAATGATATTCTAGGATCCTATTAATTTGAATCAACTTGTTCTTTATCCCACAACTGCAACTTTTCTTTTTATGTTTACATTCACCTCCTGCATATATTTTTTGGTTCTCTTGAACCTAAAGATGGTTAAAATGTAAGCTGACAATCAACGGTGGTGATGAGATGCTTGGACTCCCGGAAAGGGAGAGCAGTAAGTTTTGAAATGATATTCTAGGATCCTATTAATTTGAATCAACTTGTTTTTTATCCCACAATTGCAACTTTTCTTTTTATGTTTACATTCACCTCCTGCATATATTTTTTGGTTCTCTTGAACCTAAAGACGGTTAAAATGTAACGTGGCAACCAAAGGTGGTGATGAGATGCTTGCATTCCCGGAAAGGGGGAGCAGTAAGTTTTGAAATGATATTTTAGGATCCTATTAATTTGAATCAACTTCTTTTTTATCCCAGAACTGCAACTTTTCTTTTTATTTTTACTTTCACCTCCTGCATATATTTTATTCTCTAGAACCTAAAGATGGTTAAAATGTAAGCTGGCAACCAACGGTGGTGATGAGATGCATGCACTCCCGGAAAGGGAGAGCAGTAAGTTTAGCAATGATATTCTACGATCTTATTAATTTCCATCAACTTGTTTTTTATCCCAGAACTGCAACTTTTCTTTTTATGTTTACATTCACCTCTTGCATATATTTTTTATTCTCTGGAACCTAAAGATGGTTAAAATGTAAGCAGGCAACCAACGGTGGTGATCAGATGCTTGCACTCCCGGAAAGGGAGAGCAGTAAGTTTAACAACGATATTCTACGATCCTATTAACTTCAATCAACTTGTTTTTTGTACCAGAACTGCAACTTTTCTTTGTATATTTACTTTCACCTCCTGCATATATTTTATTCTCTGGAACCTAAAGATGGTTAAAATGTAAGCTGGCAACCAACGGTGGTGATGAGATGCATGCACTCCCGGAAAGGGAGAGCAGTAAGTTTTGAAATGATATTCTAGGATCCTATTAATTTGAATCAACTTGTTTTTTATCCCACAACTGCAACTTTTCTTTTTATGTTTACATTCACCTCCTGCATATATTTTTTGGTTCTCCTAAACCTAAAGATGGTTAAAATGTAAGGTGACAATCAACGATGGTGATGAGATGCTTGCACTCCCGGAAAGGGGGAGCAGTAAGTTTTGAAATGATATTCTAGGATCCTATTAATTTGAATCAACTTGTTTTTTATCCCACAACTGTAACTTTTCTTTTTATGTTTACATTCACCTCCTGCATATATTTTTTTGTTCTCTTGCACCTAAAGATGGTTAAAATGTAAGCTCACAATCAACGGTGGTGATGAGATGCTTGGACTCCCGGAAAGGGAGAGTAGTAAGTTTTGAAATGATATTCTAGGATCCTATTAATTTGAATCAACTTGTTTTTTATCCCACAACTGTAACTTTTCTTTTTATGTTTACATTCACCTCCTGCATATATTTTTTGGTTCTCTTGAACCTAAAGATGGTTAAAATGTAAGCTGACAAGCAACGGTGGTGATGAGATGCTTGCACTCCCGGAAAGGGGGAGCAGTAAGTTTTGAAATGATATTCTAGGATCCTAGTAATTTGAATCAACTTGTTTTTTATCCCGCAACTGCAACTTTTCTTTTTATGTTTACATTCACCTCCTGCATATATTTTTTGGTTCTTTTGAACCTAAAAATGGTTAAAATGTAAGCTGACAATCAACGGTGGTGATGAGATGCTCGCACTCCCGGAAAGGGAGAGCAGTAAGTTTTGAAATGATATTCTACGATCCTATTAATTTGAATCAACTTGTTTTTTATCCCACAAGTGCAACTTTTCTTTTTATGTTTACATTCACCTCCTGCATATATTTTTTGGTTCTCTTGAACCTAAAGACGGTTAAAATGTAACGTGGCAACCAAAGGTGGTGATGAGATGCTTGCATTCCCGGAAAGGGGGAGCAGTAAGTTTTAAAATGATATTCTAGGATCCTATTAATTTGAATCAACTTGTTTTTTATCCCATAACTGCAACTTTTCTTTTTGTGTTTACATTCACCTCCTGCATATTTGTTTTGGTTCTCTTGAACCTAAAGATGGTTAAAGTGTAAGCTGACAAGCAACGGTGGTGATGAGATGCTTGCACTCCCGTAAAGGGAGAGCAGTAAGTTTTGCAATGATATTCTACGATCCTATTAACTTCAATCAACTTGTTTTTTATCCCAGAACTGCAACTTTTCTTTTTATGTTTACATTCACCTCTTGCATATATGTTTTATTCTCTTGAACCTAAAGATGGTTAAAATGTAAGCAGGCAACCAACGGTGGTGATGAGATGCATGCACTCCCGGAAAGGGAGAGCAGTAAGTTTAGCAATGATATTCTACGATCCTATTAACTTCAATCAACTTGTTTTTTATCCCACAACAACAACTTTTCTTTTTATGTTTACATTCACCTCCTGCATATATTTTTTGGTTCTCTTGAACCTAAAGATGGTTAAAATGTAAGCTGTCAATCAACGATGGTGATGAGATGCTTGCACTCCAGGAAAGGGGGAGTAGTAAGTTTTGAAATGATATTCTACGATCCTATTAACTTCAATCAACTTGTTTTTTGTACCAGAACTGCAACTTTTCTTTTTATGTTTACATTCACCTCCTGCATATATTTTTTGGTTCTCTTGAACCTAAAGATGGTTAAAATGTAAGCTGACAATCAACGGTGGTGATGAGATGCTTGGACTCCCGGAAAGGGAGAGCAGTAAGTTTTGAAATGATATTCTAGGATCCTATTAATTTGAATCAACTTGTTTTTTATCCCACAACTGCAACTTTTCTTTTTATGTTTACATTCACCTCCTGCATATATTTTTTGGTTCTCTTGAACCTAAAGATGGTTAAAATGTAAGCTGACAAGCAACGGTGGTGATGAGATGCTTGCACTCCCGGAAAGGGGGAGCAGTAAGTTTTGAAATGATATTCTATGATCCTAGTAATTTGAATCAACTTGTTTTTTATCCCACAACTGCAACTTTTCTTTTTATGTTTACATTCACCTCCTGCATATATTTTTTGGTTCTCTTGAACCTAAAGATGGTTAAAATGTAAGCTGACAAGCAACGGTGGTGATGAGATGCTCGCACTCCCGGAAAGGGGGAGCAGTAAGTTTTGAAATGATATTCTAGGATCCTATTAATTTGAATCAACTTTTTTTTTATCCCACAACTGCAACTTTTCTTTTTATGTTGACATTCACCTCGTGTATATATTTTTTGGTTCTTTAGAATGTAAAGATGGTGAAAATGTGAGTTGGCAACCAAAGGTGGTGATGAGACGCTTGCACTCCCGGAAAGGGGGAGCAGTAAGTTTTGAAATGATATTCTAGGATCCTATTAATTTGAATCAACTTGTTTTTTATCCCACAACTTCAACTTTTCTTTTTATGTTTACATTCACCTCCTGCATATATTTTTTGGTTCTCTTGAACCTAAAGATGGTTAAAATGTAAGCTGACAACCAACGGTTGTGATGAGATGCTTGCACTCCCGGAAAGGGGGAGCAGTAAGTTTTGAAATGATATTCTAGGATCCTATTAATTTGAATCAACTTGTTTTTTATCCCACAACTGCAAGTTTTCTTTTTATGTTTACATTCACCTCCTGCAAATATTTTTTGGTTCTCTTGAACCTAAAGATGGTTAAAATGTAAGCTGACAATCAACGGTGGTGATGAGATGCTTGCACTCCCGGAAAGGGAGAGCAGTAAGTTTTGAAATGATATTCTAGGATTCTATTAATTTGAATCAACTTGTTTTTTATCCCAGAACTGCAACTTTTCTTTTTATGTTTACATTCACCTCCTGCATATATTTTTTGGTTCTCTTGAACCTAAAGATGGTTAAAATGTAAGCTGACAATCAACGGTGGTGATGAGATGCATGCACTCCCGGAAAGGGAGAGTAGTAAGTTTAGCAATGATATTCTACGATCCTATTAACTTCAATCAACTTGTTTTTTATCCCACAACAACAACTTTTCTTTTTATGTTTACATTCACCTCCTGCATATATTTTTTGGTTCTCTTGAACCTAAAGATGGTTAAAATGTAAGCTGTCAATCAACGATGGTGATGAGATGCTTGCACTCCAGGAAAGGGGGAGTAGTAAGTTTTGAAATGATATTCTACGATCCTATTAACTTCAATCAACTTGTTTTTTGTACTAGAACTGCAACTTTTCTTTTTATGTTTACATTCACCTCCCGCATATATTTTTTGGTTCTCTTGAACCTAAAGATGGTTAAAATGTAAGCTGACAACCAACGGTGGTGATGAGATGCTTGCACTCCCGGAAAGGGGGAGCAGTAAGTTTTGAAATGATATTCTAGGATCCTATTAATTTGAATCAACTTGTTTTTTATCCCACAACTGCAAGTTTTCTTTTTATGTTTACATTCACCTCCTGCAAATATTTTTTCGTTCTCTTGAACCTAAAGATGGTTAAAATGTAAGCTGACAATCAACGGTGGTGATGAGATGCTTGCACTCCCGGAAAGGGAGAGCAGTAAGTTTTGAAATGATATTCTAGGATTCTATTAATTTGAATCAACTTGTTTTTTATCCCAGAACTGCAACTTTTCTTTTTATGTTTACATTCACCTCCTGCATATATTTTTTGGTTCTCTTGAACCTAAAGATGGTTAAAATGTAAGCTGACAATCAACGGTGGTGATGAGATGCATGCACTCCCGGAAAGGGAGAGTAGTAAGTTTAGCAATGATATTCTACGATCTTATTAATTTCGATCAACTTGTTTTTTATCCCACAACTGCAACTTTTCTTTTTATGTTTACATTCACCTCCCGCATATATTTTTTGGTTCTCTTGAACCTAAAGATGGTTAAAATGTAAGCTGACAATCAACGGTGGTGATGAGATGCTTGCACTCCCGGAAAGGGGGAGCAGTAAGTTTTGAAATGATATTCTAGGATCCTATTAATTTGAATCAACTTTTTTTTTATCCCACAACTGCAACTTTTCTTTTTATGTTGACATTCACCTCGTGTATATATTTTTTGGTCCTTTAGAATGTAAAGATGGTTAAAATGTGAGCTGGCAACCAAAGGTGGTGATGAGACGCTTGCACTCCCGGAAAGGGGGAGCAGTAAGTTTTGAAATGATATTCTAGGATCCTATTAATTTGAATCAACTTGTTCTTTATCCCACAACTGCAACTTTTCTTTTTATGTTTACATTCACCTCCTGCTTATATTTTTTGGTTCTCTTGAACCTAAAGATGGTTAAAATGTAAGCAGGCAACCAATGGTGGTGATGAGATGCATGCACTCCCGTAAAGGGAGAGTAGTAAGTTTAGCAATGATATTCTATGATCCTATTAACTTCGATCAACTTGTTTTTTGTACCAGAACTGCAACTTTTCTTTTTATGTTTACTTTCACCTCCTGCATATATTTTATTCTCTGGAACCTAAAGATGGTTAAAATGTAAACTGGCAACCAACGGTGGTGATGAGATGCATGCACTCCCGGAAAGGTAGAGCAGTAAGTTTAGCAATGATATTCTACGATCTTATTAATTTCCATCAACTTGTTTTTTAACCCACAACTGCAAATTTTCTTTTTATGTTTACATTCACCTCCTGCATATATTTTTTGGTTCTCTTGAACCTAAAATTGGTTAAAATGTAAGCTGACAACCAACGGTGGTGATGAGATGCTTGCACTCCCGGAAAAGGGGAGTCGTAAGTTTTGAAATGATATTCTAGGATCCTATAAATTTGAATCAACTTGTTTTTTTTCCCACAACTGCAACTTTTCTTTTTATGTTTACATTCACCTCCTGCATATATTTTTTTGTTCTCTTGAACCTAAAGACGGTTAAAATATAACCTGGCAACCAAAGGTGGTGATGAGATGCTTGCAGTCCCGGAAAGGGGGAGCAGTAAGTTTTGAAATGATATTCTAGGATCCTATTAATTTGAATCAACTTTCTTTTTATCCCACAACTGCAACTTTTCTTTTTATGTTTACATTCACCTCCTGCATATATTTTTTGATTCTCTTGAACCTAAAGATGGTTAAAGTGTAAGCTGACAAGCAACGGTGGTGATGAGATGCTTGCACTCCCGGAAAGGGGGAGCAGTATATTTTGAAATGATATTCTAGGATCCTAGTAATTTGAATCAACTTGTTTTTTATCCCACAACTGCAACTTTTCTTTTTATGTTTACATTCACCTCCTGCATATATTTTTTGGTTCTCTTGAACCTAAAGATGGCTAAAATGTAAGCTGACAATCAACGGTGGTGATGAGATGCTTGGACTCCCGGAAAGGGAGAGCAGTAAGTTTTGAAATGATATTCTAGGATCCTATTAATTTGAATCAACTTGTTTTTTATCCCACAACTGCAACTTTTCTTTTTATGTTTACATTCACCTCCTGCATATATTTTTTGGTTCTCTTCAACCTAAAGATGGTTAAAATGTAAGCTGACAAGCAATGGTGGTGATGAGATGCTTGCACTCCCGGAAAGGGGGAGCAGTAAGTTTTGAAATGATATTCTAGGATCCTAGTAATTTGAATCAACTTGTTTTTTATCCCACAACTGCAACTTTTCTTTTTATGTTTACATTCACCTCCTGCATATATTTTTTGGTTCTCTTGAACCTAAAGATGGTTAAAATGTAAGCTGACAACCAACGGTGGTGATGAGATGCTTGCACTCCCGGAAAGGGGGAGCAGTAAGTTTTGAAATGATATTCTAGGATCCTATTAATTTGAATCAACTTGTTTTTTATCCCACAACTGCAACTTTTCTTTTTATGTTTACATTCACCTCCCGCATATATTTTTTGGTTCTCTTGAACCTAAAGATGGTTAAAATGTAAGCTGACAATCAACGGTGGTGATGAGATGCTTGCACTCCCGGAAATGGGGAGCAGTAAGTTTTGAAATGATATTCTAGGATCCTATTAATTTGAATCAACTTTTTTTTTATCCCACAACTGCAACTTTTCTTTTTATGTTGACATTCACCTCGTGTATATATTTTTTGGTTCTTTAGAATGTAAAGATGGTTAAAATGTGAGCTGGCAACCAAAGGTGGTGATGAGACGCTTGCACTCCCGGAAAGGGGGAGCAGTAAGTTTTGAAATGATATTCTAGGATCCTATTAATTTGAATCAACTTGTTCTTTATCCCACAACTGCAACTTTTCTTTTTATGTTTACATTCACCTCCTGCATATATTTTTTGGTTCTCTTGAAGCTAAAGATGGTTAAAATGTAAGCAGGCAACCAATGGTGGTGATGAGATGCATGCACTCCCGGAAAGGGAGAGGTGTAAGTTTAGCAATGATATTCTATGATCCTATTAACTTCGATCAACTTGTTTTTTGTACCAGAACTGCAACTTTTCTTTTTATGTTTACTTTCACCTCCTGCATATATTTTATTCTCTGGAACCTAAAGATGGTTAAAATGTAAGCTGGCAACCAATGGTGGTGATGAGATGCATGCACTCCCGGAAAGGTAGAGCAGTAAGTTTAGCAATGATATTCTACGATCTTATTAATTTCCATCAACTTGTTTTTTAACCCACAACTGCAACTTTTCTTTTTATGTTTACATTCACCTCCTGCATATATTTTTTGGTTCTCTTGAACCTAAAGATGGTTAAAATGTAAGCTGACAATCAACGGTGGTGATGAGATGCTTGCACTCCCGGAAAAGGGGAGTAGTAAGTTTTGAAATGATATTCTAGGATCCTATAAATTTGAATCAACTTGTTTTTTATCCCACAACTGCAACTTTTCTTTTTATGTTTACATTCACCTCCTGCATATATTTTTTGGTTCTCTTGAACCTAAAGATGGCTAAAATGTAAGCTGACAATCAACGGTGGTGATGAGATGCTTGGAATCCCGGAAAGGGAGAGCAGTAAGTTTTGAAATGATATTCTAGGATCCAATTAATTTGAATCAACTTGTTTTTTATCCCACAACTGCAACTTTTCTTTTTATGTTTACATTCACCTCCTGCATATATTTTTTGGTTCTCTTGAACCTAAAGATGGTTAAAATGTAAGTTGACAATCAACGATGGTGATGAGATGCTTGCACTCCCGGAAAGGGAGAGCAGTAAGTTTTGCAATGATATTCTACGATCCTATTAACTTCAATCAACTTGTTTTTTATCCCAGAACTGCAACTTTTCTTTTTATGTTTATATTCACCTCCTGCATATATTTTTTGGTTCTCTTGAACCTAAAGATGGTTAAAATGTAAGCTGACAATCAACGATGGTGATGAGATGCTTGCACTCCTGGAAAGGGAGAGCAGTAAGTTTTGAAATGATATTCTAGGATCCTATTAATTTGAATCAACTTGTTTTTTATCCACAACTGCAACTTTTCTTTTTATGTTTACATTCACCTCCCGCATATATTTTTTAGTTCTCTTGAACCTAAAGATGGTTAAAATGTAAGCTGACAATCAACGGTGGTGATGAGATGCTTGCACTCCCAGAAAGGGGGAGCAGTAAGTTTTGAAATGATATTCTAGGATCCTATTAATTTGAATCAACTTTTTTTTTATCCCACAACTGCAACTTTTCTTTTTATGTTGACATTCACCTCCTGCATATATTTTTTGGTTCTCTAGAATGTAAAGATGGTTAAAATGTGAGCTGGCAACCAAAGGTGGTGATGAGACGCTTGCACTCCCGGAAAGGGGGAGCAGTAAGTTTTGAAATGATATTCTAGGATCCTATTAATTTGAATCAACTTGTTTTTTATCCCACAACTGCAACTTTTCTTTTTATGTTTACATTCACCTCCCGCATATATTTTTTGGTTCTCTTGAACCTAAAGATGGTTAAAATGTAAGCTGACAATCAACGGTGGTGATGAGATGCTTGCACTCCCGGAAAGGGGGAGCAGTAAGTTTTGAAATGATATTCTAGGATCCTATTAATTTGAATCAACTTGTTCTTTATCCCACAACTGCAACTTTTCTTTTTATGTTTACATTCACCTCTGGCATATATTTTTTTGTTCTCTTGAACCTAAAGATGGTTAAAATGTAAGCTGACAACCAACGGTGGTGATGAGATGCTTGCACTCCCGGAAAAGGGGAGTAGTAAGTTTTGAAATGATATTCTAGGATCCTATAAATTTGAATCAACTTGTTTTTTATCCCACAACTGCAACTTTTCTTTTTATGTTTACATTCACCTCCTGCATATATTTTTTGGTTCTCTTGAACCTAAAGATGGCTAAAATGTAAGCTGACAATCAACGGTGGTGATGAGATGCTTGGAATCCCGGAAAGGGAGAGCAGTAAGTTTTGAAATGATATTCTAGGATCCAATTAATTTGAATCAACTTGTTTTTTATCCCACAACTGCAACTTTTCTTTTTATGTTTACATTCACCTCCTGCATATATTTTTTGGTTCTCTTGAACCTAAAGATGGTTAAAATGTAAGCTGACAACCAACGGTGGTGATGAGATGCTTGCACTCCCGGAAAGGGGGAGCAGTAAGTTTTGAAATGATATTCTAGGATCCTATTAATTTGAATCAACTTTTTTTTTATCCCACAACTGCAACTTTTCTTTTTATGTTGACATTCACCTCGTGTATATATTTTTTGGTTCTTTAGAATGTAAAGATGGTTAAAATGTGAGCTGGCAACCAAAGGTGGTGATGAGACGCTTGCACTCCCGGAAAGGGGGAGCAGTAAGTTTTGAAATGATATTCTAGGATCCTATTAATTTGAATCAACTTTTTTTTTATCCCACAACTGCAACTTTTCTTTTTATGTTGACATTCACCTCGTGTATATATTTTTTGGTTCTTTAGAATGTAAAGATGGTTAAAATGTGAGCTGGCAACCAAAGGTGGTGATGAGACGCTTGCACTCCCGGAAAGGGGGAGCAGTAAGTTTTGAAATGATATTCTAGGATCCTATTAATTTGAATCAACTTGTTCTTTATCCCACAACTGCAACTTTTCTTTTTATGTTTACATTCACCTCCTGCATATATTTTTTGGTTCTCTTGAAGCTAAAGATGGTTAAAATGTAAGCAGGCAACCAATGGTGGTGATGAGATGCATGCACTCCCGGAAAGGGAGAGGTGTAAGTTTAGCAATGATATTCTATGATCCTATTAACTTCGATCAACTTGTTTTTTGTACCAGAACTGCAACTTTTCTTTTTATGTTTACATTCACCTCCTGCATATATTTTTTGATTCTCTTGAACCTAAAGATGGTTAAAGTGTAAGCTGACAAGCAACGGTGGTGATGAGATGCTTGCACTCCCGGAAAGGGGGAGCAGTATATTTTGAAATGATATTCTAGGATCCTAGTAATTTGAATCAACTTGTTTTTTATCCCACAACTGCAACTTTTCTTTTAATGTTTACATTCACCTCCTGCATATATTTTTTGGTTCTCTTGAACCTAAAGATGGCTAAAATGTAAGCTGACAATCAACGGTGGTGATGAGATGCTTGGACTCCCGGAAAGGGAGAGCAGTAAGTTTTGAAATGATATTCTAGGATCCTATTAATTTGAATCAACTTGTTTTTTATCCCACAACTGCAACTTTTCTTTTTATGTTTACATTCACCTCCTGCATATATTTTTTGGTTCTCTTCAACCTAAAGATGGTTAAAATGTAAGCTGACAAGCAATGGTGGTGATGAGATGCTTGCACTCCCGGAAAGGGGGAGCAGTAAGTTTTGAAATGATATTCTAGGATCCTAGTAATTTGAATCAACTTGTTTTTTATCCCACAACTGCAACTTTTCTTTTTATGTTTACATTCACCTCCTGCATATATTTTTTGGTTCTCTTGAACCTAAAGATGGTTAAAATGTAAGCTGACAACCAACGGTGGTGATGAGATGCTTGCACTCCCGGAAAGGGGGAGCAGTAAGTTTTGAAATGATATTCTAGGATCCTATTAATTTGAATCAACTTGTTTTTTATCCCACAACTGCAACTTTTCTTTTTATGTTTACATTCACCTCCCGCATATATTTTTTGGTTCTCTTGAACCTAAAGATGGTTAAAATGTAAGCTGACAATCAACGGTGGTGATGAGATGCTTGCACTCCCGGAAATGGGGAGCAGTAAGTTTTGAAATGATATTCTAGGATCCTATTAATTTGAATCAACTTTTTTTTTATCCCACAACTGCAACTTTTCTTTTTATGTTGACATTCACCTCGTGTATATATTTTTTGGTTCTTTAGAATGTAAAGATGGTTAAAATGTGAGCTGGCAACCAAAGGTGGTGATGAGACGCTTGCACTCCCGGAAAGGGGGAGCAGTAAGTTTTGAAATGATATTCTAGGATCCTATTAATTTGAATCAACTTGTTCTTTATCCCACAACTGCAACTTTTCTTTTTATGTTTACATTCACCTCCTGCATATATTTTTTGGTTCTCTTGAAGCTAAAGATGGTTAAAATGTAAGCAGGCAACCAATGGTGGTGATGAGATGCATGCACTCCCGGAAAGGGAGAGGTGTAAGTTTAGCAATGATATTCTATGATCCTATTAACTTCGATCAACTTGTTTTTTGTACCAGAACTGCAACTTTTCTTTTTATGTTTACTTTCACCTCCTGCATATATTTTATTCTCTGGAACCTAAAGATGGTTAAAATGTAAGCTGGCAACCAATGGTGGTGATGAGATGCATGCACTCCCGGAAAGGTAGAGCAGTAAGTTCAGCAATGATATTCTACGATCTTATTAATTTCCATCAACTTGTTTTTTAACCCACAACTGCAACTTTTCTTTTTATGTTTACATTCACCTCCTGCATATATTTTTTGGTTCTCTTGAACCTAAAGATGGTTAAAATGTAAGCTGACAACCAACGGTGGTGATGAGATGCTTGCACTCCCGGAAAAGGGGAGTAGTAAGTTTTGAAATGATATTCTAGGATCCTATAAATTTGAATCAACTTGTTTTTTATCCCACAACTGCAACTTTTCTTTTTATGTTTACATTCACCTCCTGCATATATTTTTTGGTTCTCTTGAACCTAAAGATGGCTAAAATGTAAGCTGACAATCAACGGTGGTGATGAGATGCTTGGAATCCCGGAAAGGGAGAGCAGTAAGTTTTGAAATGATATTCTAGGATCCAATTAATTTGAATCAACTTGTTTTTTATCCCACAACTGCAACTTTTCTTTTTATGTTTACATTCACCTCCTGCATATATTTTTTGGTTCTCTTGAACTTAAAGATGGTTAAAATGTAAGCTGACAAGCGACGGTGGTGATGAGATGCTTGCACTCCCGGAAAGGGGGAGCAGTAAGTTTTGAAATGATATTCTAGGATCCTAGTAATTTGAATCAACTTGTTTTTTATCCCACAACTGCAACGTTTCTTTTTATGTTTACATTCACCTCCTGCATATATTTTTTGGTTCTCTTGAAGCTAAAGATGGTTAAAATATAAGCTGACAACCAACGGTGGCGATGAGATGCTTGCACTCCCGGAAAGGGGGAGCAGTAAGTTTTGAAATGATATTCTAGGATCCTATTAATTTGAATCAACTTGTTTTTTATCCCACAACTGCAACTTTTCTTTTTATGTTTACATTCACCTCCCGCATATATTTTTTAGTTCTCTTGAACCTAAAGATGGTTAAAATGTAAGCTGACAATCAACGGTGGTGATGAGATGCTTGCACTCCCAGAAAGGGGGAGCAGTAAGTTTTGAAATGATATTCTAGGATCCTATTAATTTGAATCAACTTTTTTTTTATCCCACAACTGCAACTTTTCTTTTTATGTTGACATTCACCTCCTGCATATATTTTTTGGTTCTCTAGAATGTAAAGATGGTTAAAATGTGAGCTGGCAACCAAAGGTGGTGATGAGACGCTTGCACTCCCGGAAAGGGGGAGCAGTAAGTTTTGAAATGATATTCTAGGATCCTATTAATTTGAATCAACTTGTTTTTTATCCCACAACTGCAACTTTTCTTTTTATGTTTACATTCACCTCCCGCATATATTTTTTGGTTCTCTTGAACCTAAAGATGGTTAAAATGTAAGCTGACAATCAACGGTGGTGATGAGATGCTTGCACTCCCGGAAAGGGGGAGCAGTATGTTTTGAAATGATATTCTAGGATCCTATTAATTTGAATCAACTTGTTCTTTATCCCACAACTGCAACTTTTCTTTTTATGTTTACATTCACCTCTGGCATATATTTTTTTGTTCTCTTGAACCTAAAGATGGTTAAAATGTAAGCTGACAACCAACGGTGGTGATGAGATGCTTGCACTCCCGGAAAAGGGGAGTAGTAAGTTTTGAAATGATATTCTAGGATCCTATAAATTTGAATCAATTTGTTTTTTATCCCACAACTGCAACTTTTCTTTTTATGTTTACATTCACCTCCTGCATATATTTTTTGGTTCTCTTGAACCTAAAGATGGCTAAAATGTAAGCTGACAATCAACGGTGGTGATGAGATGCTTGGAATCCCGGAAAGGGAGAGCAGTAAGTTTTGAAATGATATTCTAGGATCCAATTAATTTGAATCAACTTGTTTTTTATCCCACAACTGCAACTTTTCTTTTTATGTTTACATTCACCTCCTGCATATATTTTTTGGTTCTCTTGAACCTAAAGATGGTTAAAATGTAAGCTGACAACCAACGGTGGTGATGAGATGCTTGCACTCCCGGAAAGGGGGAGCAGTAAGTTTTGAAATGATATTCTAGGATCCTATTAATTTGAATCAACTTGTTTTTTATCCCACAACTGCAACTTTTCTTTTTATGTTTACATTCACCTCCCGCATATATTTTTTGGTTCTCTTGAACCTAAAGATGGTTAAAATGTAAGCTGACAATCAACGGTGGTGATGAGATGCTTGCACTCCCGGAAATGGGGAGCAGTAAGTTTTGAAATGATATTCTAGGATCCTATTAATTTGAATCAACTTTTTTTTTATCCCACAACTGCAACTTTTCTTTTTATGTTGACATTCACCTCGTGTATATATTTTTTGGTTCTTTAGAATGTAAAGATGGTTAAAATGTGAGCTAGCAACCAAAGGTGGTGATGAGACGCTTGCACTCCCGGAAAGGGGGAGCAGTAAGTTTTGAAATGATATTCTAGGATCCTATTAATTTGAATCAACTTGTTCTTTATCCCACAACTGCAACTTTTCTTTTTATGTTTACATTCACCTCCTGCATATATTTTTTGGTTCTCTTGAAGCTAAAGATGGTTAAAATGTAAGCAGGCAACCAATGGTGGTGATGAGATGCATGCACTCCCGGAAAGGGAGAGGTGTAAGTTTAGCAATGATATTCTATGATCCTATTAACTTCGATCAACTTGTTTTTTGTACCAGAACTGCAACTTTTCTTTTTATGTTTACTTTCACCTCCTGCATATATTTTATTCTCTGGAACCTAAAGATGGTTAAAATGTAAGCTGGCAACCAATGGTGGTGATGAGATGCATGCACTCCCGGAAAGGTAGAGC
Organism: Populus nigra; assembly: GCF_951802175.1. Lineage (NCBI taxonomy): Eukaryota > Viridiplantae > Streptophyta > Magnoliopsida > Malpighiales > Salicaceae > Populus > Populus nigra. Next base: position 1,714,510 of record NC_084853.1, read on the forward strand.
AGTAAGTTTAGCAATGATATTCTACGATCTTATTAATTTCCATCAACTTGTTTTTTAACCCACAACTGCAACTTTTCTTTTTATGTTTACATTCACCTCCTGCATATATTTTTTGGTTCTCTTGAACCTAAAGATGGTTAAAATGTAAGCTGACAACCAACGGTGGTGATGAGATGCTTGCACTCCCGGAAAAGGGGAGTAGTAAGTTTTGAAATGATATTCTAGGATCCTAGTAATTTGAATCAACTTGTTTTTTATCCCACAACTGCAACTTTTCTTTTTATGTTTACATTCACCTCCTGCATATATTTTTTGGTTCTCTTGAACCTAAAGATGGCTAAAATGTAAGCTGACAATCAACGGTGGTGATGAGATGCTTGGAATCCCGGAAAGGGAGAGCAGTAAGTTTTGAAATGATATTCTAGGATCCAATTAATTTGAATCAACTTGTTTTTTATCCCACAACTGCAACTTTTCTTTTTATGTTTACATTCACCTCCTGCATATATTTTTTGGTTCTCTTGAACTTAAAGATGGTTAAAATGTAAGCTGACAAGCGACGGTGGTGATGAGATGCTTGCACTCCCGGAAAGGGGGAGCAGTAAGTTTTGAAATGATATTCTAGGATCCTAGTAATTTGAATCAACTTGTTTTTTATCCCACAACTGCAACGTTTCTTTTTATGTTTACATTCACCTCCTGCATATATTTTTTGGTTCTCTTGAAGCTAAAGATGGTTAAAATATAAGCTGACAACCAACGGTGGCGATGAGATGCTTGCACTCCCGGAAAGGGGGAGCAGTAAGTTTTGAAATGATATTCTAGGATCCTATTAATTTGAATCAACTTGTTTTTTATCCCACAACTGCAACTTTTCTTTTTATGTTTACATTCACCTCCCGCATATATTTTTTAGTTCTCTTGAACCTAAAGATGGTTAAAATGTAAGCTGACAATCAACGGTGGTGATGAGATGCTTGCACTCCCAGAAAGGGGGAGCAGTAAGTTTTGAAATGATATTCTAAGATCCTATTAATTTGAATCAACTTTTTTTTTATCCCACAACTGCAACTTTTCTTTTTATGTTGACATTCACCTCCTGCATATATTTTTTGGTTCTCTAGAATGTAAAGATGGTTAAAATGTGAGCTGGCAACCAAAGGTGGTGATGAGACGCTTGCAATCCCGGAAAGGGGGAGCAGTAAGTTTTGAAATGATATTCTAGGATCCTATTAATTTGAATCAACTTGTTTTTTATCCCACAACTGCAACTTTTCTTTTTATGTTTACATTCACCTCCCGCATATATTTTTTGGTTCTCTTGAACCTAAAGATGGTTAAAATGTAAGCTGACAATCAACGGTGGTGATGAGATGCTTGCACTCCCGGAAAGGGGGAGCAGTAAGTTTTGAAATGATATTCTAGGATCCTATTAATTTGAATCAACTTGTTCTTTATCCCACAACTGCAACTTTTCTTTTTATGTTTACATTCACCTCTGGCATATATTTTTTTGTTCTCTTGAACCTAAAGATGGTTAAAATGTAAGCTGACAATCAACGATGGTGATGAGATGCTTGCACTCCAGGAAAGGGGGAGTAGTAAGTTTTGAAATGATATTCTACGATCCTAGTAATTTGAATCAACTTGTTTTTTATCCCACAACTGCAACTTTTCTTTTTATGTTTACATTCACCTCCTGCATATATTTTTTGGTTCTCTTGAACCTAAAGATGGTTAAAATGTAAGCTGACAATCAACGGTGGTGATGAGATGCTTGCACTCCCGTAAAGGTGGAGCAGTAAGTTTTGAAATGATATTCTAGGATCCTATTAATTTGAATCAACTTTTTTTTATCCCACAACAGCAACTTTTCTTTTTATGTTGACATTCACCTCGTGTATATATTTTTTGGTTCTTTAGAATGTAAAGATGGTTAAAATGTGAGTTGGCAACCAAAGGTGGTGATGAGACGCTTGCACTCCCGGAAAGGGGGAGCAGTAAGTTTTGAAATGATATTCTAGGATCCTATTAATTTGAATCAACTTGTTTTTTATCCCACAACTGCAACTTTTCTTTTTATGTTGACATTCACCTCCTGCATATATATTTTGGTTCTCATGAACCTAAAGATGGTTAAAATGTAAGCTGACAACCAACGGTGGTGATGAGATGCTTGCACTCCCGGAAAAGGGGAGTAGTAAGTTTTGAAATGATATTCTAGGATCCTATAAATTTGAATCAACTTGTTTTTTATCCCACAACTGCAACTTTTCTTTTTATGTTTACATTCACCTCCTGCATATATTTTTTGGTTCTCTTGAACCTAAAGACGGTTAAAATATAACCTGGCAACCAAAGGTTGTGATGAGATGCTTGCAGTCCCGGAAAGGGGGAGCAGTAAGTTTTGAAATGATATTCTAGGATCCTATTAATTTGAATCAACTTTCTTTTTATCCCACAACTGCAACTTTTCTTTTTATGTTTACATTCACCTCCTGCATATATTTTTTGGTTCTCTTGAACCTAAAGATGGTTAAAGTGTAAGCTGACAAGCAACGGTGGTAATGAGATGCTTGCACTCCTGGAAAGGGGGAGCAGTAAGTTTTGAAATGATATTCTAGGATCCTAGTAATTTGAATCAACTTGTTTTTTATCCCACAACTGCAACTTTTCTTTTTATGTTTACATTCACCTCCTGCAAATATTTTTTGGTTCTCTTGAACCTAAAGATGGTTAAAATGTAAGCTGACAATCAACGGTGGTGATGAGATGGTTGCACTCCCGGAAAGGGAGAGCAGTAAGTTTTGAAATGATATTCTAGGATGCTATTAATTTGAATCAACTTGTTTTTTATCCCAGAACTGCAACTTTTCTTTTTATGTTTACATTCACCTCCTGCATATATTTTTTGGTTCTCTAGAACCTAAAGATGGTTAAAATGTAAGCTAACAATCAACGGTGGTGATGAGATGCATGCACTCCCGGAAAGGGAGAGTAGTAAGTTTAGCAATGATATTCTACGATCTTATTAATTTCGATCAACTTGTTTTTTCTCCCACAACTGCAACTTTTCTTTTTATGTTTACATTCACCTCCCGCATATATTTTTTGGTTCTCTTGAACCTAAAGATGGTTAAAATGTAAGCTGACAATCAACGGTGGTGATGAGATGCTTGCACTCCCGGAAAGGAGGAGCAGTAAGTTTTGAAATGATATTCTAGGATCCTATTAATTTGAATCAACTTGTTCTTTATCCCACAACTGCAACTTTTCTTTTTATGTTTACATTCACCTCCTGCATATATTTTTTGGTTCTCTTGAACCTAAAGATGGTTAAAATCTAAGCAGGCAACCAATGGTGGTGATGAGATGCATGCACTCCCGGAAAGGGAGAGTAGTAAGTTTAGCAATGATATTCTATGATCCTATTAACTTAGATCAACTTGTTTTTTGTACCAGAACTGCAACTTTTCTTTTTGTGTTTACTTTCACCTCCTGCATATATTTTATTCTCTGGAACCTAAAGATGGTTAAAATGTAAGCTGGCAACCAATGGTGGTGATGAGATGCATGCACTCCCGGAAAGGTAGAGCAGTAAGTTTAGCAATGATATTCTACGATCTTATTAATTTCCCTCAACTTGTTTTTTAACCCACAACTGCAACTTTTCTTTTTATGTTTACATTCACCTCCTGCATATATTTTTTGGTTCTCTTGAACCTAAAGATGGTTAAAATGTAAGCTAACAACCAACGGTGGTGATGAGATGCTTGCACTCCCGGAAAAGGGGAGTAGTAAGTTTTGAAATGATATTCTAGGATCCTATAAATTTGAATCAACTTGTTTTTTATCCCACAACTACAACTTTTCTTTTTATGTTGACATTCACCTCCTGCATATATATTTTGGTTCTCATGAACCTAAAGATGGTTAAAATGTAAGCTGACAACCAACGGTGGTGATGAGATGCTTGCACTCCCGGAAAGGGGGAGCAGTAAGTTTTGAAATGATATTCTAGGATCCTATTAATTTGAATCAACTTGTTCTTTATCCCACAACTGCAACTTTTCTTTTTATGTTTACATTCACCTCTGGCATATATTTTTTTGTTCTCTTGAACCTAAAGATGGTTAAAATGTAAGCTGACAATCAACGATGGTGATGAGATGCTTGCACTCCAGGAAAGGGGGAGTAGTAAGTTTTGAAATGATATTCTACGATCCTAGTAATTTGAATCAACTTGTTTTTTATCCCACAACTGCAACTTTTCTTTTTATGTTTACATTCACCTCCTGCATATATTTTTTGGTTCTCTTGAACCTAAAGATGGTTAAAATGTAAGCTGACAATCAACGGTGGTGATGAGATGCTTGCACTCCCGTAAAGGTGGAGCAGTAAGTTTTGAAATGATATTCTAGGATCCTATTAATTTGAATCAACTTTTTTTTTATCCTAGAACTGCAACTTTTCTTTTTATGTTGACATTCACCTCGTGTATATATTTTTTGGTTCTTTAGAATGTAAAGATGGTTAAAATGTGAGTTGGCAACCAAAGGTGGTGATGAGACGCTTGCACTCCCGGAAAGGGGGAGCAGTAAGTTTTGAAATGATATTCTAGGATCCTATTAATTTGAATCAACTTGTTTTTTATCCCACAACTGCAACTTTTCTTTTTATGTTGACATTCACCTCCTGCATATATATTTTGGTTCTCATGAACCTAAAGATGGTTAAAATGTAAGCTGACAACCAACGGTGGTGATGAGATGCTTGCACTCCCGGAAAAGGGGAGTAGTAAGTTTTGAAATGATATTCTAGGATCCTATAAATTTGAATCAACTTGTTTTTTATCCCACAACTGCAACTTTTCTTTTTATGTTTACATTCACCTCCTGCATATATTTTTTGGTTCTCTTGAACCTAAAGACGGTTAAAATATAACCTGGCAACCAAAGGTTGTGATGAGATGCTTGCAGTCCCGGAAAGGGGGAGCAGTAAGTTTTGAAATGATATTCTAGGATCCTATTAATTTGAATCAACTTTCTTTTTATCCCACAACTGCAACTTTTCTTTTTATGTTTACATTCACCTCCTGCATATATTTTTTGGTTCTCTTGAACCTAAAGATGGTTAAAGTGTAAGCTGACAAGCAACGGTGGTAATGAGATGCTTGCACTCCTGGAAAGGGGGAGCAGTAAGTTTTGAAATGATATTCTAGGATCCTAGTAATTTGAATCAACTTGTTTTTTATCCCACAACTGCAACTTTTCTTTTTATGTTTACATTCACCTCCTGCAAATATTTTTTGGTTCTCTTGAACCTAAAGATGGTTAAAATGTAAGCTGACAATCAACGGTGGTGATGAGATGGTTGCACTCCCGGAAAGGGAGAGCAGTAAGTTTTGAAATGATATTCTAGGATGCTATTAATTTGAATCAACTTGTTTTTTATCCCAGAACTGCAACTTTTCTTTTTATGTTTACATTCACCTCCTGCATATATTTTTTGGTTCTCTAGAACCTAAAGATGGTTAAAATGTAAGCTAACAATCAACGGTGGTGATGAGATGCATGCACTCCCGGAAAGGGAGAGTAGTAAGTTTAGCAATGATATTCTACGATCTTATTAATTTCGATCAACTTGTTTTTTCTCCCACAACTACAACTTTTCTTTTTATGTTTACATTCACCTCCCGCATATATTTTTTGGTTCTCTTGAACCTAAAGATGGTTAAAATGTAAGCTGACAATCAACGGTGGTGATGAGATGCTTGCACTCCCGGAAAGGGGGAGCAGTAAGTTTTGAAATGATATTCTAGGATCCTATTAATTTGAATCAACTTGTTCCTTATCCCACAACTGCAACTTTTCTTTTTATGTTTACATTCACCTCCTGCATATATTTTTTGGTTCTCTTGAATCTAAAGATGGTTAAAATGTAAGCAGGCAACCAATGGTGGTGATGAGATGCATGCACTCCCGGAAAGGGAGAGTAGTAAGTTTAGCAATGATATTCTATGATCCTATTAACTTAGATCAACTTGTTTTTTGTACCAGAACTGCAACTTTTCTTTTTGTGTTTACTTTCACCTCCTGCATATATTTTATTCTCTGGAACCTAAAGATGGTTAAAATGTAAGCTGGCAACCAATGGTGGTGATGAGATGCATGCACTCCCGGAAAGGTAGAGCAGTAAGTTTAGCAATGATATTCTACGATCTTATTAATTTCCCTCAACTTGTTTTTTAACCCACAACTGCAACTTTTCTTTTTATGTTTACATTCACCTCCTGCATATATTTTTTGGTTCTCTTGAACCTAAAGATGGTTAAAATGTAAGCTAACAACCAACGGTGGTGATGAGATGCTTGCACTCCCGGAAAAGGGGAGTAGTAAGTTTTGAAATGATATTCTAGGATCCTATAAATTTGAATCAACTTGTTTTTTATCCCACAACTACAACTTTTCTTTTTATGTTACCATTCACCTCCTGCATATATTTTTTGGTTCTCTTGAACCTAAAGATGGTTAAAATGTAAGCTGACAACCAACGGTGGTGATGAGATGCTTGCTTTCTCGAAAAGGGGGAGCAGTAAGTTTTGAAATGATATTCTAGGATCCTAGTAATTTGAATCAACTTGTTTTTTATCCCACAACTGCAACTTTTCTTTTTATGTTTACATTCACCTCCTGCATATATTTTTTGGTTCTCTTGAACCTAAAGATGGTTAAAATGTAAGCTGACAATCAACGGTGGTGATGAGATGCTTGCACTCCCGGAAAGGGGGAGCAGTAAGTTTTGAAATGATATTCTAGGATCCTATTAATTTGAATCAACTTGTTCCTTATCCCACAACTGCAACTTTTCTTTTTATGTTTACATTCACCTCCTGCATATATTTTTTGGTTCTCTTGAATCTAAAGATGGTTAAAATGTAAGCAGGCAACCAATGGTGGTGATGAGATGCATGCACTCCCGGAAAGGGAGAGTAGTAAGTTTAGCAATGATATTCTATGATCCTATTAACTTAGATCAACTTGTTTTTTGTACCAGAACTGCAACTTTTCTTTTTGTGTTTACTTTCACCTCCTGCATATATTTTATTCTCTGGAACCTAAAGATGGTTAAAATGTAAGCTGGCAACCAATGGTGGTGATGAGATGCATGCACTCCCGGAAAGGTAGAGCAGTAAGTTTAGCAATGATATTCTACGATCTTATTAATTTCCCTCAACTTGTTTTTTAACCCACAACTGCAACTTTTCTTTTTATGTTTACATTCACCTCCTGCATATATTTTTTGGTTCTCTTGAACCTAAAGATGGTTAAAATGTAAGCTAACAACCAACGGTGGTGATGAGATGCTTGCACTCCCGGAAAAGGGGAGTAGTAAGTTTTGAAATGATATTCTAGGATCCTATAAATTTGAATCAACTTGTTTTTTATCCCACAACTACAACTTTTCTTTTTATGTTACCATTCACCTCCTGCATATATTTTTTGGTTCTCTTGAACCTAAAGATGGTTAAAATGTAAGCTGACAACCAACGGTGGTGATGAGATGCTTGCTTTCTCGAAAAGGGGGAGCAGTAAGTTTTGAAATGATATTCTAGGATCCTAGTAATTTGAATCAACTTGTTTTTTATCCCACAACTGCAACTTTTCTTTTTATGTTTACATTCACCTCCTGCATATATTTTTTGGTTCTCTTGAACCTAAAGATGGTTAAAATGTAAGCTGACAATCAACGGTGGTGATGAGATGCTTGCACTCCCAGAAAGGGGGAGCAGTAAGTTTTGAAATGATATTCTAGGATCCTATTAATTTGAATCAACTTGTTTTTTATCCCACAACTGCAACTTTTCTTTTTATGTTTACATTCACCTCCTGCATATATTTTTTGGTTCTCTTGAACCTAAAGATGGTTAAAATGTAAGCTGACAACCAACGGTGGTGATGAGATGCTTGCACTCCCGGAAAGGGGGAGCAGTAAGTTTTGAAATGATATTCTAGGATCCTATTAATTTGAATCAACTTGTTTTTTATCCCACAACTGCAACTTTTCTTTTTATGTTTACATTCACCTCCTGTAAATATTTTTTGGTTCTCTTGAACCTAAAGATGGTTAAAATGTAAGCTGACAATCAACGGTGGTGATGAGATGCTTGCACTCCCGGAAAGGGAGAGCAGTAAGTTTTGAAATGATATTCTAGGATGCTATTAATTTGAATCAACTTGTTTTTTATCCCAGAACTGCAACTTTTCTTTTTATGTTTACATTCACCTCCTGCATATAATTTTTGGTTCTCTAGAACCTAAAGATGGTTAAAATGTAAGCTACCAATCAACGGTGGTGATAAGATGCATGCACTCCCGGAAAGGGAGAGTAGTAAGTTTAGCAATGATATTCTACGATCTTATTAATTTCGATCAACTTGTTTTTTATCCCACAACTGCAACTTTTCTTTTTATGTTTACATTCACCTCCCGCATATATTTTTTGGTTCTCTTGAACCTAAAGACGGTTAAAATGTAACCTGGCAACCAAAGGTGGTTATGAGATGCTTGCATTCCCGGAAAGGAGGAGCAGTAAGTTTTGAAATGATATTCTAGGATCCTATTAATTTGAATCAACTTGTTCTTTATCCCACAACTGCAACTTTTCTTTTTATGTTTACATTCACCTCCTGCATATATTTTTTGGTTCTCTTGAACCTAAAGATGGTTAAAGTGTAAGCTGACAATCAACGGTGGTGATGAGATGCTTGCATTCCCGGAAAGGGAGAGCAGTAAGTTTTGCAATGATATTCTAGGATCCTAGTAATTTGAATCAACTTGTTTTTTATCACACAACTGCAACTTTTCTTTTTATGTTTACATTCACCTCCTACATATATTTTTTGGTTCTCTTGAACCTAAAGATGGTTAAAATGTAAGCTGACAATCAACGGTGGTGATGAGATGCTTGCACTCCCGGAAAGGGGGAGCAGTAAGTTTTGAAATGATATTCTAGGATCCTATTAATTTGAATCAACTTGTTTTTTATCCCACAACTGCAACTTTTCTTTTTATGTTTACATTCAGCTCCTGCATATATTTTTTGGTTCTCCTAAACCTAAAGATGGTTAAAATGTAAGGTGACAATCAACGATGGTGATGAGATGCTTGCACTCCCGGAAAGGGGGAGCAGTAAGTTTTGAAATGATATTCTAGGATCCTATTAATTTGAATCAACTTGTTTTTTATCCCACAACTGTAACTTTTCTTTTTATGTTTACATTCACCTCCTGCATATATTTTTTTGTTCTCTTGAACCTAAAGATGGTTAAAATGTAAGCTGACAATCAACGGTGGTGATGAGATGCTTGCATTCCCGGAAAGGGAGAGCAGTAAGTTTTGCAATGATATTCTAGGATCCTAGTAATTTGAATCAACTTGTTTTTTATCACACAACTGCAACTTTTCTTTTTATGTTTACATTCACCTCCTGCATATATTTTTTGGTTCTCTTGAACCTAAAGATGGTTAAAATGTAAGCTGACAACCAACGGTAGTGATGAGATGCTTGCACTCCCGGAAAAGGGGAGTAGTAAATTTTGAAATGATATTCTAGGATCCTATAAATTTGAATCAACTTGTTTTTTATCCCACAACTACAACTTTTCTTTTTATGTTTACATTCACCTCCTGCATATATTTTTTGGTTCTCTTGAACCTAAAGACGGTTAAAATATAACCTGGCAACCAAAGGTGGTGATGAGATGCTTGCTTTCTCGAAAAGGGGGAGCAGTAAGTTTTGAAATGATATTCTAGGATCCTATTAATTTGAATCAACTTTCTTTTTATCCCACAACTGGAACTTTTCTTTTTATGTTTACATTCACCTCCTGCATATATTTTTTGGTTCTCTTGAACCTAAAGATGGTTAAAGTGTAAGCTGACAAGCAACGATGGTGATGAGATGCTTGCACTCCCGGAAAGGGGGAGCAGTAAGTTTTGAAATGATATTCTAGGATCCTAGTAATTTGAATCAACTTGTTTTTTATCCCACAACTGCAACTTTTCTTTTTATGTTTACATTCACCTCCTGCATATATTTTTTGGTTCTCTTGAACCTAAAGATGGTTAAAATGTAAGCTGACAATCAATGGTGGTGACGAGATGCTTGCACTCCTGGAAAGGGAGAGCAGTAGGTTTTGAAATGATATTCTAGGATCCTATTAATTTGAATCAACTTGTTTTTTATCCCAGAACTGCAACTTTTCTTTTTATTTTTACTTTCACCTCCTGCATATATTTTTTGGTTCTCTTGAACCTAAAGATGGTTAAAATCTAAGTAGGCAATCAACGGTGGTGATGAGATGCATGCACTCCCGGAAAGGGAGAGCAGTAAGTTTTGAAATGATATTCTAGGATCCTATTAATTTGAATCAACTTGTTTTTTATCACACAACTGCAACTTTTCTTTTTATGTTTACATTCACCTCCTGCATATATTTTTTGGTTCTCTTGAACCTAAAGATGGTTAAAGTGTAAGCTGACAATCAACGGTGGTGATGAGATGCTTGCATTCCCGGAAAGGGAGAGCAGTAAGTTTTGCAATGATATTCTAGGATCCTAGTAATTTGAATCAACTTGTTTTTTATCACACAACTGCAACTTTTCTTTTTATGTTTACATTCACCTCCTGCATATATTTTTTGGTTCTCTTGAACCTAAAGATGGTTAAAGTGTAAGCTGACAATCAACGGTGGTGATGGTGATGAGATGCTTGCACTCCAGGAAAGGGGGAGTAGTAAGTTTTGAAATGATATTCTACGATCCTAGTAATTTGAATCAACTTGTTTTTTATCCCACAACTGCAACTTTTCTTTTTATGTTTACATTCACCTCCTGCATATATTTTTTGGTTCTCTTGAAACTAAAGACGGTTAAAATGTAACCTGGCAACCAAAGGTGGTTATGAGATGCTTGCATTCCCGAAAAGGGGGAGCAATAAGTTTTGAAATGATATTCTAGGATCCTATTAATTTGAATCAACTTGTTTTTTATCACACAACTGCAACTTTTCTTTTTATGTTTACATTCACCTCCTGCATATATTTTTTGGTTGTCTTGAACCTAAAGATGGTTAAAATGTAAGCAGGCAACCAACGGTGGTGATGAGATGCATGCACTCCCGGAAAGGGAGAGTAGTAAGTTTAGCAATGATATTCTACGATCCTATTAACTTCGATCAACTTGTTTTTTGTCCCAGAACTGCAACTTTTCTTTTTATGTTTACATTCACCTCCTGCATATATTTTTTGGTTCTCTTGAACCGAAAGATGGTTAAAATGTAAGCTGACAATCAACGATGGTGATGAGATGCTTGCACTCCAGGAAAGGGGGAGCAGTAAGTTTTGAAATGATATTCTACGATCCTATTAATTTGAATCAACTTGTTTTTTATCCCACAACTGCAACTTTTCTTTTTATGTTTACATTCATCTCCTGCATATATTTTTTGGTTCTCTTGAACCTAAAGATGGTTATAATGTTAGCTCACAATCAATGATGGTGATGAGATGCTTGCACTCCCGGAAAGGGAGAGCAGTAAGTTTTGAAATGATATTCTAAGATCCTATTAATTTGAATCAACTTGTTTTTTTTCCCACAACTGCAACTTTTCTTTTTATGTTTACATTCACCTCCTGCATATATTTTTTGGTTCTCTTGAACCTAAAGATGGTTAAAATGTAAGCTGACAATCAACGATGGTGATGAGATGCTTGCACTCCAGGAAAGGGGGAGTAGTAAGTTTTGAAATGATATTCTACGATCCTAGTAATTTGAATCAACTTGTTTTCTATCCCACAACTGCAACTTTTCTTTTTATGTTTACATTCACCTCCTGCATATATTTTTTGGTTGTCTTGAACCTAAAGACGGTTAAAATGTAACCTGGCAACCAAAGGTGGTTATGACATGCTTGCATTCCCGGAAAGGGGGAGCAATAAGTTTTGAAATGATATTCTAGGATCCTATTAATTTGAATCAACTTGTTTTTTATCCCACAACTGCAACTTTTCTTTTTATGTTTACATTCACCTCCTGCATATATTTTTTGGTTCTCTTGAACCTAAAGATGGTTAAAATGTAAGGTGACAATCAACGGTGGTGATGAGATTCTTGCACTCCCGGCAAGGGGGAGCAGTAAGTTTTGAAATGATATTCTAGGATCCTATTAATTTGAATCAACTTGTTTTTTATCCCACAACTGCAACTTTTCTTTTTATGTTTACATTCACCTCTTACATATATTTTTTATTCTCTGGAACCTAAAGATGGTTAAAATGTAAGTAGGCAACTAACGGTGGTGATGAGATGCATGCACTCCCGGAAAGGGAGAGCAGTAAGTTTTGAAATGATATTCTAGGATCCTATTAATTTGAATCAACTTGTTTTTTATCACACAACTGCAACTTTTCTTTTTATGTTTACATTCACCTCCTGCATATATTTTTTGGTTCTCTTGAACCTAAAGATGGTTAAAGTGTAAGCTGACAATCAACGGTGGTGATGAGATGCTTGCATTCCCGGAAAGGGAGAGCAGTAAGTTTTGCAATGATATTCTAGGATCCTAGTAATTTGAATCAACTTGTTTTTTATCACACAACTGCAACTTTTCTTTTTATGTTTACATTCACCTCCTGCATATATTTTTTGGTTCTCTTGAACCTAAAGATGGTTAAAATGTAAGCTGACAATCAACGGTGGTGATGAGATGCTTGCATTCCCGGAAAGGGAGAGCAGTAAGTTTTGCAATGATATTCTAGGATCCTAGTAATTTGAATCAACTTGTTTTTTATCACACAACTGCAACTTTTCTTTTTATGTTTACATTCACCTCCTGCATATATTTTTTGGTTGTCTTGAACCTAAAGACGGTTAAAATGTAACCTGGCAACCAAAGGTGGTTATGACATGCTTGCATTCCCGGAAAGGGGGAGCAATAAGTTTTGAAATGATATTCTAGGATCCTATTAATTTGAATCAACTTGTTTTTTATCCCACAACTGCAACTTTTCTTTTTATGTTTACATTCACCTCCTGCATATATTTTTTGGTTCTCTTGAACCTAAAGATGGTTAAAATGTAAGGTGACAATCAACGGTGGTGATGAGATTCTTGCACTCCCGGCAAGGGGGAGCAGTAAGTTTTGAAATGATATTCTAGGATCCTATTAATTTGAATCAACTTGTTTTTTATCCCACAACTGCAACTTTTCTTTTTATGTTTACATTCACCTCTTGCATATATTTTTTATTCTCTGGAACCTAAAGATGGTTAAAATGTAAGCTGGCAACCAACGGTGGTGATGAGATGCATGCACTCCCGGAAAGGGAGAGCAGTAAGTTTTGCAATGATATTCTACGATCCTATTAACTTCAATCAACTTGTTTTTTATCCCAGAACTGCAACTTTTCTTTTTATGTTTACATTCACCTCTTGCATATATTTTTTATTCTCTGGAACCTAAAGATGGTTAAAATGTAAGTAGGCAACCAACGATGGTGATGAGATGCATGCACTCCCGGAAAGGGAGAGCAGTAAGTTTTGAAATGATATTCTAGGATCCTATTAATTTGAATCAACTTGTTTTTTATCACACAACTGCAACTTTTCTTTTTATGTTTACATTCACCTCCTGCATATATTTTTTGGTTCTCTTGAACCTAAAGATGGTTAAAGTGTAAGCTGACAATCAACGGTGGTGATGAGATGCTTGCATTCCCGGAAAGGGAGAGCAGTAAGTTTTGCAATGATATTCTAGGATCCTAGTAATTTGAATCAACTTGTTTTTTATCACACAACTGCAACTTTTCTTTTTATGTTTACATTCACCTCCTGCATATATTTTTTGGTTCTCTTGAACCTAAAGATGGTTAAAATGTAAGCTGACAATCAACGGTGGTGATGAGATGCTTGCATTCCCGGAAAGGGAGAGCAGTAAGTTTTGCAATGATATTCTAGGATCCTAGTAATTTGAATCAACTTGTTTTTTATCACACAACTGCAACTTTTCTTTTTATGTTTACATTCACCTCCTGCATATATTTTTTGGTTCTCTTGAACCTAAAGATGGTTAAAATGTAAGCTGACAATCAACGGTGGTGATGAGATGCTTGCATTCCCGGAAAGGGAGAGCAGTAAGTTTTGCAATGATATTCTACGATCCTATTAACTTCAATCAACTTGTTTTTTGTCCCAGAACTGCAACTTTTCTTTTTATGTTTACATTCACCTCTTGCATATATTTTTTATTCTCTGGAACCTAAAGATGGTTAAAATGTAAGCTGGCAACCAACGGTGGTGATGAGATGCATGCACTCCCGGAAAGGGAGAGCAGTAAGTTTTGCAATGATATTCTACGATCCTATTAACTTCAATCAACTTGTTTTTTATCCCAGAACTGCAGCTTTTCTTTTTATGTTTACATTCACCTCTTGCATATATTTTTTATTCTCTGGAACCTAAAGATGGTTAAAATGTAAGTAGGCAACCAACGGTGGTGATGAGATGCATGCACTCCCGGAAAGGGAGAGCAGTAAGTTTAGCAATGATATTCTACGATCCTATTAACTTCAATCAACTTGTTTTTTGTCCCAGAACTGCAACTTTTCTTTTTATGTTTACTTTCACCTCCTGCATATATTTTATTCTCTGGAACCTAAAGATGGTTAAAATGTAAGTAGGCAACCAACGGTGGTGATGAGATGCATGCACTCCCGGAAAGGGAGAGCAGTAGGTTTTGCAATGATATTCTAGGATCCTATTAATTTGAATCAACTTGTTTTTTATCCCACAACTGCAACTTTTCTTTTTATGTTTACATTCACCTCCTGCATATATTTTTTGGTTCTCTGGAACGTAAAGATGGTTAAAATGTAAGTAGGCAACCAACGGTGGTGATGAGATGCATGCACTCCCGGAAAGGGAGAGTAGTAAGTTTTGCAATGATATTCTACTATCCTATTAACTTCAATCAACTTGTTTTTTATCCCAGAACTGCACCTTTTCTTTTTATGTTTACATTCACCTCTTGCATATATTTTTTCTTCTCTGGAACCTAAAGATGGTTAAAATGTAAGTAGGCAACCAACGGTGGTGATGGGATGCATGCACTCCCGGAAAGGGAGAGCAGTAAGTTTAGCAATGATATTCTACGATCCTATTAACTTCAATCAACTTGTTTTTTGTCCCAGAACTGCAACTTTTCTTTTTATGTTTACTTTCACCTCCTGCATATATTTTATTCTCTGGAACCTAAAGATGGTTAAAATGTAAGCTGGCAACCAACGGTGGTGATGAGATGCATGCACTCCCGGAAAGGGAGAGCAGTAAGTTTTGCAATGATATTCTACTATCCTATTAACTTCAATCAACTTGTTTTTTATCCCAGAACTGCAACTTTTCTTTTTATGTTTACATTCACCTCTTGCATATATTTTTTATTCTCTGGAACCTAAAGATGGTTAAAATGTAAGTAGGCAACCAACGGTGGTGATGAGATGCATGCACTCCCGGAAAGGGAGAGCAGTAAGTTTTGAAATGATATTCTAGGATCCTATTAATTTGAATCAACTTGTTTTTTATCACACAACTGCAACTTTTCTTTTTATGTTTACATTCACCTCCTGCATATATTTTTTGGTTCTCTTGAACCTAAAGATGGTTAAAGTGTAAGCTGACAATCAACGGTGGTGATGAGATGCTTGCATTCCCGGAAAGGGAGAGCAGTAAGTTTTGCAATGATATTCTAGGATCCTAGTAATTTGAATCAACTTGTTTTTTATCACACAACTGCAACTTTTCTTTTTATGTTTACATTCACCTCCTGCATATATTTTTTGGTTCTCTTGAACCTAAAGATGGTTAAAATGTAAGCTGACAATCAACGGTGGTGATGAGATGCTTGCATTCCCGGAAAGGGAGAGCAGTAAGTTTTGCAATGATATTCTAGGATCCTAGTAATTTGAATCAACTTGTTTTTTATCACACAACTGCAACTTTTCTTTTTATGTTTACATTCACCTCCTGCATATATTTTTTGGTTGTCTTGAACCTAAAGACGGTTAAAATGTAACCTGGCAACCAAAGGTGGTTATGACATGCTTGCATTCCCGGAAAGGGGGAGCAATAAGTTTTGAAATGATATTCTAGGATCCTATTAATTTGAATCAACTTGTTTTTTATCCCACAACTGCAACTTTTCTTTTTATGTTTACATTCACCTCCTGCATATATTTTTTGGTTCTCTTGAACCTAAAGATGGTTAAAATGTAAGGTGACAATCAACGGTGGTGATGAGATTCTTGCACTCCCGGCAAGGGGGAGCAGTAAGTTTTGAAATGATATTCTAGGATCCTATTAATTTGAATCAACTTGTTTTTTATCCCACAACTGCAACTTTTCTTTTTATGTTTACATTCACCTCTTGCATATATTTTTTATTCTCTGGAACCTAAAGATGGTTAAAATGTAAGCTGGCAACCAACGGTGGTGATGAGATGCATGCACTCCCGGAAAGGGAGAGCAGTAAGTTTTGCAATGATATTCTACGATCCTATTAACTTCAATCAACTTGTTTTTTATCCCAGAACTGCAACTTTTCTTTTTATGTTTACATTCACCTCTTGCATATATTTTTTATTCTCTGGAACCTAAAGATGGTTAAAATGTAAGTAGGCAACCAACGGTGGTGATGAGATGCATGCACTCCCGGAAAGGGAGAGCAGTAAGTTTTGAAATGATATTCTAGGATCCTATTAATTTGAATCAACTTGTTTTTTATCACACAACTGCAACTTTTCTTTTTATGTTTACATTCACCTCCTGCATATATTTTTTGGTTCTCTTGAACCTAAAGATGGTTAAAGTGTAAGCTGACAATCAACGGTGGTGATGAGATGCTTGCATTCCCGGAATGGGAGAGCAGTAAGTTTTGCAATGATATTCTAGGATCCTAGTAATTTGAATCAACTTGTTTTTTATCACACAACTGCAACTTTTCTTTTTATGTTTACATTCACCTCCTGCATATATTTTTTGGTTCTCTTGAACCTAAAGATGGTTAAAATGTAAGCTGACAATCAACGGTGGTGATGAGATGCTTGCATTCCCGGAAAGGGAGAGCAGTAAGTTTTGCAATGATATTCTAGGATCCTAGTAATTTGAATCAACTTGTTTTTTATCACACAACTGCAACTTTTCTTTTTATGTTTACATTCACCTCCTGCATATATTTTTTGGTTCTCTTGAACCTAAAGATGGTTAAAATGTAAGCTGACAATCAACGGTGGTGATGAGATGCTTGCATTCCCGGAAAGGGAGAGCAGTAAGTTTTGCAATGATATTCTACGATCCTATTAACTTCAATCAACTTGTTTTTTGTCCCAGAACTGCAACTTTTCTTTTTATGTTTACATTCACCTCTTGCATATATTTTTTATTCTCTGGAACCTAAAGATGGTTAAAATGTAAGCTGGCAACCAACGGTGGTGATGAGATGCATGCACTCCCGGAAAGGGAGAGCAGTAAGTTTTGCAATGATATTCTACGATCCTATTAACTTCAATCAACTTGTTTTTTATCCCAGAACTGCAGCTTTTCTTTTTATGTTTACATTCACCTCTTGCATATATTTTTTATTCTCTGGAACCTAAAGATGGTTAAAATGTAAGTAGGCAACCAACGGTGGTGATGAGATGCATGCACTCCCGGAAAGGGAGAGCAGTAAGTTTAGCAATGATATTCTACGATCCTATTAACTTCAATCAACTTGTTTTTTGTCCCAGAACTGCAACTTTTCTTTTTATGTTTACTTTCACCTCCTGCATATATTTTATTCTCTGGAACCTAAAGATGGTTAAAATGTAAGTAGGCAACCAACGGTGGTGATGAGATGCATGCACTCCCGGAAAGGGAGAGCAGTAGGTTTTGCAATGATATTCTAGGATCCTATTAATTTGAATCAACTTGTTTTTTATCCCACAACTGCAACTTTTCTTTTTATGTTTACATTCACCTCCTGCATATATTTTTTGGTTCTCTGGAACGTAAAGATGGTTAAAATGTAAGTAGGCAACCAACGGTGGTGATGAGATGCATGCACTCCCGGAAAGGGAGAGTAGTAAGTTTTGCAATGATATTCTACTATCCTATTAACTTCAATCAACTTGTTTTTTATCCCAGAACTGCAACTTTTCTTTTTATGTTTACATTCACCTCTTGCATATATTTTTTCTTCTCTGGAACCTAAAGATGGTTAAAATGTAAGTAGGCAACCAACGGTGGTGATGGGATGCATGCACTCCCGGAAAGGGAGAGCAGTAAGTTTAGCAATGATATTCTACGATCCTATTAACTTCAATCAACTTGTTTTTTGTCCCAGAACTGCAACTTTTCTTTTTATGTTTACTTTCACCTCCTGCATATATTTTATTCTCTGGAACCTAAAGATGGTTAAAATGTAAGCTGGCAACCAACGGTGGTGATGAGATGCATGCACTCCCGGAAAGGGAGAGCAGTAAGTTTTGCAATGATATTCTACTATCCTATTAACTTCAATCAACTTGTTTTTTATCCCAGAACTGCAACTTTTCTTTTTATGTTTACATTCACCTCTTGCATATATTTTTTATTCTCTGGAACCTAAAGATGGTTAAAATGTAAGTAGGCAACCAACGGTGGTGATGGGATGCATGCACTCCCGGAAAGGGAGAGCAGTAAGTTTAGCAATGATATTCTACGATCCTATTAACTTCAATCAACTTGTTTTTTGTCCCAGAACTGCAACTTTTCTTTTTATGTTTACTTTCACCTCCTGCATATATTTTATTCTATGGAACCTAAAGATGGTTAAAATGTAAGCTGGCAACCAATGGTGGTGATGAGATGCATGCACTCCCGGAAAGGGAGAGCAGTAAGTTTTGAAATGATATTCTAGGATCCTATTAATTTGAATCAACTTGTTCTTTATCCCACAACTGCAACTTTTCTTTTTATGTTTACATTCACCTCCTGCATATATTTTTTGGTTCTCTTGAACCTAAAGATGGTTAAAATGTAAGCTGACAAGCAACGGTGGTGATGAGATGCTTGCACTCCCGGAAAGGGGGAGCAGTAAGTTTTGAAATGATATTCTAGGATCCTAGTAATTTGAATCAACTTGTTTTTTATCCCACAACTGCAACTTTTCTTTTTATGTTTACATTCACCTCCTGCAAATATTTTTTGGTTCTCTTGAACCTAAAGATGGTTAAAATGTAAGCTGACAATCAACGGTGGTGATGAGATGCTTGCACTCCCGGAAAGGGAGAGCAGTAAGTTTTGAAATGATATTCTAGGATCCTATTAATTTGAATCAACTTGTTTTTTATCCCATAACTGCAACTTTTCTTTTTATGTTTACATTCACCTCTTGCATATATTTTTTATTCTCTGGAACCTAAAGATGGTTAAAATGTAAGCTGGCAACCAACGGTGGTGATGAGATGCATGCACTCCCGGAAAGGGAGAGCAGTAAGTTTTGCAATGATATTCTACGATCCTATTAACTTCAATCAACTTGTTTTTTATCCCAGAACTGCAACTTTTCTTTTTATGTTTACATTCACCTCTTGCATATATTTTTTATTCTCTGGAACCTAAAGATGGTTAAAATGTAAGTAGGCAACCAACGGTGGTGATGAGATGCATGCACTCCCGGAAAGGGAGAGCAGTAAGTTTTGAAATGATATTCTAGGATCTTATTAATTTGAATCAACTTGTTTTTTATCACACAACTGCAACTTTTCTTTTTATGTTTACATTCACCTCCTGCATATATTTTTTGGTTCTCTTGAACCTAAAGATGGTTAAAGTGTAAGCTGACAATCAACGGTGGTGATGAGATGCTTGCATTCCCGGAAAGGGAGAGCAGTAAGTTTTGCAATGATATTCTAGGATCCTAGTAATTTGAATCAACTTGTTTTTTATCACACAACTGCAACTTTTCTTTTTATGTTTACATTCACCTCCTGCATATATTTTTTGGTTCTCTTGAACCTAAAGATGGTTAAAATGTAAGCTGACAATCAACGGTGGTGATGAGATGCTTGCATTCCCGGAAAGGGAGAGCAGTAAGTTTTGCAATGATATTCTACGATCCTATTAACTTCAATCAACTTGTTTTTTATCACACAACTGCAACTTTTCTTTTTATGTTTACATTCACCTCCTGCATATATTTTTTGGTTCTCTTGAACCTAAAGATGGTTAAAATGTAAGCTGACAATCAACGGTGGTGATGAGATGCTTGCATTCCCGGAAAGGGAGAGCAGTAAGTTTTGCAATGATATTCTACGATCCTATTAACTTCAATCAACTTGTTTTTTATCACACAACTGCAACTTTTCTTTTTATGTTTACATTCACCTCCTGCATATATTTTTTGGTTCTCTTGAACCTAAAGATGGTTAAAATGTAAGCTGACAATCAACGGTGGTGATGAGATGCTTGCATTCCCGGAAAGGGAGAGCAGTAAGTTTTGAAATGATATTCTAGGATGCTATTAATTTGAATCAACTTGTTTTTTATCACACAACTGCAACTTTTCTTTTTATGTTTACATTCACCTCCTGCATATATTTTTTGGTTCTCTTGAACCTAAAGATGGTTAAAGTGTAAGCTGACAATCAACGGTGGTGATGAGATGCTTGCATTCCCGGAAAGGGAGAGCAGTAAGTTTTGCAATGATATTCTAGGATCCTAGTAATTTGAATCAACTTGTTTTTTATCACACAACTGCAACTTTTCTTTTTATGTTTACATTCACCTCCTGCATATATTTTTTGGTTCTCTTGAACCTAAAGATGGTTAAAATGTAAGCTGACAATCAACGGTGGTGATGAGATGCTTGCATTCCCGGAAAGGGAGAGCAGTAAGTTTTGCAATGATATTCTACGATCCTATTAACTTCAATCAACTTGTTTTTTATCACACAACTGCAACTTTTCTTTTTATGTTTACATTCACCTCCTGCATATATTTTTTGGTTCTCTTGAACCTAAAGATGGTTAAAATGTAAGCTGACAATCAACGGTGGTGATGAGATGCTTGCATTCCCGGAAAGGGAGAGCAGTAAGTTTTGCAATGATATTCTACGATCCTATTAACTTCAATCAACTTGTTTTTTATCACACAACTGCAACTTTTCTTTTTATGTTTACATTCACCTCCTGCATATATTTTTTGGTTCTCTTGAACCTAAAGATGGTTAAAATGTAAGCTGACAATCAACGGTGGTGATGAGATGCTTGCATTCCCGGAAAGGGAGAGCAGTAAGTTTTGCAATGATATTCTACGATCCTATTAACTTCAATCAACTTGTTTTTTATCACACAACTGCAACTTTTCTTTTTATGTTTACATTCACCTCCTGCATATATTTTTTGGTTCTCTTGAACCTAAAGATGGTTAAAATGTAAGCTGACAATCAACGGTGGTGATGAGATGCTTGCATTCCCGGAAAGGGAGAGCAGTAAGTTTTGCAATGATATTCTACGATCCTATTAACTTCAATCAACTTGTTTTTTATCACACAACTGCAACTTTTCTTTTTATGTTTACATTCACCTCCTGCATATATTTTTTGGTTCTCTTGAACCTAAAGATGGTTAAAATGTAAGCTGACAATCAACGGTGGTGATGAGATGCTTGCATTCCCGGAAAGGGAGAGCAGTAAGTTTTGAAATGATATTCTAGGATGCTATTAATTTGAATCAACTTGTTTTTTGTCCCAGAACTGCAACTTTTCTTTTTATGTTTACTTTCACCTCCTGCATATATTTTATTCTCTGGAACCTAAAGATGGTTAAAATGTAAGTAGGCAACCAACGGTGGTGATGAGATGCATGCACTCCCGGAAAGGGAGAGCAGTAGGTTTTGCAATGATATTCTAGGATCCTATTAATTTGAATCAACTTGTTTTTTATCCCACAACTGCAACTTTTCTTTTTATGTTTACATTCACCTCCTGCATATATTTTTTGGTTCTCTGGAACGTAAAGATGGTTAAAATGTAAGTAGGCAACCAACGGTGGTGATGAGATGCATGCACTCCCGGAAAGGGAGAGTAGTAAGTTTAGCAATGATATTCTACGATCCTATTAACTTCAATCAACTTGTTTTTTGTCCCAGAACTGCAACTTTTCTTTTTATGTTTACTTTCACCTCCTGCATATATTTTATTCTCTGGAACCTAAAGATGGTTAAAATGTAAGCTGGCAACCAACGGTGGTGATGAGATGCATGCACTCCCGGAAAGGGAGAGCAGTAAGTTTTGCAATGATATTCTACTATCCTATTAACTTCAATCAACTTGTTTTTTATCCCAGAACTGCAACTTTTCTTTTTATGTTTACATTCACCTCTTGCATATATTTTTTATTCTCTGGAACCTAAAGATGGTTAAAATGTAAGTAGGCAACCAACGGTGGTGATGGGATGCATGCACTCTCGGAAAGGGAGAGCAGTAAGTTTAGCAATGATATTCTACGATCCTATTAACTTCAATCAACTTGTTTTTTGTCCCAGAACTGCAACTTTTCTTTTTATGTTTACTTTCACCTCCTGCATATATTTTATTCTCTGGAACCTAAAGATGGTTAAAATGTAAGCTGGCAACCAACGGTGGTGATGAGATGCATGCACTCCCGGAAAGGGAGAGCAGTAAGTTTTGCAATGATATTCTACTATCCTATTAACTTCAATCAACTTGTTTTTTATCCCAGAACTGCAACTTTTCTTTTTATGTTTATATTCACCTCTTGCATATATTTTTTATTCTCTGGAACCTAAAGATGGTTAAAATGTAAGCTGGCAACCAACGGTGGTGATGAGATGCATGCACTCCCGGAAAGGGAGAGCAGTAAGTTTTGCAATGATATTCTACTATCCTATTAACTTCAATCAACTTGTTTTTTATCCCAGAACTGCAACTTTTCTTTTTATGTTTACATTCACCTCTTGCATATATTTTTTATTCTCTGGAACCTAAAGATGGTTAAAATGTAAGTAGGCAACCAACGGTGGTGATGGGATGCATGCACTCTCGGAAAGGGAGAGCAGTAAGTTTAGCAATGATATTCTACGATCCTATTAACTTCAATCAACTTGTTTTTTGTCCCAGAACTGCAACTTTTCTTTTTATGTTTACTTTCACCTCCTGCATATATTTTATTCTATGGAACCTAAAGATGGTTAAAATGTAAGCTGGCAACCAATGGTGGTGATGAGATGCATGCACTCCCGGAAAGGGAGAGCAGTAAGTTTTGAAATGATATTCTAGGATCCTATTAATTTGAATCAACTTGTTCTTTATCCCACAACTGCAACTTTTCTTTTTATGTTTACATTCACCTCCTGCATATATTTTTTGGTTCTCTTGAACCTAAAGATGGTTAAAATGTAAGCTGACAAGCAACGGTGGTGATGAGATGCTTGCACTCCCGGAAAGGGGGAGCAGTAAGTTTTGAAATGATATTCTAGGATCCTAGTAATTTGAATCAACTTGTTTTTTATCCCACAACTGCAACTTTTCTTTTTATGTTTACATTCACCTCCTGCAAATATTTTTTGGTTCTCTTGAACCTAAAGATGGTTAAAATGTAAGCTGACAATCAACGGTGGTGATGAGATGCTTGCACTCCCAGAAAGGGAGAGCAGTAAGTTTTGAAATGATATTCTAGGATCCTATTAATTTGAATCAACTTGTTTTTTATCCCACAACTGCAACTTTTCTTTTTATGTTTACATTCACCTCTTGCATATATTTTTTATTCTCTGGAACCTAAAGATGGTTAAAATGTAAGCTGGCAACCAACGGTGGTGATGAGATGCATGCACTCCCGGAAAGGGAGAGCAGTAAGTTTTGCAATGATATTCTACGATCCTATTAACTTCAATCAACTTGTTTTTTATCCCAGAACTGCAACTTTTCTTTTTATGTTTACATTCACCTCTTGCATATATTTTTTATTCTCTGGAACCTAAAGATGGTTAAAATGTAAGTAGGCAACCAACGGTGGTGATGAGATGCATGCACTCCCGGAAAGGGAGAGCAGTAAGTTTTGAAATGATATTCTAGGATGCTATTAATTTGAATCAACTTGTTTTTTATCACACAACTGCAACTTTTCTTTTTATGTTTACATTCACCTCCTGCATATATTTTTTGGTTCTCTTGAACCTAAAGATGGTTAAAGTGTAAGCTGACAATCAACGGTGGTGATGAGATGCTTGCATTCCCGGAAAGGGAGAGCAGTAAGTTTTGCAATGATATTCTAGGATCCTAGTAATTTGAATCAACTTGTTTTTTATCACACAACTGCAACTTTTCTTTTTATGTTTACATTCACCTCCTGCATATATTTTTTGGTTCTCTTGAACCTAAAGATGGTTAAAATGTAAGCTGACAATCAACGGTGGTGATGAGATGCTTGCATTCCCGGAAAGGGAGAGCAGTAAGTTTTGCAATGATATTCTACGATCCTATTAACTTCAATCAACTTGTTTTTTATCACACAACTGCAACTTTTCTTTTTATGTTTACATTCACCTCCTGCATATATTTTTTGGTTCTCTTGAACCTAAAGATGGTTAAAATGTAAGCTGACAATCAACGGTGGTGATGAGATGCTTGCATTCCCGGAAAGGGAGAGCAGTAAGTTTTGCAATGATATTCTACGATCCTATTAACTTCAATCAACTTGTTTTTTGTCCCAGAACTGCAACTTTTCTTTTTATGTTTACATTCACCTCTTGCATATATTTTTTATTCTCTGGAACCTAAAGATGGTTAAAATGTAAGCTGGCAACCAACGGTGGTGATGAGATGCATGCACTCCCGGAAAGGGAGAGCAGTAAGTTTTGAAATGATATTCAAAGATCCTATTAATTTGAATCAACTTGTTTTTTTTCCCACAACTGCAACTTTTCTTTTTATGTTTACATTCACCTCCTGCATATATTTTTTGGTTCTCTTGAACCTAAAGATGGTTAAAATGTAAGCTGACAATCAACGATGGTGATGAGATGCTTGCACTCCAGGAAAGGGGGAGTAGTAAGTTTTGAAATGATATTCTACGATCCTAGTAATTTGAATCAACTTGTTTTTTATCCCACAACTGCAACTTTTCTTTTTATGTTTACATTCACCTCCTGCATATATTTTTTGGTTCTCTTGAACCTAAAGACGGTTAAAATGTAACCTGGCAACCAAAGGTGGTTATGACATGCTTGCATTCCCGGAAAGGGGGAGCAATAAGTTTTGAAATGATATTCTAGGATCCTATTAATTTGAATCAACTTGTTTTTTATCCCACAACTGCAACTTTTCTTTTTATGTTTACATTCACCTCCTGCATATATTTTTTGGTTCTCTTGAACCTAAAGATGGTTAAAATGTAAGGTGACAATCAACGGTGGTGATGAGATTCTTGCACTCCCGGCAAGGGGGAGCAGTAAGTTTTGAAATGATATTCTAGGATCCTATTAATTTGAATCAACTTGTTTTTTATCCCACAACTGCAACTTTTCTTTTTATGTTTATATTCACCTCTTGCATATATTTTTTATTCTCTGGAACCTAAAGATGGTTAAAATGTAAGCTGGCAACCAACGGTGGTGATGAGATGCATGCACTCCCGGAAAGGGAGAGCAGTAAGTTTTGCAATGATATTCTACGATCCTATTAACTTCAATCAACTTGTTTTTTATCCCAGAACTGCAACTTTTCTTTTTATGTTTACATTCACCTCTTGCATATATTTTTTATTCTCTGGAACCTAAAGATGGTTAAAATGTAAGTAGGCAACCAACGGTGGTGATGAGATGCATGCACTCCCGGAAAGGGAGAGCAGTAAGTTTTGAAATGATATTCTAGGATCCTATTAATTTGAATCAACTTGTTTTTTATCACACAACTGCAACTTTTCTTTTTATGTTTACATTCACCTCCTGCATATATTTTTTGGTTCTCTTGAACCTAAAGATGGTTAAAGTGTAAGCTGACAATCAACGGTGGTGATGAGATGCTTGCATTCCCGGAAAGGGAGAGCAGTAAGTTTTGCAATGATATTCTAGGATCCTAGTAATTTGAATCAACTTGTTTTTTATCACACAACTGCAACTTTTCTTTTTATGTTTACATTCACCTCCTGCATATATTTTTTGGTTCTCTTGAACCTAAAGATGGTTAAAATGTAAGCTGACAATCAACGGTGGTGATGAGATGCTTGCATTCCCGGAAAGGGAGAGCAGTAAGTTTTGCAATGATATTCTAGGATCCTAGTAATTTGAATCAACTTGTTTTTTATCACACAACTGCAACTTTTCTTTTTATGTTTACATTCACCTCCTGCATATATTTTTTGGTTCTCTTGAACCTAAAGATGGTTAAAATGTAAGCTGACAATCAACGGTGGTGATGAGATGCTTGCATTCCCGGAAAGGGAGAGCAGTAAGTTTTGCAATGATATTCTACGATCCTATTAACTTCAATCAACTTGTTTTTTGTCCCAGAACTGCAACTTTTCTTTTTATGTTTACATTCACCTCTTGCATATATTTTTTATTCTCTGGAACCTAAAGATGGTTAAAATGTAAGCTGGCAACCAACGGTGGTGATGAGATGCATGCACTCCCGGAAAGGGAGAGCAGTAAGTTTTGCAATGATATTCTACGATCCTATTAACTTCAATCAACTTGTTTTTTATCCCAGAACTGCAGCTTTTCTTTTTATGTTTACATTCACCTCTTGCATATATTTTTTATTCTCTGGAACCTAAAGATGGTTAAAATGTAAGTAGGCAACCAACGGTGGTGATGAGATGCATGCACTCCCGGAAAGGGAGAGCAGTAAGTTTAGCAATGATATTCTACGATCCTATTAACTTCAATCAACTTGTTTTTTGTCCCAGAACTGCAACTTTTCTTTTTATGTTTACTTTCACCTCCTGCATATATTTTATTCTCTGGAACCTAAAGATGGTTAAAATGTAAGTAGGCAACCAACGGTGGTGATGAGATGCATGCACTCCCGGAAAGGGAGAGCAGTAGGTTTTGCAATGATATTCTAGGATCCTATTAATTTGAATCAACTTGTTTTTTATCCCACAACTGCAACTTTTCTTTTTATGTTTACATTCACCTCCTGCATATATTTTTTGGTTCTCTGGAACGTAAAGATGGTTAAAATGTAAGTAGGCAACCAACGGTGGTGATGAGATGCATGCACTCCCGGAAAGGGAGAATAGTAAGTTTAGCAATGATATTCTACGATCCTATTAACTTCAATCAACTTGTTTTTTGTCCCAGAACTGCAACTTTTCTTTTTATGTTTACTTTCACCTCCTGCATATATTTTATTCTCTGGAACCTAAAGATAGTTAAAATGTAAGCTGGCAACCAACGGTGGTGATGAGATGCATGCACTCCCGGAAAGGGAGAGCAGTAAGTTTTGCAATGATATTCTACTATCCTATTAACTTCAATCAACTTGTTTTTTATCCCAGAACTGCAACTTTTCTTTTTATGTTTACATTCACCTCTTGCATATATTTTTTATTCTCTGGAACCTAAAGATGGTTAAAATGTAAGTAGGCAACCAACGGTGGTGATGAGATGCATGCACTCCCGGAAAGGGAGAGCAGTAAGTTTTGAAATGATATTCTAGGATCCTATTAATTTGAATCAACTTGTTTTTTATCACACAACTGCAACTTTTCTTTTTATGTTTACATTCACCTCCTGCATATATTTTTTGGTTCTCTTGAACCTAAAGATGGTTAAAGTGTAAGCTGACAATCAACGGTGGTGATGAGATGCTTGCATTCCCGGAAAGGGAGAGCAGTAAGTTTTGCAATGATATTCTAGGATCCTAGTAATTTGAATCAACTTGTTTTTTATCACACAACTGCAACTTTTCTTTTTATGTTTACATTCACCTCCTGCATATATTTTTTGGTTCTCTTGAACCTAAAGATGGTTAAAATGTAAGTTGACAATCAACGGTGGTGATGAGATGCTTGCATTCCCGGAAAGGGAGAGCAGTAAGTTTTGCAATGATATTCTAGGATCCTAGTAATTTGAATCAACTTGTTTTTTATCACACAACTGCAACTTTTCTTTTTATGTTTACATTCACCTCCTGCATATATTTTTTGGTTCTCTTGAACCTAAAGATGGTTAAAATGTAAGCTGACAATCAACGGTGGTGATGAGATGCTTGCATTCCCGGAAAGGGAGAGCAGTAAGTTTTGCAATGATATTCTACGATCCTATTAACTTCAATCAACTTGTTTTTTGTCCCAGAACTGCAACTTTTCTTTTTATGTTTACATTCACCTCTTGCATATATTTTTTATTCTCTGGAACCTAAAGATGGTTAAAATGTAAGCTGGCAACCAACGGTGGTGATGACATGCATGCACTCCCGGAAAGGGAGAGCAGTAAGTTTTGCAATGATATTCTACGATCCTATTAACTTCAATCAACTTGTTTTTTGTCCCAGAACTGCAGCTTTTCTTTTTATGTTTACATTCACCTCTTGCATATATTTTTTATTCTCTGGAACCTAAAGATGGTTAAAATGTAAGTAGGCAACCAACGGTGGTGATGAGATGCATGCACTCCCGGAAAGGGAGAGCAGTAAGTTTAGCAATGATATTCTACGATCCTATTAACTTCAATCAACTTGTTTTTTGTCCCAGAACTGCAACTTTTCTTTTTATGTTTACTTTCACCTCCTGCATATATTTTATTCTCTGGAACCTAAAGATGGTTAAAATGTAAGTAGGCAACCAACGGTGGTGATGAGATGCATGCACTCCCGGAAAGGGAGAGCAGTAGGTTTTGCAATGATATTCTAGGATCCTATTAATTTGAATCAACTTGTTTTTTATCCCACAACTGCAACTTTTCTTTTTATGTTTACATTCACCTCCTGCATATATTTTTTGGTTCTCTGGAACGTAAAGATGGTTAAAATGTAAGTAGGCAACCAACGGTGGTGATGAGATGCATGCACTCCCGGAAAGGGAGAGTAGTAAGTTTAGCAATGATATTCTACGATCCTATTAACTTCAATCAACTTGTTTTTTGTCCCAGAACTGCAACTTTTCTTTTTATGTTTAGTTTCACCTCCTGCATATATTTTATTCTCTGGAACCTAAAGATGGTTAAAATGTAAGCTGGCAACCAACGGTGGTGATGAGATGCATGCACTCCCGGAAAGGGAGAGCAGTAAGTTTTGCAATGATATTCTACTATCCTATTAACTTCAATCAACTTGTTTTTTATCCCAGAACTGCAACTTTTCTTTTTATGTTTACATTCACCTCTTGCATATATTTTTTATTCTCTGGAACCTAAAGATGGTTAAAATGTAAGTAGGCAACCAACGGTGGTGATGAGATGCATGCACTCCCGGAAAGGGAGAGCAGTAAGTTTTGAAATGATATTCTAGGATCCTATTAATTTGAATCAACTTGTTTTTTATCACACAACTGCAACTTTTCTTTTTATGTTTACATTCACCTCCTGCATATATTTTTTGGTTCTCTTGAACCTAAAGATGGTTAAAGTGTAAGCTGACAATCAACGGTGGTGATGAGATGCTTGCATTCCCGGAAAGGGAGAGCAGTAAGTTTTGCAATGATATTCTAGGATCCTAGTAATTTGAATCAACTTGTTTTTTATCACACAACTGCAACTTTTCTTTTTATGTTTACATTCACCTCCTGCATATATTTTTTGGTTCTCTTGAACCTAAAGATGGTTAAAATGTAAGCTGGCAACCAACGGTGGTGATGAGATGCATGCACTCCCGGAAAGGGAGAGCAGTAAGTTTTGCAATGATATTCTACTATCCTATTAACTTCAATCAACTTGTTTTTTATCCCAGAACTGCAACTTTTCTTTTTATGTTTACATTCACCTCTTGCATATATTTTTTATTCTCTGGAACCTAAAGATGGTTAAAATGTAAGTAGGCAACCAACGGTGGTGATGAGATGCATGCACTCCCGGAAAGGGAGAGCAGTAAGTTTTGAAATGATATTCTAGGATCCTATTAATTTGAATCAACTTGTTTTTTATCACACAACTGCAACTTTTCTTTTTATGTTTACATTCACCTCCTGCATATATTTTTTGGTTCTCTTGAACCTAAAGATGGTTAAAGTGTAAGCTGACAATCAACGGTGGTGATGAGATGCTTGCATTCCCGGAAAGGGAGAGCAGTAAGTTTTGCAATGATATTCTAGGATCCTAGTAATTTGAATCAACTTGTTTTTTATCACACAACTGCAACTTTTCTTTTTATGTTTACATTCACCTCCTGCATATATTTTTTGGTTCTCTTGAACCTAAAGATGGTTAAAATGTAAGCTGACAATCAACGGTGGTGATGAGATGCTTGCATTCCCGGAAAGGGAGAGCAGTAAGTTTTGCAATGATATTCTAGGATCCTAGTAATTTGAATCAACTTGTTTTTTATCACACAACTGCAACTTTTCTTTTTATGTTTACATTCACCTCCTGCATATATTTTTTGGTTCTCTTGAACCTAAAGATGGTTAAAATGTAAGCTGACAATCAACGGTGGTGATGAGATGCATGCACTCCCGGAAAGGGAGAGCAGTAAGTTTTGAAATGATATTCTAGGATCCTATTAATTTGAATCAACTTGTTTTTTATCACACAACTGCAACTTTTCTTTTTATGTTTACATTCACCTCCTGCATATATTTTTTGGTTCTCTTGAACCTAAAGATGGTTAAAGTGTAAGCTGACAATCAACGGTGGTGATGAGATGCTTGCACTCCCGGAAAGGGAGAGCAGTAAGTTTAGCAATGATATTCTACGATCCTATTAACTTCAATCAACTTGTTTTTTGTCCCAGAACTGCAACTTTTCTTTTTATGTTTACATTCACCTCCTGCATATATTTTTTATTCTCTGGAACCTAAAGATGGTTAAAATGTAAGTAGGCAACCAACGGTGGTGATGGGATGCATGCACTCCCGGAAAGGGAGAGCAGTAAGTTTAGCAATGATATTCTACGATCCTATTAACTTCAATCAACTTGTTTTTTGTCCCAGAACTGCAACTTTTCTTTTTATGTTTACATTCACCTCCTGCATACATTTTTTATTCTCTGGAACCTAAAGATGGTTAAAATGTAAGTAGGCAACCAACGGTGGTGATGAGATGCATGCACTCCCGGAAAGGGAGAGCAGTAAGTTTTGAAATGATATTCTAGGATCCTATTAATTTGAATCAACTTGTTTTTTATCACACAACTGCAACTTTTCTTTTTATGTTTACATTCACCTCCTGCATATATTTTTTGGTTCTCTTGAACCTAAAGATGGTTAAAATGTAAGCTGACAAGCAACGGTGGTGATGAGATGCTTGCACTCCCGGAAAGGGGGAGCAGTAAGTTTTGAAATGATATTCTAGGATCCTAGTAATTTGAATCAACTTGTTTTTTATCCCACAACTGCAACTTTTCTTTTTATGTTTACATTCCCCTCCTGCATATATTTTTTGGTTCTCTTGAACCTAAAGATGGTTAAAATGTAAGCTGACAATCAACGGTGGTGATGAGATGCTTGCACTCCCGGAAAGGGAGAGCAGTAAGTTTTGAAATGATATTCTAGGATCCTATTAATTTGAATCAACTTGTTTTTTATCCCACAACTGCAACTTTTCTTTTTATGTTTACATTCACCTCTTGCATATATTTTTTATTCTCTGGAACCTAAAGATGGTTAAAATGTAAGCTGGCAACCAACGGTGGTGATGAGATGCATGCACTCCCGGAAAGGGAGAGCAGTAAGTTTTGCAATGATATTCTACGATCCTATTAACTTCAATCTACTTGTTTTTTATCCCAGAACTGCAACTTTTCTTTTTATGTTTACATTCACCTCTTGCATATATTTTTTATTCTCTGGAACCTAAAGATGGTTAAAATGTAAGTAGGCAACCAACGGTGGTGATGAGATGCATGCACTCCCGGAAAGGGAGAGCAGTAAGTTTTGCAATGATATTCTACGATCCTATTAATTTCAATCAACTTGTTTTTTATCCCAGAACTGCAACTTTTCTTTTTATGTTTACATTCACCTCCTGCATATATTTTTTGGTTCTCTTGAACCTAAAGATGGTTAAAATGTAAGCTGACAATCAACGGTGGTGATGAGATGCTTGCACTCCCGGAAAGGGAGAGCAGTAAGTTTTGAAATGATATTCTAGGATCCTATTAATTTGAATCAACTTGTTTTTTATCCCACAACTGCAACTTTTCTTTTTATGTTTACATTCACCTCTTGCATATATTTTTTATTCTCTGGAACCTAAAGATGGTTAAAATGTAAGCTGGCAACCAACGGTGGTGATGAGATGCATGCACTCCCGGAAAGGGAGAGCAGTAAGTTTTGCAATGATATTCTAGGATCCTAGTAATTTGAATCAACTTGTTTTTTATCACACAACTGCAACTTTTCTTTTTATGTTTACATTCACCTCCTGCATATATTTTTTGGTTCTCTTGAACCTAAAGATGGTTAAAATGTAAGCTGACAATCAACGGTGGTGATGAGATGCTTGCATTCCCGGAAAGGGAGAGCAGTAAGTTTTGCAATGATATTCTAGGATCCTAGTAATTTGAATCAACTTGTTTTTTATCACACAACTGCAACTTTTCTTTTTATGTTTACATTCACCTCCTGCATATATTTTTTGGTTCTCTTGAACCTAAAGATGGTTAAAATGTAAGCTGACAATCAACGGTGGTGATGAGATGCTTGCATTCCCGGAAAGGGAGAGCAGTAAGTTTTGCAATGATATTCTACGATCCTATTAACTTCAATCAACTTGTTTTTTGTCCCAGAACTGCAACTTTTCTTTTTATGTTTACATTCACCTCTTGCATATATTTTTTATTCTCTGGAACCTAAAGATGGTTAAAATGTAAGCTGGCAACCAACGGTGGTGATGAGATGCATGCACTCCCGGAAAGGGAGAGCAGTAAGTTTTGCAATGATATTCTACGATCCTATTAATTTCAATCAACTTGTTTTTTATCCCAGAACTGCAACTTTTCTTTTTATGTTTACATTCACCTCCTGCATATATTTTTTATTCTCTGGAACCTAAAGATGGTTAAAATGTAAGTAGGCAACCAACGGTGGTGATGAGATGCATGCACTCCCGGAAAGGGAGAGCAGTAAGTTTTGAAATGATATTCTAGGATCCTATTAATTTGAATCAACTTGTTTTTTATCACACAACTGCAACTTTTCTTTTTATGTTTACATTCACCTCCTGCATATATTTTTTGGTTCTCTTGAACCTAAAGATGGTTAAAGTGTAAGCTGACAATCAACGGTGGTGATGAGATGCTTGCATTCCCGGAAAGGGAGAGCAGTAAGTTTTGCAATGATATTCTAGGATCCTAGTAATTTGAATCAACTTGTTTTTTATCACACAACTGCAACTTTTCTTTTTATGTTTACATTCACCTCCTGCATATATTTTTTGGTTCTCTTGAACCTAAAGATGGTTAAAGTGTAAGCTGACAATCAACGGTGGTGATGGTGATGAGATGCTTGCACTCCAGGAAAGGGGGAGTAGTAAGTTTTGAAATGATATTCTACGATCCTAGTAATTTGAATCAACTTGTTTTTTATCCCACAACTGCAACTTTTCTTTTTATGTTTACATTCACCTCCTGCATATATTTTTTGGTTCTCTTGAACCTAAAGACGGTTAAAATGTAACCTGGCAACCAAAGGTGGTTATGAGATGCTTGCATTCCCGAAAAGGGGGAGCAATAAGTTTTGAAATGATATTCTAGGATCCTATTAATTTGAATCAACTTGTTTTTTATCACACAACTGCAACTTTTCTTTTTATGTTTACATTCACCTCTTGCATATATTTTTTATTCTCTGGAACCTAAAGATGGTTAAAATGTAAGTAGGCAACCAACGGTGGTGATGAGATGCATGCACTCCCGGAAAGGGAGAGCAGTAAGTTTTGAAATGATATTCTAGGATCCTATTAATTTGAATCAACTTGTTTTTTATCACACAACTGCAACTTTTCTTTTTATGTTTACATTCACCTCCTGCATATATTTTTTGGTTCTCTTGAACCTAAAGATGGTTAAAGTGTAAGCTGACAATCAACGGTGGTGATGAGATGCTTGCATTCCCGGAAAGGGAGAGCAGTAAGTTTTGCAATGATATTCTAGGATCCTAGTAATTTGAATCAACTTGTTTTTTATCACACAACTGCAACTTTTCTTTTTATGTTTACATTCACCTCCTGCATATATTTTTTGGTTCTCTTGAACCTAAAGATGGTTAAAATGTAAGCTGACAATCAACGGTGGTGATGAGATGCTTGCATTCCCGGAAAGGGAGAGCAGTAAGTTTTGCAATGATATTCTAGGATCCTAGTAATTTGAATCAACTTGTTTTTTATCACACAACTGCAACTTTTCTTTTTATGTTTACATTCACCTCCTGCATATATTTTTTGGTTCTCTTGAACCTAAAGATGGTTAAAATGTAAGCTGACAATCAACGGTGGTGATGAGATGCTTGCATTCCCGGAAAGGGAGAGCAGTAAGTTTTGCAATGATATTCTACGATCCTATTAACTTCAATCAACTTGTTTTTTGTCCCAGAACTGCAACTTTTCTTTTTATGTTTACATTCACCTCTTGCATATATTTTTTATTCTCTGGAACCTAAAGATGGTTAAAATGTAAGCTGGCAACCAACGGTGGTGATGAGATGCATGCACTCCCGGAAAGGGAGAGCAGTAAGTTTTGCAATGATATTCTACGATCCTATTAATTTCAATCAACTTGTTTTTTATCCCAGAACTGCAACTTTTCTTTTTATGTTTACATTCACCTCCTGCATATATTTTTTATTCTCTGGAACCTAAAGATGGTTAAAATGTAAGTAGGCAACCAACGGTGGTGATGAGATGCATGCACTCCCGGAAAGGGAGAGCAGTAAGTTTTGAAATGATATTCTAGGATCCTATTAATTTGAATCAACTTGTTTTTTATCACACAACTGCAACTTTTCTTTTTATGTTTACATTCACCTCCTGCATATATTTTTTGGTTCTCTTGAACCTAAAGATGGTTAAAGTGTAAGCTGACAATCAACGGTGGTGATGAGATGCTTGCATTCCCGGAAAGGGAGAGCAGTAAGTTTTGCAATGATATTCTAGGATCCTAGTAATTTGAATCAACTTGTTTTTTATCACACAACTGCAACTTTTCTTTTTATGTTTACATTCACCTCCTGCATA
The DNA here is from genome assembly GCF_951802175.1 of Populus nigra. Taxonomy (NCBI): domain Eukaryota; kingdom Viridiplantae; phylum Streptophyta; class Magnoliopsida; order Malpighiales; family Salicaceae; genus Populus; species Populus nigra. The sequence continues at coordinate 1,749,939 of NC_084853.1, forward strand.
TATTTTTTGGTTCTCTTGAACCTAAAGATGGTTAAAGTGTAAGCTGACAATCAACGGTGGTGATGGTGATGAGATGCTTGCACTCCAGGAAAGGGGGAGTAGTAAGTTTTGAAATGATATTCTACGATCCTAGTAATTTGAATCAACTTGTTTTTTATCCCACAACTGCAACTTTTCTTTTTATGTTTACATTCACCTCCTGCATATATTTTTTGGTTTTCTTGAACCTAAAGACGGTTAAAATGTAACCTGGCAACCAAAGGTGGTTATGAGATGCTTGCATTCCCGAAAAGGGGGAGCAATAAGTTTTGAAATGATATTCTAGGATCCTATTAATTTGAATCAACTTGTTTTTTATCACACAACTGCAACTTTTCTTTTTATGTTTACATTCACCTCCTGCATATATTTTTTGGTTGTCTTGAACCTAAAGATGGTTAAAATGTAAGCAGGCAACCAACGGTGGTGATGAGATGCATGCACTCCCGGAAAGGGAGAGTAGTAAGTTTAGCAATGATATTCTACGATCCTATTAACTTCGATCAACTTGTTTTTTGTCCCAGAACTGCAACTTTTCTTTTTATGTTTACATTCACCTCCTGCATATATTTTTTGGTTCTCTTGAACCGAAAGATGGTTAAAATGTAAGCTGACAATCAACGATGGTGATGAGATGCTTGCACTCCAGGAAAGGGGGAGCAGTAAGTTTTGAAATGATATTCTACGATCCTATTAATTTGAATCAACTTGTTTTTTATCACACAACTGCAACTTTTCTTTTTATGTTTACATTCACCTCCTGCATATATTTTTTGGTTCTCTTGAACCTAAAGATGGTTAAAGTGTAAGCTGACAATCAACGGTGGTGATGAGATGCTTGCATTCCCGGAAAGGGAGAGCAGTAAGTTTTGCAATGATATTCTAGGATCCTAGTAATTTGAATCAACTTGTTTTTTATCACACAACTGCAACTTTTCTTTTTATGTTTACATTCACCTCCTGCATATATTTTTTGGTTCTCTTGAACCTAAAGATGGTTAAAGTGTAAGCTGACAATCAACGGTGGTGATGGTGATGAGATGCTTGCACTCCAGGAAAGGGGGAGTAGTAAGTTTTGAAATGATATTCTACGATCCTAGTAATTTGAATCAACTTGTTTTTTATCCCACAACTGCAACTTTTCTTTTTATGTTTACATTCACCTCCTGCATATATTTTTTGGTTCTCTTGAACCTAAAGACGGTTAAAATGTAACCTGGCAACCAAAGGTGGTTATGAGATGCTTGCATTCCCGAAAAGGGGGAGCAATAAGTTTTGAAATGATATTCTAGGATCCTATTAATTTGAATCAACTTGTTTTTTATCACACAACTGCAACTTTTCTTTTTATGTTTACATTCACCTCCTGCATATATTTTTTGGTTCTCTTGAACCGAAAGATGGTTAAAATGTAAGCTGACAATCAACGATGGTGATGAGATGCTTGCACTCCAGGAAAGGGGGAGCAGTAAGTTTTGAAATGATATTCTACGATCCTATTAATTTGAATCAACTTGTTTTTTATCACACAACTGCAACTTTTCTTTTTATGTTTACATTCACCTCCTGCATATATTTTTTGGTTCTCTTGAACCTAAAGATGGTTAAAGTGTAAGCTGACAATCAACGGTGGTGATGAGATGCTTGCATTCCCGGAAAGGGAGAGCAGTAAGTTTTGCAATGATATTCTAGGATCCTAGTAATTTGAATCAACTTGTTTTTTATCACACAACTGCAACTTTTCTTTTTATGTTTACATTCACCTCCTGCATATATTTTTTGGTTCTCTTGAACCTAAAGATGGTTAAAGTGTAAGCTGACAATCAACGGTGGTGATGGTGATGAGATGCTTGCACTCCAGGAAAGGGGGAGTAGTAAGTTTTGAAATGATATTCTACGATCCTAGTAATTTGAATCAACTTGTTTTTTATCCCACAACTGCAACTTTTCTTTTTATGTTTACATTCACCTCCTGCATATATTTTTTGGTTCTCTTGAACCTAAAGACGGTTAAAATGTAACCTGGCAACCAAAGGTGGTTATGAGATGCTTGCATTCCCGAAAAGGGGGAGCAATAAGTTTTGAAATGATATTCTAGGATCCTATTAATTTGAATCAACTTGTTTTTTATCACACAACTGCAACTTTTCTTTTTATGTTTACATTCACCTCCTGCATATATTTTTTGGTTGTCTTGAACCTGAAGATGGTTAAAATGTAAGCAGGCAACCAACGGTGGTGATGAGATGCATGCACTCCCGGAAAGGGAGAGTAGTAAGTTTAGCAATGATATTCTACGATCCTATTAACTTCGATCAACTTGTTTTTTGTCCCAGAACTGCAACTTTTCTTTTTATGTTTACATTCACCTCCTGCATATATTTTTTGGTTCTCTTGAACCGAAAGATGGTTAAAATGTAAGCTGACAATCAACAATGGTGATGAGATGCTTGCACTCCAGGAAAGGGGGAGCAGTAAGTTTTGAAATGATATTCTACGATCCTATTAATTTGAATCAACTTGTTTTTTATCCCACAACTGCAACTTTTCTTTTTATGTTTACATTCATCTCCTGCATATATTTTTTGGTTCTCTTGAACCTAAAGATGGTTATAATGTTAGCTCACAATCAATGATGGTGATGAGATGCTTGCACTCCCGGAAAGGGAGAGCAGTAAGTTTTGAAATGATATTCTAAGATCCTATTAATTTGAATCAACTTGTTTTTTTTCCCACAACTGCAACTTTTCTTTTTATGTTTACATTCACCTCCTGCATATATTTTTTGGTTCTCTTGAACCTAAAGATGGTTAAAATGTAAGCTGACAATCAACGATGGTGATGAGATGCTTGCACTCCAGGAAAGGGGGAGTAGTAAGTTTTGAAATGATATTCTACGATCCTAGTAATTTGAATCAACTTGTTTTTTATCCCACAACTGCAACTTTTCTTTTTATGTTTACATTCACCTCCTGCATATATTTTTTGGTTCTCTTGAACCTAAAGACGGTTAAAATGTAACCTGGCAACCAAAGGTGGTTATGAGATGCTTGCATTCCCGGAAAGTGGGAGCAATAAGTTTTGAAATGATATTCTAGGATCCTATTAATTTGAATCAACTTGTTTTTTATCCCACAACTGCAACTTTTCTTTTTATGTTTACATTCACCTCCTGCATATATTTTTTGGTTCTCTTGAACCTAAAGATGGTTAAAGTGTAAGCTGACAATCAACGGTGGTGATGAGATGCTTGCATTCCCGGAAAGGGAGAGCAGTAAGTTTTGCAATGATATTCTAGGATCCTAGTAATTTGAATCAACTTGTTTTTTATCACACAACTGCAACTTTTCTTTTTATGTTTACATTCACCTCCTGCATATATTTTTTGGTTCTCTTGAACCTAAAGATGGTTAAAGTGTAAGCTGACAATCAACGGTGGTGATGGTGATCAGATGCATGCACTCCCGGAAAGGGAGAGCAGTAAGTTTTGCAATGATATTCTACGATCCTATTAACTTCAATCAACTTGTTTTTTATCCCACAACTGCAACTTTTCTTTTTATGTTTATATTCACCTCTTGCATATATTTTTTATTCTCTGGAACCTAAAGATGGTTAAAATGTAAGTAGGCAACCAACGGTGGTGATGAGATGCATGCACTCCCGGAAAGGGAAAGCAGTAAGTTTTGCAATGATATTCTACGATCCTATTAACTTCAATCAACTTGTTTTTTATCCCAGAACTGCAACTTTTCTTTTTATGTTTACATTCACCTCTTGCATATATTTTTTATTCTCTGGAACCTAAAGATGGTTAAAATGTAAGTAGGCAACCAACGGTGGTGATGAGATGCATGCACTCCCGGAAAGGGAGAGCAGTAAGTTTTGAAATGATATTCTAGGATCCTATTAATTTGAATCAACTTGTTTTTTATCACACAACTGCAACTTTTCTTTTTATGTTTACATTCACCTCCTGCATATATTTTTTGGTTCTCTTGAACCTAAAGATGGTTAAAGTGTAAGCTGACAATCAACGGTGGTGATGAGATGCTTGCATTCCCGGAAAGGGAGAGCAGTAAGTTTTGCAATGATATTCTAGGATCCTAGTAATTTGAATCAACTTGTTTTTTATCACACAACTGCAACTTTTCTTTTTATGTTTACATTCATCTCCTGCATATATTTTTTGGTTCTCTTGAACCTAAAGATGGTTAAAATGTAAGCTGACAATCAACGGTGGTGATGAGATGCTTGCATTCCCGGAAAGGGAGAGCAGTAAGTTTTGCAATGATATTCTAGGATCCTAGTAATTTGAATCAACTTGTTTTTTATCACACAACTGCAACTTTTCTTTTTATGTTTACATTCACCTCCTGCATATATTTTTTGGTTCTCTTGAACCTAAAGATGGTTAAAATGTAAGCTGACAATCAACGGTGGTGATGAGATGCTTGCATTCCCGGAAAGGGAGAGCAGTAAGTTTTGCAATGATATTCTACGATCCTATTAACTTCAATCAACTTGTTTTTTGTCCCAGAACTGCAACTTTTCTTTTTATGTTTACATTCACCTCTTGCATATATTTTTTATTCTCTGGAACCTAAAGATGGTTAAAATGTAAGCTGGCAACCAACGGTGGTGATGAGATGCATGCACTCCCGGAAAGGGAGAGCAGTAAGTTTTGCAATGATATTCTACGATCCTATTAATTTCAATCAACTTGTTTTTTATCCCAGAACTGCAACTTTTCTTTTTATGTTTACATTCACCTCTTGCATATATTTTTTATTCTCTGGAACCTAAAGATGGTTAAAATGTAAGTAGGCAACCAACGGTGGTGATGAGATGCATGCACTCCCGGAAAGGGAGAGCAGTAAGTTTTGAAATGATATTCTAGGATCCTATTAATTTGAATCAACTTGTTTTTTATCACACAACTGCAACTTTTCTTTTTATGTTTACATTCACCTCCTGCATATATTTTTTGGTTCTCTTGAACCTAAAGATGGTTAAAGTGTAAGCTGACAATCAACGGTGGTGATGAGATGCTTGCATTCCCGGAAAGGGAGAGCAGTAAGTTTTGCAATGATATTCTAGGATCCTAGTAATTTGAATCAACTTGTTTTTTATCACACAACTGCAACTTTTCTTTTTATGTTTACATTCACCTCCTGCATATATTTTTTGGTTCTCTTGAACCTAAAGATGGTTAAAATGTAAGCTGACAATCAACGGTGGTGATGAGATGCTTGCATTCCCGGAAAGGGAGAGCAGTAAGTTTTGCAATGATATTCTAGGATCCTAGTAATTTGAATCAACTTGTTTTTTATCACACAACTGCAACTTTTCTTTTTATGTTTACATTCACCTCCTGCATATATTTTTTGGTTTTCTTGAACCTAAAGATGGTTATAATGTTAGCTCACAATCAATGATGGTGATGAGATGCTTGCACTCCCGGAAAGGGAGAGCAGTAAGTTTTGAAATGATATTCTAAGATCCTATTAATTTGAATCAACTTGTTTTTTTTCCCACAACTGCAACTTTTCTTTTTATGTTTACATTCACCTCCTGCATATATTTTTTGGTTCTCTTGAACCTAAAGATGGTTAAAATGTAAGCTGACAATCAACGGTGGTGATGAGATGCTTGCATTCCCGGAAAGGGAGAGCAGTAAGTTTTGCAATGATATTCTAGGATCCTAGTAATTTGAATCAACTTGTTTTTTATCACACAACTGCAACTTTTCTTTTTATGTTTACATTCACCTCCTGCATATATTTTTTGGTTCTCTTGAACCTAAAGATGGTTAAAGTGTAAGCTGACAATCAACGGTGGTGATGGTGATCAGATGCATGCACTCCCGGAAAGGGAGAGCAGTAAGTTTTGCAATGATATTCTAGGATCCTTTTAACTTCAATCAACTTGTTTTTTATCCCAGAACTGCAACTTTTCTTTTTATGTTTACATTCACCTCCTGCATATATTTTTTGGTTCTCTTGAACCTAAAGATGGTTAAAATGTAAGCTGACAATCAACGGTGGTGATGAGATGCTTGCATTCCCGGAAAGGGAGAGCAGTAAGTTTTGCAATGATATTCTAGGATCCTAGTAATTTGAATCAACTTGTTTTTTATCACACAACTGCAACTTTTCTTTTTATGTTTACATTCACCTCCTGCATATATTTTTTGGTTCTCTTGAACCTAAAGATGGTTATAATGTTAGCTCACAATCAATGATGGTGATGAGATGCTTGCACTCCCGGAAAGGGAGAGCAGTAAGTTTTGAAATGATATTCTAAGATCCTATTAATTTGAATCAACTTGTTTTTTTTCCCACAACTGCAACTTTTCTTTTTATGTTTACATTCACCTCCTGCATATATTTTTTGGTTCTCTTGAACCTAAAGATGGTTAAAGTGTAAGCTGACAATCAACGGTGGTGATGGTGATCAGATGCATGCACTCCCGGAAAGGGAGAGCAGTAAGTTTTGCAATGATATTCTACGATCCTATTAACTTCAATCAACTTGTTTTTTATCCCACAACTGCAACTTTTCTTTTTATGTTTACATTCACCTCTTGCATATATTTTTTATTCTCTGGAACCTAAATATGGTTAAAATGTAAGTAGGCAACCAACGGTGGTGATGAGATGCATGCACTCCCGGAAAGGGAAAGCAGTAAGTTTTGCAATGATATTCTACGATCCTATTAACTTCAATCAACTTGTTTTTTATCCCAGAACTGCAACTTTTCTTTTTATGTTTACATTCACCTCTTGCATATATTTTTTATTCTCTGGAACCTAAAGATGGTTAAAATGTAAGTAGGCAACCAACGGTGGTGATGAGATGCATGCACTCCCGGAAAGGGAGAGCAGTAAGTTTTGAAATGATATTCTAGGATCCTATTAATTTGAATCAACTTGTTTTTTATCACACAACTGCAACTTTTCTTTTTATGTTTACATTCACCTCCTGCATATATTTTTTGGTTCTCTTGAACCTAAAGATGGTTAAAGTGTAAGCTGACAATCAACGGTGGTGATGAGATGCTTGCATTCCCGGAAAGGGAGAGCAGTAAGTTTTGCAATGATATTCTAGGATCCTAGTAATTTGAATCAACTTGTTTTTTATCACACAACTGCAACTTTTCTTTTTATGTTTACATTCATCTCCTGCATATATTTTTTGGTTCTCTTGAACCTAAAGATGGTTAAAATGTAAGCTGACAATCAACGGTGGTGATGAGATGCTTGCATTCCCGGAAAGGGAGAGCAGTAAGTTTTGCAATGATATTCTAGGATCCTAGTAATTTGAATCAACTTGTTTTTTATCACACAACTGCAACTTTTCTTTTTATGTTTACATTCACCTCCTGCATATATTTTTTGGTTCTCTTGAACCTAAAGATGGTTAAAATGTAAGCTGACAATCAACGGTGGTGATGAGATGCTTGCATTCCCGGAAAGGGAGAGCAGTAAGTTTTGCAATGATATTCTACGATCCTATTAACTTCAATCAACTTGTTTTTTGTCCCAGAACTGCAACTTTTCTTTTTATGTTTACATTCACCTCTTGCATATATTTTTTATTCTCTGGAACCTAAAGATGGTTAAAATGTAAGCTGGCAACCAACGGTGGTGATGAGATGCATGCACTCCCGGAAAGGGAGAGCAGTAAGTTTTGCAATGATATTCTACGATCCTATTAATTTCAATCAACTTGTTTTTTATCCCAGAACTGCAACTTTTCTTTTTATGTTTACATTCACCTCTTGCATATATTTTTTATTCTCTGGAACCTAAAGATGGTTAAAATGTAAGTAGGCAACCAACGGTGGTGATGAGATGCATGCACTCCCGGAAAGGGAGAGCAGTAAGTTTTGAAATGATATTCTAGGATCCTATTAATTTGAATCAACTTGTTTTTTATCACACAACTGCAACTTTTCTTTTTATGTTTACATTCACCTCCTGCATATATTTTTTGGTTCTCTTGAACCTAAAGATGGTTAAAGTGTAAGCTGACAATCAACGGTGGTGATGAGATGCTTGCATTCCCGGAAAGGGAGAGCAGTAAGTTTTGCAATGATATTCTAGGATCCTAGTAATTTGAATCAACTTGTTTTTTATCACACAACTGCAACTTTTCTTTTTATGTTTACATTCACCTCCTGCATATATTTTTTGGTTCTCTTGAACCTAAAGATGGTTAAAATGGAAGCTGACAATCAACGGTGGTGATGAGATGCTTGCATTCCCGGAAAGGGAGAGCAGTAAGTTTTGCAATGATATTCTAGGATCCTAGTAATTTGAATCAACTTGTTTTTTATCACACAACTGCAACTTTTCTTTTTATGTTTACATTCACCTCCTGCATATATTTTTTGGTTCTCTTGAACCTAAAGATGGTTATAATGTTAGCTCACAATCAATGATGGTGATGAGATGCTTGCACTCCCGGAAAGGGAGAGCAGTAAGTTTTGAAATGATATTCTAAGATCCTATTAATTTGAATCAACTTGTTTTTTTTCCCACAACTGCAACTTTTCTTTTTATGTTTACATTCACCTCCTGCATATATTTTTTGGTTCTCTTGAACCTAAAGATGGTTAAAATGTAAGCTGACAATCAACGATGGTGATGAGATGCTTGCACTCCAGGAAAGGGGGAGTAGTAAGTTTTGAAATGATATTCTACGATCCTAGTAAGTTGAATCAACTTGTTTTTTATCCCACAACTGCAACTTTTCTTTTTATGTTTACATTCACCTCCTGCATATATTTTTTGGTTCTCTTGAACCTAAAGACGGTTAAAATGTAACCTGGCAACCAAAGGTGGTTATGAGATGCTTGCATTCCCGGAAAGTGGGAGCAATAAGTTTTGAAATGATATTCTAGGATCCTATTAATTTGAATCAACTTGTTTTTTATCCCACAACTGCAACTTTTCTTTTTATGTTTACATTCACCTCCTGCATATATTTTTTGGTTCTCTTGAACCTAAAGATGGTTAAAGTGTAAGCTGACAATCAACGGTGGTGATGAGATGCTTGCATTCCCGGAAAGGGAGAGCAGTAAGTTTTGCAATGATATTCTAGGATCCTAGTAATTTGAATCAACTTGTTTTTTATCACACAACTGCAACTTTTTTTTTTATGTTTACATTCACCTCCTGCATATATTTTTTGGTTCTCTTGAACCTAAAGATGGTTAAAGTGTAAGCTGACAATCAACGGTGGTGATGGTGATCAGATGCATGCACTCCCGGAAAGGGAGAGCAGTAAGTTTTGCAATGATATTCTACGATCCTATTAACTTCAATCAACTTGTTTTTTATCCCACAACTGCAACTTTTCTTTTTATGTTTACATTCACCTCTTGCATATATTTTTTATTCTCTGGAACCTAAAGATGGTTAAAATGTAAGCTGGCAACCAACGGTGGTGATGAGATGCATGCACTCCCGGAAAGGGAGAGCAGTAAGTTTTGCAATGATATTCTACGATCCTATTAACTTCAATCAACTTGTTTTTTATCCCAGAACTGCAACTTTTCTTTTTATGTTTACATTCACCTCTTGCATATATTTTTTATTCTCTGGAACCTAAAGATGGTTAAAATGTAAGTAGGCAACCAACGGTGGTGATGAGATGCATGCACTCCCGGAAAGGGAGAGCAGTAAGTTTTGAAATGATATTCTAGGATCCTATTAATTTGAATCAACTTGTTTTTTATCACAGAACTGCAACTTTTCTTTTTATGTTTACATTCACCTCCTGCATATATTTTTTGGTTCTCTTGAACCTAAAGATGGTTAAAGTGTAAGCTGACAATCAACGGTGGTGATGAGATGCTTGCATTCCCGGAAAGGGAGAGCAGTAAGTTTTGCAATGATATTCTAGGATCCTAGTAATTTGAATCAACTTGTTTTTTATCACACAACTGCAACTTTTCTTTTTATGTTTACATTCACCTCCTGCATATATTTTTTGGTTCTCTTGAACCTAAAGATGGTTAAAATGTAAGCTGACAATCAACGGTGGTGATGAGATGCTTGCATTCCCGGAAAGGGAGAGCAGTAAGTTTTGCAATGATATTCTACGATCCTATTAACTTCAATCAACTTGTTTTTTGTCCCAGAACTGCAACTTTTCTTTTTATGTTTACATTCACCTCTTGCATATATTTTTTATTCTCTGGAACCTAAAGATGGTTAAAATGTAAGCTGGCAACCAACGGTGGTGATGAGATGCATGCACTCCCGGAAAGGGAGAGCAGTAAGTTTTGCAATGATATTCTACGATCCTATTAATTTCAATCAACTTGTTTTTTATCCCAGAACTGCAACTTTTCTTTTTATGTTTACATTCACCTCTTGCATATATTTTTTATTCTCTGGAACCTAAAGATCGTTAAAATGTAAGTAGGCAACCAACGGTGGTGATGAGATGCATGCACTCCCGGAAAGGGAGAGCAGTAAGTTTTGAAATGATATTCTAGGATCCTATTAATTTGAATCAACTTGTTTTTTATCACACAACTGCAACTTTTCTTTTTATGTTTACATTCACCTCCTGCATATATTTTTTGGTTCTCTTGAACCTAAAGATGGTTAAAGTGTAAGCTGACAATCAATGGTGGTGATGAGATGCTTGCATTCCCGGAAAGGGAGAGCAGTAAGTTTTGCAATGATATTCTAGGATCCTAGTAATTTGAATCAACTTGTTTTTTATCACACAACTGCAACTTTTCTTTTTATGTTTACATTCACCTCCTGCATATATTTTTTGGTTCTCTTGAACCTAAAGATGGTTAAAGTGTAAGCTGACAATCAACGGTGGTGATAGTGATGAGATGCTTGCACTCCAGGAAAGGGGGAGTAGTAAGTTTTGAAATGATATTCTACGATCCTAGTAATTTGAATCAACTTGTTTTTTATCCCACAACTGCAACTTTTCTTTTTATGTTTACATTCACCTCCTGCATATATTTTTTGGTTCTCTTGAACCTAAAGACGGTTAAAATGTAACCTGGCAACCAAAGGTGGTTATGAGATGCTTGCATTCCCGAAAAGGGGGAGCAATAAGTTTTGAAATGATATTCTAGGATCCTATTAATTTGAATCAACTTGTTTTTTATCACACAACTGCAACTTTTCTTTTTATGTTTACATTCACCTCCTGCATATATTTTTTGGTTGTCTTGAACCTAAAGATGGTTAAAATGTAAGCAGGCAACCAACGGTGGTGATGAGATGCATGCACTCCCGGAAAGGGAGAGTAGTAAGTTTAGCAATGATATTCTACGATCCTATTAACTTCGATCAACTTGTTTTTTGTCCCAGAACTGCAACTTTTCTTTTTATGTTTACATTCACCTCCTGCATATATTTTTTGGTTCTCTTGAACCGAAAGATGGTTAAAATGTAAGCTGACAATCAACGATGGTGATGAGATGCTTGCACTCCAGGAAAGGGGGTGCAGTAAGTTTTGAAATGATATTCTACGATCCTATTAATTTGAATCAACTTGTTTTTTATCCCACAACTGCAACTTTTCTTTTTATGTTTACATTCATCTCCTGCATATATTTTTTGGTTCTCTTGAACCTAAAGATGGTTATAATGTTAGCTCACAATCAATGATGGTGATGAGATGCTTGCACTCCCGGAAAGGGAGAGCAGTAAGTTTTGAAATGATATTCTAAGATCCTATTAATTTGAATCAACTTGTTTTTTTTCCCACAACTGCAACTTTTCTTTTTATGTTTACATTCACCTCCTGCATATATTTTTTGGTTCTCTTGAACCTAAAGATGGTTAAAATGTAAGCTGACAATCAACGATGGTGATGACATGCTTGCACTCCAGGAAAGGGGGAGTAGTAAGTTTTGAAATGATATTCTACGATCCTAGTAATTTGAATCAACTTGTTTTTTATCCCACAACTGCAACTTTTCTTTTTATGTTTACATTCACCTCCTGCATATATTTTTTGGTTCTCTTCAATCTAAAGACGGTTAAAATGTAACCTGGCAAGCAAAGGTGGTTATGAGATGCTTGCATTCCCGGAAAGGAGGAGCAATAAGTTTTGAAATGATATTCTAGGATCCTATTAATTTGAATCAACTTGTTTTTTATCCCACAACTGCAACTTTTCTTTTTATGTTCACATTCACCTCCTGCATATATTTTTTGGTTCTCTTGAACCTAAAGATGGTTAAAATGTAAGTTGACAATCAACGGTGGTGATGAGATTCTTGCACTCCCGGCAAGGGGGAGCAGTAAGTTTTGAAATGATATTCTAGGATCCTATTAATTTGAATCAACTTGTTTTTTATCCCACAACTGCAACTTTTCTTTTTATGTTTACATTCACCTCTTGCATATATTTTTTATTCTCTGGAACCTAAAGATGGTTAAAATGTAAGCTGGCAACCAACGGTGGTGATGAGATGCATGCACTCCCGGAAAGGGAGAGCAGTAAGTTTTGCAATGATATTCTACGATCCTATTAACTTCAATCAACTTGTTTTTTATCCCAGAACTGCAACTTTTCTTTTTATGTTTACATTCACCTCTTGCATATATTTTTTATTCTCTGGAACTTAAAGATGGTTAAAATGTAAGTAGGCAACCAACGGTGGTGATGAGATGCATGCACTCCCGGAAAGGGAGAGCAGTAAGTTTTGAAATGATATTCTAGGATCCTATTAATTTGAATCAACTTGTTTTTTATCACACAACTGCAACTTTTCTTTTTATGTTTACATTCACCTCCTGCATATATTTTTTGGTTCTCTTGAACCTAAAGATGGTTAAAGAGTAAGCTGACAATCAACGGTGGTGATGAGATGCTTGCATTCCCGGAAAGGGAGAGCAGTAAGTTTTGCAATGATATTCTAGGATCCTAGTAATTTGAATCAACTTGTTTTTTATCACACAACTGCAACTTTTCTTTTTATGTTTACATTCACCTCCTGCATATATTTTTTGGTTCTCTTGAACCTAAAGATTGTTAAAATGTAAGCTGACAAGCAACGGTGGTGATGAGATGCTTGCACTCCCGGAAAGGGGGAGCAGTAAGTTTTGAAATGATATTCTCGGATCCTAGTAATTTGAATCAACTTGTTTTTTATCCCACAACAACAACTTTTCTTTTTATGTTTACATTCACCTCCTGCATATATTTTTTGGTTCTCTTGAACCTAAAGATTGTTAAAATGTGAGCTGACAACCAACGGTGGTGATGAGATGCTTGCACTCCCGGAAAGGGGGAGCAGGAAGTTTTGAAATGATATTCTAGGATCCTATTAGTTTGAATCAACTTGTTTTTTATCCCACAACTGCAACTTTTCTTTTTATGTTTACATTCACCTCCTGCATATATTTTTTGGTTCTCTTGAACCTAAAGATGGTTAAAATGTAAGGTGACAATCAACGGTGGTGATGAGATTCTTGCACTCCCGGCAAGGGGGAGCAGTAAGTTTTGAAATGATATTCTAGGATCCTATTAATTTGAATCAACTTGTTTTTTAATCCCACAACTGCTACTTTTCTTTTTATGTTTACATTCACCTCCTGCATATATTTTTTGGTTCTCTTGAACCTAAAGACGGTTAAAATGTAACCTGGCAAGCAACGGTGGTGATGAGATGCTTGCACTCCCGGAAAGGGGGAGCAGTAAGTTTTGAAATGATATTCTAGGATCCTATTAATTTGAATCAACTTGTTTTTTATCACACAATTGCAACTTTTCTTTTTATGTTTACATTCACCTCCTGCATATATTTTCTGGTTCTCTTGAACCTAAAGATGGTTAAAATGTAAGCTGACAATCAACGGTGGTGATGAGATGCTTGCATTCCCGGAAAGGGAGAGCAGTTGGTTTTGCAATGATATTCTACGATCCTATTAACTTCAATCAACTTGTTTTTTATCCCAGAACTGCAACTTTTCTTTTTATGTTTATATTCACCTCTTGCATATATTTTTTATTCTCTGGAACCTAAAGATGGTTAAAATGTAAGCTGGCAACCAACGGTGGTGATGAGATGCATGCACTCCCGGAAAGGGAGAGCAGTAAGTTTTGCAATGATATTCTACGATCCTATTAACTTCAATCAACTTGTTTTTTATCCCAGAACTGCAGCTTTTCTTTTTATGTTTACATTCACCTCTTGCATATATTTTTTATTCTCTGGAACCTAAAGATGGTTAAAATGTAAGTAGGCAACCAACGGTGGTGATGAGATGCATGCACTCCCGGAAAGGGAGAGCAGTAAGTTTAGCAATGATATTCTACGATCCTATTAACTTCAATCAACTTGTTTTTTGTCCCAGAACTGCAACTTTTCTTTTTATGTTTACTTTCACCTCCTGCATATATTTTATTCTCTGGAACCTAAAGATGGTTAAAATGTAAGTAGGCAACCAACGGTGGTGATGAGATGCATGCACTCCCGGAAAGGGAGAGCAGTAGGTTTTGCAATGATATTCTAGGATCCTATTAATTTGAATCAACTTGTTTTTTATCCCACAACTGCAACTTTTCTTTTTATGTTTACATTCACCTCCTGCATATATTTTTTGGTTCTCTGGAACCTAAAGATGGTTAAAATGTAAGTAGGCAACCAACGGTGGTGATGAGATGCATGCACTCCCGGAAAGGGAGAGTAGTAAGTTTAGCAATGATATTCTACGATCCTATTAACTTCAATCAACTTGTTTTTTGTCCCAGAACTGCAACTTTTCTTTTTATGTTTACTTTCACCTCCTGCATATATTTTATTCTCTGGAACCTAAAGATGGTTAAAATGTAAGCTGGCAACCAACGGTGGTGATGAGATGCATGCACTCCCGGAAAGGGAGAGCAGTAAGTTTTGCAATGATATTCTACGATCCTATTAACTTCAATCAACTTGTTTTTTATCCCAGAACTGCAACTTTTCTTTTTATGTTTACATTCACCTCTTGCATATATTTTTTATTCTCTGGAACCTAAAGATGGTTAAAATGTAAGTAGGCAACCAACGGTGGTGATGGGATGCATGCACTCCCGGAAAGGGAGAGCAGTAAGTTTAGCAATGATATTCTACGATCCTATTAACTTCAATCAACTTGTTTTTTGTCCCAGAACTGCAACTTTTCTTTTTATGTTTACTTTCACCTCCTGCATATATTTTATTCTATGGAACCTAAAGATGGTTAAAATGTAAGCTGGCAACCAATGGTGGTGATGAGATGCATGCACTCCCGGAAAGGGAGAGCAGTAAGTTTTGAAATGATATTCTAAGATCCTATTAATTTGAATCAACTTGTTCTTTATCCCACAACTGCAACTTTTCTTTTTATGTTTACATTCACCTCCTGCATATATTTTTTGGTTCTCTTGAACCTAAAGATGGTTAAAATGTAAGCTGACAAGCAACGGTGGTGATGAGATGCTTGCACTCCCGGAAAGGGGGAGCAGTAAGTTTTGAAATGATATTCTAGGATCCTAGTAATTTGAATCAACTTGTTTTTTATCCCACAACTGCAACTTTTCTTTTTATGTTTACATTCCCCTCCTGCATATATTTTTTGGTTCTCTTGAACCTAAAGATGGTTAAAATGTAAGCTGACAATCAACGGTGGTGATGAGATGCTTGCACTCCCGGAAAGGGAGAGCAGTAAGTTTTGAAATGATATTCTAGGATCCTATTAATTTGAATCAATTTGTTTTTTATCCCACAACTGTAACTTTTTTTTTATGTTTACATTCACCTCCTGCATATATTTTTTTGTTCTCTTGAACCTAAAGATGGTTAAAATGTAAGCTCACAATCAACGGTGGTGATGAGATGCTTGGACTCCCCGAAAGGGAGAGCAGTAAGTTTTGAAATGATATTCTAGGATCCTATTAATTTGAATCAACTTGTTTTTTATCCCACAACTGCAACTTTTCTTATTATGTTTACATTCACCTCCTGCATATATTTTTTGGTTCTCTTGAACCTAAAGATGGTTAAAATGTAAGCTGACAATCAACGGTGGTGATGAGATGCTTGCACTCCGGGAAAGGGAGAGCAGTAAGTTTTGAAATGATATTCTAGGATCCTATTAATTTGAATCAACTTGTTTTTTAACCCACAACTGCAACTTTTCTTTTTATGTTTACATTCACCTCCTGCATATATTTTTTTGTTCTCTTGAACCTAAAGATGGTTAAAATGTAAGCTCACAATCAACGGTGGTGATGAGATACTTGGACTCCCCGAAAGGGAGAGCAGTAAGTTTTGAAATGATATTCTAGGATCCTAGTAATTTGAATCAACTTGTTTTTTATCCCACAACTGCAACTTTTCTTTTTATGTTTACATTCACCTCCTGCATATATTTTTTGGTTCTCCTAAACCTAAAGATGGTTAAAATGTAAGGTGACAATCAACGATGGTGATGAGATGCTTGCACTCCCGGAAAGGGGGAGCAGTAAGTTTTGAAATGATATTCTAGGATCCTATTAATTTGAATCAACTTGTTTTTTATCCCACAACTGTAACTTTTCTTTTTATGTTTACATTCACCTCCTGCATATATTTTTTTGTTCTCTTGAACCTAAAGATGGTTAAAATGTAAGCTCACAATCAACGGTGGTGATGAGATGCTTGGACTCCCCGAAAGGGAGAGCAGTAAGTTTTGAAATGATATTCTAGGATCCTATTAATTTGAATCAACTTGTTTTTTATCCCACAACTGCAACTTTTCTTTTTATGTTTACATTCACCTCCTGCATATATTTTTTGGTTCTCTTGAACCTAAAGATGGTTAAAATGTAAGCTGACAATCAACGATGGTGATGAGATGCTTGCACTCCCGGAAAGGGAGAGCAGTAAGTTTTGCAATGATATTCTACGATCCTATTAACTTCAATCAACTTGTTTTTTATCCCAGAACTGCAACTTTTCTTTTTATGTTTACATTCACCTCCTGCATATATTTTTTGGTTCTCTTGAACCTAAAGATGGTTAAAATGTAAGCTGACAATCAACGGTGGTGATGAGATGCTTGCACTCCTGGAAAGGGAGAGCAGTAAGTTTTGAAATGATATTCTAGGATCCTATTAATTTGAATCAACTTGTTTTTTATCCCACAACTGCAACTTTTCTTTTTATGTTTACATTCACCTCCTGCATATATTTTTTGGTTCTCTTGAACCTAAAGATGGTTAAAATGTAAGCTGACAATCAACGATGGTGATGAGATGCTTGCACTCCCGGAAAGGGAGAGCTGTAAGTTTTGAAATGATATTCTAGGATCCTATTAATTTGAATCAACTTGTTTTTTATCCCACAATTGCAACTTTTGTTTTTATGTTTACATTCACCTCCTGCATATATTTTTTGGTTCTCTTGAACCTAAAGATGGTTAAAATGTAAGCTGACAATCAACGATGGTGATGAGATGCTTGCACTCCCGGAAAGGGAGAGCAGTAAGTTTTGCAATGATATTCTACGATCCTATTAACTTCAATCAACTTGTTTTTTATCCCAGAACTGCAACTTTTCTTTTTATGTTTACATTCACCTCCTGCATATATTTTTTGGTTCTCTTGAACCTAAAGATGGTTAAAATGTAAGCTGACAATCAACGATGGTGATGAGATGCTTGCACTCCCGGAAAGGGAGAGCAGTAAGTTTTGCAATGATATTCTAGGATCCTTTTAATTTTGATCAACTTGTTTTTTATCCCAGAACTACAACTTTTCTTTTTATGTTTACATTCACCTCCTGCATATATTTTTTGGTTCTCTTGAACCTAAAGATGGTTAAAATGTAAGCTGACAATCAACGATGGTGATGAGATGCTTGCACTCCCGGAAAGGGAGAGCAGTAAGTTTTGCAATGATATTCTACGATCCTATTAATTTGAATCAACTTGTTTTTTATCCCACAACTGCGACTTTTCTTTTTATGTTTACATTCACCTCCTGCATATATTTTTTGGTTCTCTTAAACCTAAAGATGGTTAAAATGTAAGGTGACAATCAACGATGGTGATGAGATGCTTGCACTCCCGGAAAGGGATAGCAGTAAGTTTTGCAATGATATTCTAGGATCCTTTTAATTTTGATCAACTTGTTTTTTATCCCAGAACTACAACTTTTCTTTTTATGTTTACATTCACCTCCTGCATATATTTTTTGGTTCTCTTGAACCTAAAGATGGTTAAAATGTAAGCTGACATTCAACAGTGGTTATGAGATGCTTGCACTCCCGGAAAGGGAGAGCAGTAAGATTAGCAATGATATTCTACGATCTTATTAACTTCAATCAACTTGTTTTTTATCCCACAACTGCAACTTTTCTTTTTATGTTTACATTCACCTCCTGCATTTATTTTTTGGTTCTCTTGAACCTAAAGATGGTTAAAATGTAAGCTGACAATCAACGGTGGTGATGAGATGCTTGCACTCCCGGAAAGGGAGAGCAGTAAGTTTTGAAATGATATACTAGGATCCTATTAATTTGAATCAACCTGTTTTTTATCCCACAACTGCAACTTTTCTTTTTATGTTTACATTCACCTCCTGCATATATTTTTTGGTTCTCTTGAACCTAAACATGGTTAAAATGAAAGCTGACAAGCAACGGTGGTGATGAGATGCTTGTACTCCCGAAAAGGGGGAGCAGTAAGTTTTGAAATGATATTCTAGGATCCTAGTAATTTGAATCAACTTGTTTTTTATCCCACAACTGCAACTTTTCTTTTTATGTTTACATTCACCTGCATATATTTTTTGGTTCTCTTGAACCTAAAGATGGTTAAAATGTAAGCTAACAACCAACGGTGGTGATGAGATGCTTGAACTCCCGGAAAGGGAGAGCAGTAAGTTTTGAAATGATATTCTAGGATCCTATTAATTTGAATCAACTTGTTTTTTATCCCAGAACTGCAACTTTTCTTTTTATGTTTACATTCACCTCCTGCATATATTTTTTGGTTCTCTTGAACCTAAAGATGGTTAAAATGTAAGCTGACATTCAACAGTGGTTATGAGATGCTTGCACTCCCGGAAAGGGAGAGCAGTAAGATTAGCAATGATATTCTACGATCTTATTAACTTCAATCAACTTGTTTTTTATCCCACAACTGCAACTTTTCTTTTTATGTTTACATTCACCTCCTGCATTTATTTTTTGGTTCTCTTGAACCTAAAGATGGTTAAAATGAAAGCTGACAAGCAACGGTGGTGATGAGATGCTTGTATTCCCGAAAAGGGGGAGCAGTAAGTTTTGAAATGATATTCTAGGATCCTAGTAATTTGAATCAACTTGTTTTTTATCCCACAACTGCAACTTGTCTTTTTATGTTTACATTCACCTCTTGCATATATTTTTTGGTTCTCTTGAACCTAAAGATGGTTAAAATGTAAGCTGACAACCAACGGTGGTGATGAGATGCTTGCACTCCCGGAAAGGGAGAGTAGTAAGTTTTGACATGATATTCTAGGATCCTATTAATTTGAATCAACTTGTTTTTTATCGCACAACTGCAACTTTTCTTTTTATGTTTACATTCACCTCCTGCATATATTTTTTTGTTCTCTTGAACCTAAAGATGGTTAAAATGTAAGCTCACAATCAACGGTGGTGATGAGATGCTTGGACTCCCCGAAAGGGAGAGCAGTAAGTTTTGAAATGATATTCTAGGATCCTATTAATTTGAATCAACTTGTTTTTTAACGCACAACTGCAACTTTTCTTTTTATGTTTACATTCACCTCCTGCATATATTTTTTGGTTCTCTTAAACCTAAAGATGGTTAAAATGTAAGGTGACAAGCAACGGTGGTGATGAGATGCTTGCACTCCCGGAAAGGGGGAGCAGTAAGTTTTGCAATGATATTCTAGGATCCTTTTAATTTTGATCAACTTGTTTTTTATCCCAGAACTACAACTTTTCTTTTTATGTTTACATTCACCTCCTGCATATATTTTTTGGTTCTCTGGAACCTAAAGATGGTTAAAATGTAAGTAGGCAACCAACGGTGGTGATGAGATGCATGCACTCCCGGAAAGGGAGAGTAGTAAGTTTAGCAATGATATTCTACGATCCTATTAACTTCAATCAACTTGTTTTTTGTCCCAGAACTGCAACTTTTCTTTTTATGTTTACTTTCACCTCCTGCATATATTTTATTCTCTGGAACCTAAAGATGGTTAAAATGTAAGCTGGCAACCAACGGTGGTGATGAGATGCATGCACTCCCGGAAAGGGAGAGCAGTAAGTTTTGCAATGATATTCTACGATCCTATTAACTTCAATCAACTTGTTTTTTATCCCAGAACTGCAACTTTTCTTTTTATGTTTACATTCACCTCTTGCATATATTTTTTATTCTCTGGAACCTAAAGATGGTTAAAATGTAAGTAGGCAACCAACGGTGGTGATGGTATGCATGCACTCCCGGAATGGGAGAGCAGTAAGTTTAGCAATGATATTCTACGATCCTATTAACTTCAATCAACTTGTTTTTTGTCCCAGAACTGCAACTTTTCTTTTTATGTTTACATTCACCTCCTGCATATATTTTTTGGTTCTCTTGAACCTAAAGATGGTTAAAATGTAAGCTGGCAACCAATGGTGGTGATGAGATGCATGCACTCCCGGAAAGGGAGAGCAGTAAGTTTTGAAATGATATTCTAGGATCCTATTAATTTGAATCAACTTGTTTTTTAACCCACAACTGCAACTTTTCTTTTTATGTTTACATTCACCTCCTGCATATATTTTTTGGTTCTTTTGAACCTAAAGATGGTTAAAATGTAAGCTGACAATCAACGATGGTGATGAGATGCTTGCACTCCCGGAAAGGGAGAGCTGTAAGTTTTGAAATGATATTCTAGGATCCTATTAATTTGAATCAACTTGTTTTTTATCCCACAATTGCAACTTTTGTTTTTATGTTTACATTCACCTCCTGCATATATTTTTTGGTTCTCTTGAACCTAAAGATGGTTAAAATGTAAGCTGACAATCAACGATGGTGATGAGATGCTTGCACTCCCGGAAAGGGAGAGCAGTAAGTTTTGCAATGATATTCTACGATCCTATTAACTTCAATCAACTTGTTTTTTATCCCAGAACTGCAACTTTTCTTTTTATGTTTACATTCACCTCCTGCATATATTTTTTGGTTCTCTTGAACCTAAAGATGGTTAAAATGTAAGCTGACAATCAACGATGGTGATGAGATGCTTGCACTCCCGGAAAGGGAGAGCAGTAAGTTTTGCAATGATATTCTAGGATCCTTTTAATTTTGATCAACTTGTTTTTTATCCCAGAACTACAACTTTTCTTTTTATGTTTACATTCACCTCCTGCATATATTTTTTGGTTCTCTTGAACCTAAAGATGGTTAAAATGTAAGCTGACAATCAACGATGGTGATGAGATGCTTGCACTCCCGGAAAGGGAGAGCAGTAAGTTTTGCAATGATATTCTACGATCCTATTAATTTGAATCAACTTGTTTTTTATCCCACAACTGCAACTTTTCTTTTTATGTTTACATTCACCTCCTGCATATATTTTTTGGTTCTCTGGAACCTAAAGATGGTTAAAATGTAAGTAGGCAACCAACGGTGGTGATGAGATGCATGCACTCCCGGAAAGGGAGAGTAGTAAGTTTAGCAATGATATTCTACGATCCTATTAACTTCAATCAACTTGTTTTTTGTCCCAGAACTGCAACTT
The DNA here is from genome assembly GCF_951802175.1 of Populus nigra. Lineage (NCBI taxonomy): Eukaryota > Viridiplantae > Streptophyta > Magnoliopsida > Malpighiales > Salicaceae > Populus > Populus nigra. Next base: position 1,771,722 of record NC_084853.1, read on the forward strand.
TTCTTTTTATGTTTACTTTCACCTCCTGCATATATTTTATTCTCTGGAACCTAAAGATGGTTAAAATGTAAGCTGGCAACCAACAGTGGTGATGAGATGCATGCACTCCCGGAAAGGGAGAGCAGTAAGTTTTGCAATGATATTCTACGATCCTATTAACTTCAATCAACTTGTTTTTTATCCCAGAACTGCAACTTTTCTTTTTATGTTTACATTCACCTCTTGCATATATTTTTTATTCTCTGGAACCTAAAGATGGTTAAAATGTAAGTAGGCAACCAACGGTGGTGATGGGATGCATGCACTCCCGGAAAGGGAGAGCAGTAAGTTTAGCAATGATATTCTACGATCCTATTAACTTCAATCAACTTGTTTTTTGTCCCAGAACTGCAACTTTTCTTTTTATGTTTACTTTCACCTCCTGCATATATTTTATTCTATGGAACCTAAAGATGGTTAAAATGTAAGCTGGCAACCAATGGTGGTGATGAGATGCATGCACTCCCGGAAAGGGAGAGCAGTAAGTTTTGAAATGATATTCTAGGATCCTATTAATTTGAATCAACTTGTTCTTTATCCCACAACTGCAACTTTTCTTTTTATGTTTACATTCACCTCCTGCATATATTTTTTGGTTCTCTTGAACCTAAAGATGGTTAAAATGTAAGCTGACAAGCAACGGTGGTGATGAGATGCTTGCACTCCCGGAAAGGGGGAGCAGTAAGTTTTGAAATGATATTCTAGGATCCTAGTAATTTGAATCAACTTGTTTTTTATCCCACAACTGCAACTTTTCTTTTTATGTTTACATTCCCCTCCTGCATATATTTTTTGGTTCTCTTGAACCTAAAGATGGTTAAAATGTAAGCTGACAATCAACGGTGGTGATGAGATGCTTGCACTCCCGGAAAGGGAGAGCAGTAAGTTTTGAAATGATATTCTAGGATCCTATTAATTTGAATCAATTTGTTTTTTATCCCACAACTGTAACTTTTTTTTTATGTTTACATTCACCTCCTGCATATATTTTTTTGTTCTCTTGAACCTAAAGATGGTTAAAATGTAAGCTCACAATCAACGGTGGTGATGAGATGCTTGGACTCCCCGAAAGGGAGAGCAGTAAGTTTTGAAATGATATTCTAGGATCCTATTAATTTGAATCAACTTGTTTTTTATCCCACAACTGCAACTTTTCTTATTATGTTTACATTCACCTCCTGCATATATTTTTTGGTTCTCCTAAACCTAAAGATGGTTAAAATGTAAGGTGACAATCAACGATGGTGATGAGATGCTTGCACTCCCGGAAAGGGGGAGCAGTAAGTTTTGAAATGATATTCTAGGATCCTATTAATTTGAATCAACTTGTTTTTTATCCCACAACTGTAACTTTTCTTTTTATGTTTACATTCACCTCCTGCATATATTTTTTTGTTCTCTTGAACCTAAAGATGGTTAAAATGTAAGCTCACAATCAACGGTGGTGATGAGATGCTTGGACTCCCCGAAAGGGAGAGCAGTAAGTTTTGAAATGATATTCTAGGATCCTATTAATTTGAATCAACTTGTTTTTTATCCCACAACTGCAACTTTTCTTTTTATGTTTACATTCACCTCCTGCATATATTTTTTGGTTCTCTTGAACCTAAAGATGGTTAAAATGTAAGGTGACAATCAACGATGGTGATGAGATGCTTGCACTCCCGGAAAGGGATAGCAGTAAGTTTTGCAATGATATTCTAGGATCCTTTTAATTTTGATCAACTTGTTTTTTATCCCAGAACTACAACTTTTCTTTTTATGTTTACATTCACCTCCTGCATATATTTTTTGGTTCTCTTGAACCTAAAGATGGTTAAAATGTAAGCTGACATTCAACTGTGGTTATGAGATGCTTGCACTCCCGGAAAGGGAGAGCAGTAAGATTAGCAATGATATTCTACGATCTTATTAACTTCAATCAACTTGTTTTTTATCCCACAACTGCAACTTTTCTTTTTATGTTTACATTCACCTCCTGCATTTATTTTTTGGTTCTCTTGAACCTAAAGATGGTTAAAATGTAAGCTGACAATCAACGGTGGTGATGAGATGCTTGCACTCCCGGAAAGGGAGAGCAGTAAGTTTTGAAATGATATACTAGGATCCTATTAATTTGAATCAACTTGTTTTTTATCCCACAACTGCAACTTTTCTTTTTATGTTTACATTCACCTCCTGCATATATTTTTTGGTTCTCTTGAACCTAAACATGGTTAAAATGAAAGCTGACAAGCAACGGTGGTGATGAGATGCTTGTACTCCCGAAAAGGGGGAGCAGTAAGTTTTGAAATGATATTCTAGGATCCTAGTAATTTGAATCAACTTGTTTTTTATCCCACAACTGCAACTTTTCTTTTTATGTTTACATTCACCTCCTGCATATATTTTTTGGTTCTCTTGAACCTAAAGATGGTTAAAATGTAAGCTAACAACCAACGGTGGTGATGAGATGCTTGAACTCCCGGAAAGGGAGAGCAGTAAGTTTTGAAATGATATTCTAGGATCCTATTAATTTGAATCAACTTGTTTTTTTATCCCAGAACTGCAACTTTTCTTTTTATGTTTACATTCACCTCCTGCATATATTTTTTGGTTCTCTTGAACCTAAAGATGGTTAAAATGTAAGCTGACATTCAACAGTGGTTATGAGATGCTTGCACTCCCGGAAAGGGAGAGCAGTAAGATTAGCAATGATATTCTACGATCTTATTAACTTCAATCAACTTGTTTTTTATCCCACAACTGCAACTTTTCTTTTTATGTTTACATTCACCTCCTGCATTTATTTTTTGGTTCTCTTGAACCTAAAGATGGTTAAAATGTAAGCTGACAATCAACGGTGGTGATGAGATGCTTGCACTCCCGGAAAGGGAGAGCAGTAAGTTTTGAAATGATATACTAGGATCCTATTAATTTGAATCAACTTGTTTTTTATCCCACAACTGCAACTTTTCTTTTTATGTTTACATTCACCTCCTGCATATATTTTTTGGTTCTCTTGAACCTAAACATGGTTAAAATGAAAGCTGACAAGCAACGGTGGTGATGAGATGCTTGTACTCCCGAAAAGGGGGAGCAGTAAGTTTTGAAATGATATTCTAGGATCCTAGTAATTTGAATCAACTTGTTTTTTATCCCACAACTGCAACTTTTCTTTTTATGTTTACATTCACCTCCTGCATATATTTTTTGGTTCTCTTGAACCTAAAGATGGTTAAAATGTAAGCTAACAACCAACGGTGGTGATGAGATGCTTGAACTCCCGGAAAGGGAGAGCAGTAAGTTTTGAAATGATATTCTAGGATCCTATTAATTTGAATCAACTTGTTTTTTATCCCAGAACTGCAACTTTTCTTTTTATGTTTACATTCACCTCCTGCATATATTTTTTGGTTCTCTTGAACCTAAAGATGGTTAAAATGTAAGCTGACATTCAACAGTGGTTATGAGATGCTTGCACTCCCGGAAAGGGAGAGCAGTAAGATTAGCAATGATATTCTACGATCTTATTAACTTCAATCAACTTGTTTTTTATCCCACAACTGCAACTTTTCTTTTTATGTTTACATTCACCTCCTGCATTTATTTTTTGGTTCTCTTGAACCTAAAGATGGTTAAAATGAAAGCTGACAAGCAACGGTGGTGATGAGATGCTTGTACTCCCGAAAAGGGGGAGCAGTAAGTTTTGAAATGATATTCTAGGATCCTAGTAATTTGAATCAACTTGTTTTTTATCCCACAACTGCAACTTTTCTTTTTATGTTTACATTCACCTCCTGCATATATTTTTTGGTTCTCTTGAACCTAAAGATGGTTAAAATGTAAGCTGACAACCAACGGTGGTGATGAGATGCTTGCACTCCCGGAAAGGGAGAGTAGTAAGTTTTGACATGATATTCTAGGATCCTATTAATTTGAATCAACTTGTTTTTTATCGCACAACTGCAACTTTTCTTTTTATGTTTACATTCACCTCCTGCATATATTTTTTTGTTCTCTTGAACCTAAAGATGGTTAAAATGTAAGCTCACAATCAACGGTGGTGATGAGATGCTTGGACTCCCCGAAAGGGAGAGCAGTAAGTTTTGAAATGATATTCTAGGATCCTATTAATTTGAATCAACTTGTTTTTTAACGCACAACTGCAACTTTTCTTTTTATGTTTACATTCACCTCCTGCATTTATTTTTTGGTTCTCTTGAACCTAAAGATGGTTAAAATGAAAGCTGACAAGCAACGGTGGTGATGAGATGCTTGTACTCCCGTAAAGGGGGAGCAGTAAGTTTTGAAATGATATTCTAGGATCCTAGTAATTTGAATCAACTTGTTTTTTATCCCACAACTGCAACTTTTCTTTTTATGTTTACATTCACCTCCTGCATATATTTTTTGGTTCTCTTGAACCTAAAGATGGTTAAAATGTAAGCTGACAACCAACGGTGGTGATGAGATGCTTGCACTCCCGGAAAGGGAGAGTAGTAAGTTTTGACATGATATTCTAGGATCCTATTAATTTGAATCAACTTGTTTTTTATCGCACAACTGCAACTTTTCTTTTTATGTTTACATTCACCTCCTGCATATATTTTTTTGTTCTCTTGAACCTAAAGATGGTTAAAATGTAAGCTCACAATCAACGGTGGTGATGAGATGCTTGGACTCCCCGAAAGGGAGAGCAGTAAGTTTTGAAATGATATTCTAGGATCCTATTAATTTGAATCAACTTGTTTTTTAACGCACAACTGCAACTTTTCTTTTTATGTTTACATTCACCTCCTGCATTTATTTTTTGGTTCTCTTGAACCTAAAGATGGTTAAAATGAAAGCTGACAAGCAACGGTGGTGATGAGATGCTTGTACTCCCGTAAAGGGGGAGCAATAAGTTTTGAAATGATATTCTAGGATCCTAGTAATTTGAATCAACTTGTTTTTTATCCCACAACTGCAACTTTTCTTTTTATGTTTACATTCACCTTCTGCATATATTTTTTGGTTCTCTTGAACCTAAAGATGGTTAAAATGTAAGCTGACAACCAACGGTGGTGATGAGATGCTTGCACTCCCGGAAAGGGAGAGCAGTAAGTTTTGACATGATATTATAGGATCCTATTAATTTGAATCAACTTGTTTTTTATCGCACAACTGCAACTTTTCTTTTTATGTTTACATTCACCTCCTGCATATATTTTTTTGTTCTCTTGAACCTAAAGATGGTTAAAATGTAAGCTCACAATCAACGGTGGTGATGAGATGCTTGGACTCCCCGAAAGGGAGAGCAGTAAGTTTTGAAATGATATTCTAGGATCCTATTAATTTGAATCAACTTGTTTTTTATCCCACAACTGAAACTTTTCTTTTTATGTTTACATTCACCTCCTACATATATTTTTTGGTTCTCTTGAACCTAAAGATGGTTAAAATGTAAGCTGACAATCAACGATGGTGATGAGATGCTTGCACTCCCGAAAAGGGAGAGCAGTAAGTTTTGCAATGATATTCTACAATCCTATTAACTTCAATCAACTTGTTTTTTATCCCAGAACTGCAACTTTTCTTTTTATGTTTACATTCACCTCCTGCATATATTTTTTGGTTCTCTTGAACCTAAAGATGGTTAAAATGTAAGCTGACAATCAACGGTGGTGATGAGATGCTTGCACTCCTGGAAAGGGAGAGCAGTAAGTTTTGAAATGATATTCTAGGATCCTATTAATTTGAATCAACTTGTTTTTTAACCCACAACTGCAACTTTTCTTTTTATGTTTACATTCACCTCCTGCATATATTTTTTGGTTCTTTTGAACCTAAAGATGGTTAAAATGTAAGCTGACAATCAACGATGGTGATGAGATGCTTGCACTCCCGGAAAGGGAGAGCTGTAAGTTTTGAAATGATATTCTAGGATCCTATTAATTTGAATCAACTTGTTTTTTATCCCACAATTGCAACTTTTGTTTTTATGTTTACATTCACCTCCTGCATATATTTTTTGGTTCTCTTGAACCTAAAGATGGTTAAAATGTAAGCTGACAATCAACGATGGTGATGAGATGCTTGCACTCCCGGAAAGGGAGAGCAGTAAGTTTTGCAATGATATTCTACGATCCTATTAACTTCAATCAACTTGTTTTTTATCCCAGAACTGCAACTTTTCTTTTTATGTTTACATTCACCTCCTGCATATATTTTTTGGTTCTCTTGAACCTAAAGATGGTTAAAATGTAAGCTGACAATCAACGATGGTGATGAGATGCTTGCACTCCCGGAAAGGGAGAGCAGTAAGTTTTGCAATGATATTCTAGGATCCTTTTAATTTTGATCAACTTGTTTTTTATCCCAGAACTACAACTTTTCTTTTTATGTTTACATTCACCTCCTGCATATATTTTTTGGTTCTCTTGAACCTAAAGATGGTTAAAATGTAAGCTGACAATCAACGATGGTGATGAGATGCTTGCACTCCCGGAAAGGGAGAGCAGTAAGTTTTGCAATGATATTCTACGATCCTATTAATTTGAATCAACTTGTTTTTTATCCCACAACTGCAACTTTTCTTTTTATGTTTACATTCACCTCCTGCATATATTTTTTGGTTCTCTTAAACCTAAAGATGGTTAAAATGTAAGGTGACAATCAACGATGGTGATGAGATGCTTGCACTCCCGGAAAGGGATAGCAGTAAGTTTTGCAATGATATTCTAGGATCCTTTTAATTTTGATCAACTTGTTTTTTATCCCAGAACTACAACTTTTCTTTTTATGTTTACATTCACCTCCTGCATATATTTTTTGGTTCTCTTGAACCTAAAGATGGTTAAAATGTAAGCTGACATTCAACAGTGGTTATGAGATGCTTGCACTCCCGGAAAGGGAGAGCAGTAAGATTAGCAATGATATTCTACGATCTTATTAACTTCAATCAACTTGTTTTTTATCCCACAACTGCAACTTTTCTTTTTATGTTTACATTCACCTCCTGCATTTATTTTTTGGTTCTCTTGAACCTAAAGATGGTTAAAATGTAAGCTGACAATCAACGGTGGTGATGAGATGCTTGCACTCCCGGAAAGGGAGAGCAGTAAGTTTTGAAATGATATACTAGGATCCTATTAATTTGAATCAACTTGTTTTTTATCCCACAACTGCAACTTTTCTTTTTATGTTTACATTCACCTCCTGCATATATTTTTTGGTTCTCTTGAACCTAAAGATGGTTAAAATGAAAGCTGACAAGCAACGGTGGTGATGAGATGCTTGTACTCCCGAAAAGGGGGAGCAGTAAGTTTTGAAATGATATTCTAGGATCCTAGTAATTTGAATCAACTTGTTTTTTATCCCACAACTGCAACTTTTCTTTTTATGTTTACATTCACCTCCTGCATATATTTTTTGGTTCTCTTGAACCTAAAGATGGTTAAAATGTAAGCTAACAACCAACGGTGGTGATGAGATGCTTGAACTCCCGGAAAGGGAGAGCAGTAAGTTTTGAAATGATATTCTACGATCCTATTAATTTGAATCAACTTGTTTTTTATCCCAGAACTGCAACTTTTCTTTTTAAGTTTACATTCACCTCCTGGATATATTTTTTGGTTCTCTTGAACCTAAAGATGGTTAAAATGTAAGCTGACAATCAACGGTGGTGATGAGATGCTTGCACTCCCGGAAAGGGAGAGCAGTAAGTTTTGAAATGATATTCTAGGATCCTATTAATTTGAATCAACTTGTTTTTTATCCCACAACTGCAACTTTTCTTTTTATGTTTACATTCACCTCCTGCATATATTTTTTGGTTCTCTTGAACCTAAAGATGGTTAAAATGTAAGCTGACAACCAACGGTGGTGATGAGATGCTTGCACTCCCGGAAAGGGAGAGCAGTAATTTTTGACATGATATTCTAGGATCCTATTAATTTGAATCAACTTGTTTTTTATCGCACAACTGCAACTTTTCTTTTTATGTTTACATTCGCCTCCTACATATATTTTTTGGTTCTCTTGAACCTAAAGATGGTTAAAATGTAAGCTGACAATCAACGGTGGTGATGAGATGCTTGAACTCCCGGAAAGGGAGAGCAGTAAGTTTTGAAATGATATTCTAGGATCCTAGTAATTTGAATCAACTTGTTTTTTATCCCACAACTGCAACTTTTCTTTTTATGTTTACATTCACCTCCTGCATATATTTTTTGGTTCTCTTGAACCTAAAGATGGTTAAAATGTAAGCTGACAACCAACGGTGGTGATGAGATGCTTGCACTCCCGGAAAGGGAGAGCAGAAAGTTTTGACATGATATTCTAGGATCCTATTAATTTGAATCAACTTGTTTTTTATCGCACAACTGCAACTTTTCTTTTTATGTTTACATTCGCCTCCTCCATATATTTTTTGGTTCTCTTGAACCTAAAGATGGTTAAAATGTAAGCTGAAAATCAACGGTGGTGATGAGATGCTTGAACTCCCGGAAAGGGAGAGCAGTAAGTTTTGCAATGATATTCTACGATCCTATTAACTTCAATCAACTTGTTTTTTATCCCAGAACTGCAACTTTTCTTTTTATGTTTACATTCACCTCCTGCATATATTTTTTGGTTCTCTTGAACCTAAAGATGGTTAAAATGTAAGCTGACAATCAACGATGGTGATGAGATGCTTGCACTCCCGGAAAGGGAGAGCAGTAAGTTTTGCAATGATATTCTACGATCCTATTAACTTCAATCAACTTGTTTTTTATCCCAGAACTGCAACTTTTCTTTTTATGTTTACATTCACCTCCTGCATATATTTTTTGGTTCTCTTAAACCTAAAGATGGTTAAAATGTAAGCTGACAATCAACGATGGTGATGAGATGCTTGCACTCCCGGAAAAGGAGAGCAGTAAGTTTTGCAATGATATTCTACGATCCTATTAACTTCAATCAACTTGTTTTTTATCCCAGAACTGCAACTTTTCTTTTTAAGTTTACATTCACCTCCTGCATATATTTTTTGGTTCTCTTAAACCTAAAGATGGTTAAAATGTAAGGTGACAATCAACGATGGTGATGAGATGCTTGCACTCCCGGAAAGGGATAGCAGTAAGTTTTGCAATGATATTCTAGGATCCTTTTAACTTCAATCAACTTGTTTTTTATCCCAGAACTGCAACTTTTCTTTTTATGTTTACATTCACCTCCTGCATATATTTTTTGGTTCTCTTGAACCTAAAGATGGTTAAAATGTAAGCTGACAATCAACGATGGTGATGAGATGCTTGCACTCCCGGAAAGGGAGAGCAGTAAGTTTTGCAATGATATTCTAGGATCCTTTTAATTTTGATCAACTTGTTTTTTATCCCAGAACTACAACTTTTCTTTTTATGTTTACATTCACCTCCTGCATATATTTTTTGGTTCTCTTGAACCTAAAGATGGTTAAAATGTAAGCTGACAATCAACGATGGTGATGAGATGCTTGCACTCCCGGAAAGGGAGAGCAGTAAGTTTTGCAATGATATTCTACGATCCTATTAATTTGAATCAACTTGTTTTTTATCCCACAACTGCAACTTTTCTTTTTATGTTTACATTCACCTCCTGCATATATTTTTTGGTTCTCTTAAACCTAAAGATGTTTAAAATGTAAGGTGACAATCAACGATGGTGATGAGATGCTTGCATTCCCGGAAAGGGATAGCAGTAAGTTTTGCAATGATATTCTAGGATCCTTTTAATTTTGATCAACTTGTTTTTTATCCCAGAACTACAACTTTTCTTTTTATGTTTACATTCACCTCCTGCATATATTTTTTGGTTCTCTTGAACCTAAAGATGGTTAAAATGTAAGCTGACATTCAACAGTGGTTATGAGATGCTTGCACTCCCGGAAAGGGAGAGCAGTAAGATTAGCAATGATATTCTACGATCTTATTAACTTCAATCAACTTGTTTTTTATCCCACAACTGCAACTTTTCTTTTTATGTTTACATTGACCTCCTGCATTTATTTTTTGGTTCTCTTGAACCTAAAGATGGTTAAAATGTAAGCTGACAATCAACGGTGGTGATGAGATGCTTGCACTCCCGGAAAGGGAGAGCAGTAAGTTTTGAAATGATATTCTAGGATCCTATTAATTTGAATCAACTTGTTTTTTATCCCACAACTGCAACTTTTCTTTTTATGTTTACATTCACCTCCTGCATATATTTTTTGGTTCTCTTGAACCTAAAGATGGTTAAAATGTAAGCTGACAACCAACGGTGGTGATGAGATGCTTGCACTCCCGGAAAGGGAGAGCAGTAAGTTTTGACATGATATTCTAGGATCCTATTAATTTGAATCAACTTGTTTTTTATCGCACAACTGCAACTTTTCTTTTTATGTTTACATTCACCTCCTCCATATATTTTTTGGTTCTCTTGAACCTAAAGATGGTTAAAATGTAAGCTGACAATCAACGGTGGTGATGAGATGCTTGAACTCCCGGAAAGGGAGAGCAGTAAGTTTTGAAATGATATTCTAGGATCCTATTAATTTGAATCAACTTGTTTTTTATCCCACAACTGCAACTTTTCTTTTTATGTTTACATTCACCTCCTGCATATATTTTTTGGTTCTCTTGAACCTAAAGATGGTTAAAATGTAAGCTGACAACCAACGGTGGTGATGAGATGCTTGCACTCCCGGAAAGGGAGAGCAGTAATTTTTGACATGATATTCTAGGATCCTATTAATTTGAATCAACTTGTTTTTTATCGCACAACTGCAACTTTTCTTTTTATGTTTACATTCGCCTCCTACATATATTTTTTGGTTCTCTTGAACCTAAAGATGGTTAAAATGTAAGCTGACAATCAACGGTGGTGATGAGATGCTTGAACTCCCGGAAAGGGAGAGCAGTAAGTTTTGAAATGATATTCTAGGATCCTATTAATTTGAATCAACTTGTTTTTTATCCCACAACTGCAACTTTTCTTTTTATGTTTACATTCACCTCCTGCATATATTTTTTGGTTCTCTTGAACCTAAAGATGGTTAAAATGTAAGCTGACAACCAACGGTGGTGATGAGATGCTTGCACTCCCGGAAAGGGAGAGCAGAAAGTTTTGACATGATATTCTAGGATCCTATTAATTTGAATCAACTTGTTTTTTATCGCACAACTGCAACTTTTCTTTTTATGTTTACATTCGCCTCCTCCATATATTTTTTGGTTCTCTTGAACCTAAAGATGGTTAAAATGTAAGCTGAAAATCAACGGTGGTGATGAGATGCTTGAACTCCCGGAACGGGAGAGCAGTAAGTTTTGAAATGATATTCTAGGATCCTATTAATTTGAATCAACTTGTTTTTTAACCCACAACTGCAACTTTTCTTTTTATGTTTACATTCGCCTCCTACATATATTTTTTGGTTCTCTTGAACCTAAAGATGGTTAAAATGTAAGCTGACAATCAACGATGGTGATGAGATGCTTGCACTCCCGGAAAGGGAGAGCTGTAAGTTTTGAAATGATATTCTAGGATCCTATTAATTTGAATCAACTTGTTTTTTATCCCACAACTGCAACTTTTCTTTTTATGTTTACATTCACCTCCTGCATATATTTTTTGGTTCTCTTGAACCTAAAGATGGTTAAAATGTAAGCTGACAATCAACGATGGTGATGAGATGCTTGCACTCCCGGAAAGGGAGAGCAGTAAGTTTTGCAATGATATTCTACGATCCTATTAACTTCAATCAACTTGTTTTTTATCCCAGAACTGCAACTTTTCTTTTTATGTTTACATTCACCTCCTGCATATATTTTTTGGTTCTCTTAAACCTAAAGATGGTTAAAATGTAAGCTGACAATCAACGATGGTGATGAGATGCTTGCACTCCCGGAAAGGGAGAGCAGTAAGTTTTGCAATGATATTCTACGATCCTATTAACTTCAATCAACTTGTTTTTTATCCCAGAACTCCAACTTTTCTTTTTAAGTTTACATTCACCTCCTGCATATATTTTTTGGTTCTCTTAAACCTAAAGATGGTTAAAATGTAAGGTGACAATCAACGATGGTGATGAGATGCTTGCACTCCCGGAAAGGGATAGCAGTAAGTTTTGCAATGATATTCTAGGATCCTTTTAATTTTGATCAACTTGTTTTTTATCCCAGAACTACAACTTTTCTTTTTATGTTTACATTCACCTCCTGCATATATTTTTTGGTTCTCTTGAACCTAAAGATGGTTAAAATGTAAGCTGACAATCAACGATGGTGATGAGATGCTTGCACTCCCGGAAAGGGATAGCAGTAAGTTTTGCAATGATATTCTAGGATCCTTTTAATTTTGATCAACTTGTTTTTTATCCCAGAACTACAACTTTTCTTTTTATGTTTACATTCACCTCCTCCATATATTTTTTGGTTCTCTTGAACCTAAAGATGGTTAAAATGTAAGCTGACAATCAACGGTGGTGATGAGATGCTTGAACTCCCGGAAAGGGAGAGCAGTAAGTTTTGAAATGATATTCTACGATCCTATTAATTTGAATCAACTTGTTTTTTATCCCACAACTGCAACTTTTCTTTTTATGTTTACATTCATCTCCTGCATATATTTTTTGGTTCTCTTGAACCTAAAGATGGTTAAAATGTAAGCTGACAACCAACGGTGGTGATGAGATGCTTGCACTCCCGGAAAGGGAGAGCAGTAAGATTAGCAATGATATTCTACGATCTTATTAACTTCAATCAACTTGTTTTTTATCCCACAACTGCAACTTTTCTTTTTATGTTTACATTGACCTCCTGCATATATTTTTTGGTTCTCTTGAACCTAAAGATGGTTAAAATGTAAGCTGACAACCAACGGTGGTGATGAGATGCTTGCACTCCCGGAAAGGGAGAGCAGTAAGATTAGCAATGATATTCTACGATCTTATTAACTTCAATCAACTTGTTTTTTATCCCACAACTGCAACTTTTGTTTTTATGTTTACATTGACCTCCTGCATTTATTTTTTGGTTCTCTTGAACCTAAAGATGGTTAAAATGTAAGCTGACAATCAACGGTGGTGATGAGATGCTTGCACTCCCGGAAAGGGAGAGCAGTAAGTTTTGAAATGATATTCTAGGATCCTATTAATTTGAATCAACTTGTTTTTTATCCCACAACTGCAACTTTTCTTTTTATGTTTACATTCACCTCCTGCATATATTTTTTGGTTCTCTTGAACCTAAAGATGGTTAAAATGTAAGCTGACAACCAACGGTGGTGATGAGATGCTTGCACTCCCGGAAAGGGAGAGCAGAAAGTTTTGACATGATATTCTAGGATCCTATTATTTTGAATCAACTTGTTTTTTATCGCACAACTGCAACTTTTCTTTTTATGTTTACATTCGCCTCCTCCATATATTTTTTGGTTCTCTTGAACCTAAAGATGGTTAAAATGTAAGCTGAAAATCAACGGTGGTGATGAGATGCTTGAACTCCCGGAAAGGGAGAGCAGTAAGTTTTGAAATGATATTCTAGGATCCTATTAATTTGAATCAACTTGTTTTTTAACCCACAACTGCAACTTTTCTTTTTATGTTTACATTCGCCTCCTACATATATTTTTTGGTTCTCTTGAACCTAAAGATGGTTAAAATGTAAGCTGACAATCAACGGTGGTGATGAGATGCTTGAACTCCCGGAAAGGGATAGCAGTAAGTTTTGCAATGATATTCTAGGATCCTTTTAATTTTGATCAACTTGTTTTTTATCCCAGAACTACAACTTTTCTTTTTATGTTTACATTCACCTCCTGCATATATTTTTTGGTTCTCTTGAACCTAAAGATGGTTAAAATGTAAGCTGACAATCAACGATGGTGATGAGATGCTTGCACTCCCGGAAAGGGAGAGCTGTAAGTTTTGAAATGATATTCTAGGATCCTATTAATTTGAATCAACTTGTTTTTTATCCCACAACTGCAACTTTTCTTTTTATGTTTACATTCACCTCCTGCATATATTTTTTGGTTCTCTTGAACCTAAAGATGGTTAAAATGTAAGCTGACAATCAACGATGGTGATGAGATGCTTGCACTCCCGGAAAGGGAGAGCAGTAAGTTTTGCAATGATATTCTACGATCCTATTAACTTCAATCAACTTGTTTTTTATCCCAGAACTGCAACTTTTCTTTTTATGTTTACATTCACCTCCTGCATATATTTTTTGGTTCTCTTAAACCTAAAGATGGTTAAAATGTAAGCTGACAATCAACGATGGTGATGAGATGCTTGCACTCCCGGAAAGGGAGAGCAGTAAGTTTTGCAATGATATTCTACGATCCTCTTAACTTCAATCAACTTGTTTTTTATCCCAGAACTCCAACTTTTCTTTTTAAGTTTACATTCACCTCCTGCATATATTTTTTGGTTCTCTTAAACCTAAAGATGGTTAAAATGTAAGGTGACAATCAACGATGGTGATGAGATGCTTGCACTCCCGGAAAGGGATAGCAGTAAGTTTTGCAATGATATTCTAGGATCCTTTTAATTTTGATCAACTTGTTTTTTATCCCAGAACTACAACTTTTCTTTTTATGTTTACATTCACCTCCTGCATATATTTTTTGGTTCTCTTGAACCTAAAGATGGTTAAAATGTAAGCTGACAATCAACGATGATGATGAGATGCTTGCACTCCCGGAAAGGGAGAGCAGTAAGTTTTGCAATGATATTCTACGATCCTATTAATTTGAATCAACTTGTTTTTTATCCCACAACTGCAACTTTTCTTTTTATGTTTACATTCACCTCCTGCATATATTTTTTGGTTCTCTTAAACCTAAAGATGGTTAAAATGTAAGGTGACAATCAACGATGGTGATGAGATGCTTGCACTCCCGGAAAGGGATAGCAGTAAGTTTTGCAATGATATTCTAGGATCCTTTTAATTTTGATCAACTTGCTTTTTATCCCAGAACTACAACTTTTCTTTTTATGTTTACATTCACCTCCTGCATATATTTTTTGGTTCTCTTGAACCTAAAGATGGTTAAAATGTAAGCTGACATTCAACAGTGGTTATGAGATGCTTGCACTCCCGGAAAGGGAGAGCAGTAAGATTAGCAATGATATTCTACGATCTTATTAACTTCAATCAACTTGTTTTTTATCCCACAACTGCAACTTTTCTTTTTATGTTTACATTCACCTCCTGCATTTATTTTTTGGTTCTCTTGAACCTAAAGATGGTTAAAATGTAAGCTGACAACCAACGGTGGTGATGAGATGCTTGCACTCCCGGAAAGGGAGAGCAGTAAGTTTTGACATGATATTCTAGGATCCTATTAATTTGAATCAACTTGTTTTTTATCGCACAACTGCAACTTTTCTTTTTATGTTTACATTCGCCTCCTCCATATATTTTTTGGTTCTCTTGAACCTAAAGATGGTTAAAATGTAAGCTGACAATCAACGGTGGTGATGAGATGCTTGAACTCCCGGAAAGGGAGAGCAGTAAGTTTTGAAATGATATTCTACGATCCTATTAATTTGAATCAACTTGTTTTTTATCCCACAACTGCAACTTTTCTTTTTATGTTTACATTCACCTCCTGCATATATTTTTTGGTTCTCTTGAACCTAAAGATGGTTAAAATGTAAGCTGACAACCAACGGTGGTGATGAGATGCTTGCACTCCCGGAAAGGGAGAGCAGTAAGTTTTGACATGATATTCTAGGATCCTATTAATTTGAATCAACTTGTTTTTTATCGCACAACTGCAACTTTTCTTTTTATGTTTACATTCGCCTCCTCCATATATTTTTTGGTTCTCTTGAACCTAAAGATGGTTAAAATGTAAGCTGACAATCAACGGTGGTGATGAGATGCTTGAACTCCCGGAAAGGGAGAGCAGTAAGTTTTGAAATGATATTCTAGGATCCTATTAATTTGAATCAACTTGTTTTTTATCCCACAACTGCAACTTTTCTTTTTATGTTTACATTCACCTCCTGCATATATTTTTTGGTTCTCTTGAACCTAAAGATGGTTAAAATGTAAGCTGACAATCAACGGTGGTTATGAGATGCTTGCACTCCCGGAAAGGGAGAGCAGTAAGTTTAGCAATGATATTCTACGATCTTATTAACTTCAATCAACTTGTTTTTTATCCCACAATTGCAACTTTTCTTTTTATGTTTACATTCACCTCCTGCATTTATTTTTTGGTTCTCTTGAACCTAAAGATGGTTAAAATGTAAGCTGACAACCAACGGTGGTGATGAGATGCTTGCACTCCCGGAAAGGGAGAGCAGTAAGTTTTGACATGATATTCTAGGATCCTATTAATTTGAATCAACTTGTTTTTTATCGCACAACTGCAACTTTTCTTTTTATGTTTACATTCGCCTCCTCCATATATTTTTTGGTTCTCTTGAACCTAAAGATGGTTAAAATGTAAGCTGACAATCAACGGTGGTGATGAGATGCTTGAACTCCCGGAAAGGGAGAGCAGTAAGTTTTGAAATGATATTCTAGGATCCTATTAATTTGAATCAACTTGTTTTTTATCCCACAACTGCAACTTTTCTTTTTATGTTTACATTCACCTCCTGCATATATTTTTTGGTTCTCTTGAACCTAAAGATGGTTAAAATGTAAGCTGACAATCAACGGTGGTTATGAGATGCTTGCACTCCCGGAAAGGGAGAGCAGTAAGTTTAGCAATGATATTCTACGATCTTATTAACTTCAATCAACTTGTTTTTTATCCCACAAGTGCAACTTTTCTTTTTATGTTTACATTCACCTCCGGCATATATTTTTTGGTTCTCTTGAACCTAAAGATGGTTAAAATGTAAGCTGACAATCAACGGTGGTGATGAGATGCTTGCACTCCCGGAAAGGGATAGCAGTAAGTTTTGCAATGATATTCTACGATCTTATTAACTTCAATCAACTTGTTTTTTATCCCACAAGTGCAACTTTTCTTTTTATGTTTACATTCACCTCCTGCATTTATTTTTTGGTTCTCTTGAACCTAAAGATGGTTAAAATGTAAGCTGACAATCAACGGTGGTGATGAGATGCTTGCACTCCCGGAAAGGGAGAGCAGTAAGTTTTGAAATGATATTCTAGGATCCTATTAATTTGAATCAACTTGTTTTTTATCCCACAACTGCAACTTTTCTTTTTATGTTTACATTCACCTCCTGCATATATTTTTTGGTTCTCTTGAACCTAAAGATGGTTAAAATGTAAGCTGACAATCAACGGTGGTTATGAGATGCTTGCACTCCCGGAAAGGGAGAGCAGTAAGTTTAGCAATGATATTCTACGATCTTATTAACTTCAATCAACTTGTTTTTTATCCCACAAGTGCAACTTTTCTTTTTATGTTTACATTCACCTCCTGCATTTATTTTTTGGTTCTCTTGAACCTAAAGATGGTTAAAATGTAAGCTGACAACCAACGGTGGTGATGAGATGCTTGCACTCCCGGAAAGGGAGAGCAGTAAGTTTTGCAATGATATTCTACGATCCTATTAATTTTGATCAACTTGTTTTTTATCCCAGAACTACAACTTTTCTTTTTATGTTTACATTCACCTCCTGCATATATTTTTTGGTTCTCTTGAACCTAAAGATGGTTAAAATGTAAGCTGACATTCAACAGTGGTTATGAGATGCTTGCACTCCCGGAAAGGGAGAGCAGTAAGATTAGCAATGATATTCTACGATCTTATTAACTTCAATCAACTTGTTTTTTATCCCACAACTGCAACTTTTCTTTTTATGTTTACATTCACCTCCTGCATTTATTTTTTGGTTCTCTTGAACCTAAAGATGGTTAAAATGTAAGCTGACAACCAACGGTGGTGATGAGATGCTTGCACTCCCGGAAAGGGAGAGCAGTAAGTTTTGACATGATATTCTAGGATCCTATTAATTTGAATCAACTTGTTTTTTATCCCACAACTGCAACTTTTCTTTTTATGTTTACATTCACCTCCTGCATATATTTTTTGGTTCTCTTGAACCTAAAGATGGTTAAAATGTAAGCTGACAACCAACGGTGGTGATGAGATGCTTGCACTCCCGGAAAGGGAGAGCAAAAAGTTTTGACATGATATTCTAGGATCCTATTAATTTGAATCAACTTGTTTTTTATCGCACAACTGCAACTTTTCTTTTTATGTTTACATTCGCCTCCTCCATATATTTTTTGGTTCTCTTGAACCTAAAGATGGTTAAAATATAAGCTGACATTCAACAGTGGTTATGAGATGCTTGCACTCCCGGAAAGGGAGAGCAGTAAGATTACCAATGATATTCTACGATCTTATTAACTTCAATCAACTTGTTTTTTATCCCACAACTGCAACTTTTCTTTTTATGTTTACATTCACCTCCGGCATATATTTTTTGGTTCTCTTGAACCTAAAGATGGTTAAAATGTAAGCTGACAATCAACGGTGGTGATGAGATGCTTGCACTCCCGGAAAGGGATAGCAGTAAGTTTTGCAATGATATTCTACGATCTTATTAACTTCAATCAACTTGTTTTTTATCCCACAAGTGCAACTTTTCTTTTTATGTTTACATTCACCTCCGGCATATATTTTTTGGTTCTCTTGAACCTAAAGATGGTTAAAATGTAAGCTGACAATCAACGGTGGTGATGAGATGCTTGCACTCCCGGAAAGGGATAGCAGTAAGTTTTGCAATGATATTCTAGGATCCTTTTAATTTTGATCAACTTGTTTTTTATCCCACAATTGCAACTTTTGTTTTTATGTTTACATTCACCTCCTGCATATATTTTTTGGTTCTCTTAAACCTAAAGATGGTTAAAATGTAAGCTGACAATCAACGATGGTGATGAGATGCTTGCACTCCCGGAAAGGGAGAGCAGTAAGTTTTGCAATGATATTCTACGATCCTATTAACTTCAATCAACTTGTTTTTTATCCCAGAACTCCAACTTTTCTTTTTAAGTTTACATTCACCTCCTGCATATATTTTTTGGTTCTCTTAAACCTAAAGATGGTTAAAATGTAAGGTGACAATCAACGATGGTGATGAGATGCTTGCACTCCCGGAAAGGGATAGCAGTAAGTTTTGCAATGATATTCTAGGATCCTTTTAATTTTGATCAACTTGTTTTTTATCCCAGAACTACAACTTTTCTTTTTATGTTTACATTCACCTCCTGCATATATTTTTTGGTTCTCTTGAACCTAAAGATGGTTAAAATGTAAGCTGACAATCAACGATGATGATGAGATGCTTGCACTCCCGGAAAGGGAGAGCAGTAAGTTTTGCAATGATATTTTACGATCCTATTAATTTTGATCAACTTGTTTTTTATCCCAGAACTACAACTTTTCTTTTTATGTTTACATTCACCTCCTGCATATATTTTTTGGTTCTCTTGAACCTAAAGATGGTTAAAATGTAAGCTGACATTCAACAGTGGTTATGAGATGCTTGCACTCCCGGAAAGGGAGAGCAGTAAGATTAGCAATGATATTCTACGATCTTATTAACTTCAATCAACTTGTTTTTTATCCCACAACTGCAACTTTTCTTTTTATGTTTACATTCACCTCCTGCATTTATTTTTTGGTTCTCTTGAACCTAAAGATGGTTAAAATGTAAGCTGACAACCAACGGTGGTGATGAGATGCTTGCACTCCCGGAAAGGGAGAGCAATAAGTTTTGACATGATATTCTAGGATCCTATTAATTTGAATCAACTTGTTTTTTATCGCACAACTGCAACTTTTCTTTTTCTGTTTACATTCGCCTCCTCCATATATTTTTTGGTTCTCTTGAACCTAAAGATGGTTAAAATGTAAGCTGACAATCAACGGTGGTGATGAGATGCTTGAACTCCCGGAAAGGGAGAGCAGTAAGTTTTGAAATGATATTCTACGATCCTATTAATTTGAATCAACTTGTTTTTTATCCCACAACTGCAACTTTTCTTTTTATGTTTACATTCACCTCCTGCATATATTTTTTGGTTCTCTTGAACCTAAAGATGGTTAAAATGTAAGCTGACAACCAACGGTGGTGATGAGATGCTTGCACTCCCGGAAAGGGAGAGCAGTAAGTTTTGACATGATATTCTAGGATCCTATTAATTTGAATCAACTTGTTTTTTATCGCACAACTGCAACTTTTCTTTTTATGTTTACATTCGCCTCCTCCATATATTTTTTGGTTCTCTTGAACCTAAAGATGGTTAAAATGTAAGCTGACAATCAACGGTGGTGATGAGATGCTTGAACTCCCGGAAAGGGAGAGCAGTAAGTTTTGAAATGATATTCTAGGATCCTATTAATTTGAATCAACTTGTTTTTTATCCCACAACTGCAACTTTTCTTTTTATGTTTACATTCACCTCCTGCATATATTTTTTGGTTCTCTTGAACCTAAAGATGGTTAAAATGTAAGCTGACAATCAACGGTGGTTATGAGATGCTTGCACTCCCGGAAAGGGAGAGCAGTAAGATTACCAATGATATTCTACGATCTTATTAACTTCAATCAACTTGTTTTTTATCCCACAACTGCAACTTTTCTTTTTATGTTTACATTCACCTCCTGCATTTATTTTTTGGTTCTCTTGAACCTAAAGATGGTTAAAATGTAAGCTGACAACCAACGGTGGTGATGAGATGCTTGCACTCCCGGAAAGGGAGAGCAGTAAGTTTTGACATGATATTCTAGGATCCTATTAATTTGAATCAACTTGTTTTTTATCGCACAACTGCAACTTTTCTTTTTATGTTTACATTCGCCTCCTCCATATATTTTTTGGTTCTCTTGAACCTAAAGATGGTTAAAATGTAAGCTGACAATCAACGGTGGTGATGAGATGCTTGAACTCCCGGAAAGGGAGAGCAGTAAGTTTTGAAATGATATTCTAGGATCCTATTAATTTGAATCAACTTGTTTTTTATCCCACAACTGCAACTTTTCTTTTTATGTTTACATTCACCTCCTGCATATATTTTTTGGTTCTCTTGAACCTAAAGATGGTTAAAATGTAAGCTGACAATCAACGGTGGTTATGAGATGCTTGCACTCCCGGAAAGGGAGAGCAGTAAGTTTAGCAATGATATTCTACGATCTTATTAACTTCAATCAACTTGTTTTTTATCCCACAAGTGCAACTTTTCCTTTTATGTTTACATTCACCTCCGGCATATATTTTTTGGTTCTCTTGAACCTAAAGATGGTTAAAATGTAAGCTGACAATCAACGGTGGTGATGAGATGCTTGCACTACCGGAAAGGGATAGCAGTAAGTTTTGCAATGATATTCTACGATCTTATTAACTTCAATCAACTTGTTTTTTATCCCACAAGTGCAACTTTTCTTTTTATGTTTACATTCACCTCCTGCATTTATTTTTTGGTTCTCTTGAACCTAAAGATGGTTAAAATGTAAGCTGACAATCAACGGTGGTGATGAGATGCTTGCACTCCCGGAAAGGGAGAGCAGTAAGTTTTGAAATGATATTCTAGGATCCTATTAATTTGAATCAACTTGTTTTTTATCCCACAACTGCAACTTTTCTTTTTATGTTTACATTCACCTCCTGCATATATTTTTTGGTTCTCTTGAACCTAAAGATGGTTAAAATGTAAGCTGACAATCAACGGTGGTTATGAGATGCTTGCACTCCCGGAAAGGGAGAGCAGTAAGATTACCAATGATATTCTACGATCTTATTAACTTCAATCAACTTGTTTTTTATCCCACAACTGCAACTTTTCTTTTTATGTTTACATTCACCTCCTGCATTTATTTTTTGGTTCTCTTGAACCTAAAGATGGTTAAAATGTAAGCTGACAACCAACGGTGGTGATGAGATGCTTGCACTCCCGGAAAGGGAGAGCAGTAAGTTTTGACATGATATTCTAGGATCCTATTAATTTGAATCAACTTGTTTTTTATCGCACAACTGCAACTTTTCTTTTTATGTTTACATTCGCCTCCTCCATATATTTTTTGGTTCTCTTGAACCTAAAGATGGTTAAAATGTAAGCTGACAATCAACGGTGGTGATGAGATGCTTGAACTCCCGGAAAGGGAGAGCAGTAAGTTTTGAAATGATATTCTAGGATCCTATTAATTTGAATCAACTTGTTTTTTATCCCACAACTGCAACTTTTCTTTTTATGTTTACATTCACCTCCTGCATATATTTTTTGGTTCTCTTGAACCTAAAGATGGTTAAAATGTAAGCTGACAATCAACGGTGGTTATGAGATGCTTGCACTCCCGGAAAGGGAGAGCAGTAAGTTTAGCAATGATATTCTACGATCTTATTAACTTCAATCAACTTGTTTTTTATCCCACAAGTGCAACTTTTCCTTTTATGTTTACATTCACCTCCGGCATATATTTTTTGGTTCTCTTGAACCTAAAGATGGTTAAAATGTAAGCTGACAATCAACGGTGGTGATGAGATGCTTGCACTACCGGAAAGGGATAGCAGTAAGTTTTGCAATGATATTCTACGATCTTATTAACTTCAATCAACTTGTTTTTTATCCCACAAGTGCAACTTTTCTTTTTATGTTTACATTCACCTCCTGCATTTATTTTTTGGTTCTCTTGAACCTAAAGATGGTTAAAATGTAAGCTGACAATCAACGGTGGTGATGAGATGCTTGCACTCCCGGAAAGGGAGAGCAGTAAGTTTTGAAATGATATTCTAGGATCCTATTAATTTGAATCAACTTGTTTTTTATCCCACAACTGCAACTTTTCTTTTTATGTTTACATTCACCTCCTGCATATATTTTTTGGTTCTCTTGAACCTAAAGATGGTTAAAATGTAAGCTGACAATCAACGGTGGTTATGAGATGCTTGCACTCCCGGAAAGGGAGAGCAGTAAGTTTAGCAATGATATTCTACGATCTTATTAACTTCAATCAACTTGTTTTTTATCCCACAAGTGCAACTTTTCTTTTTATGTTTACATTCACCTCCTGCATTTATTTTTTGGTTCTCTTGAACCTAAAGATGGTTAAAATGTAAGCTGACAATCAACGGTGGTGATGAGATGCTTGCACTCCCGGAAAGGGAGAGCAGTAAGTTTTGAAATGATATTCTAGGATCCTATTAATTTGAATCAACTTGTTTTTTATCCCACAACTGCAACTTTTCTTTTTATGTTTACATTCACCTCCTGCATATATTTTTTGGTTCTCTTGAACCTAAAGATGGTTAAAATGTAAGCTGACAACCAACGGTGGTGATGAGATGCTTGCACTCCCGGAAAGGGAGAGCAAAAAGTTTTGACATGATATTCTAGGATCCTATTAATTTGAATCAACTTGTTTTTTATCGCACAACTGCAACTTTTCTTTTTATGTTTACATTCGCCTCCTCCATATATTTTTTGGTTCTCTTGAACCTAAAGATGGTTAAAATATAAGCTGACATTCAACAGTGGTTATGAGATGCTTGCACTCCCGGAAAGGGAGAGCAGTAAGTTTAGCAATGATATTCTACGATCTTATTAACTTCAATCAACTTGTTTTTTATCCCACAAGTGCAACTTTTCTTTTTATGTTTACATTCACCTCCTGCATTTATTTTTTGGTTCTCTTGAACCTAAAGATGGTTAAAATGTAAGCTGACAATCAACGGTGGTGATGAGATGCTTGCACTCCCGGAAAGGGAGAGCAGTAAGTTTTGAAATGATATTCTAGGATCCTATTAATTTGAATCAACTTGTTTTTTATCCCACAACTGCAACTTTTCTTTTTATGTTTACATTCACCTCCTGCATATATTTTTTGGTTCTCTTGAACCTAAAGATGGTTAAAATGTAAGCTGACAACCAACGGTGGTGATGAGATGCTTGCACTCCCGGAAAGGGAGAGCAAAAAGTTTTGACATGATATTCTAGGATCCTATTAATTTGAATCAACTTGTTTTTTATCGCACAACTGCAACTTTTCTTTTTATGTTTACATTCGCCTCCTCCATATATTTTTTGGTTCTCTTGAACCTAAAGATGGTTAAAATATAAGCTGACATTCAACAGTGGTTATGAGATGCTTGCACTCCCGGAAAGGGAGAGCAGTAAGATTACCAATGATATTCTACGATCTTATTAACTTCAATCAACTTGTTTTTTATCCCACAACTGCAACTTTTCTTTTTATGTTTACATTCACCTCCGGCATATATTTTTTGGTTCTCTTGAACCTAAAGATGGTTAAAATGTAAGCTGACAATCAACGGTGGTGATGAGATGCTTGCACTCCCGGAAAGGGATAGCAGTAAGTTTTGCAATGATATTCTACGATCTTATTAACTTCAATCAACTTGTTTTTTATCCCACAAGTGCAACTTTTCTTTTTATGTTTACATTCACCTCCGGCATATATTTTTTGGTTCTCTTGAACCTAAAGATGGTTAAAATGTAAGCTGACAATCAACGGTGGTGATGAGATGCTTGCACTCCCGGAAAGGGATAGCAGTAAGTTTTGCAATGATATTCTAGGATCCTTTTAATTTTGATCAACTTGTTTTTTATCCCAGAACTACAACTTTTCTTTTTATCTTTACATTCACCTCCTGCATATATTTTTTGGTTCTCTTGAACCTAAAGATGGTTAAAATGTAAGCTGACATTCAACAGTGGTTATGAGATGCTTGCACTCCCGGAAAGGGAGAGCAGTAAGATTACCAATGATATTCTACGATCTTATTAACTTCAATCAACTTGTTTTTTATCCCACAACTGCAACTTTTCTTTTTATGTTTACATTCACCTCCTGCATATATTTTTTGGTTCTCTTGAACCTAAAAATGGTTAAAATGTAAGCTGACAATCAACGGTGGTGATGAGATGCTTGAACTCCCGGAAAGGGAGAGCAGTAAGTTTTGAAATGATATTCTAGGATCCTATTAATTTGAATCAACTTGTTTTTTATCCCACAACTGCAACTTTTCTTTTTATGTTTACATTCACCTCCTGCATATATTTTTTGGTTCTCTTGAACCTAAAGATGGTTAAAATGTAAGCTGACAACCAACGGTGGTGATGAGATGCTTGCACTCCCGGAATGGGAGAGCAGTAAGTTTTGACATGATATTCTAGGATCCTATTAATTTGAATCAACTTGTTTTTTATCGCACAACTGCAACTTTTCTTTTTATGTTTACATTCACCTCCTGCATATATTTTTTGGTTCTCTTGAACCTAAAGATGGTTAAAATGTAAGCTGACAACCAACGGTGGTGATGAGATGCTTGCACTCCCGGAAAGGGAGAGCAGTAAGTTTTGACATGATATTCTAGGATCCTATTAATTTGAATCAACTTGATTTTTATCGCACAACTGCAACTTTTCTTTTTATGTTTACATTCGCCTCCTCCATATATTTTTTGGTTCTCTTGAACCTAAAGATGGTTAAAATGTAAGCTGACAATCAACGGTGGTGATGAGATGCTTGAACTCCCGGAAAGGGAGAGCAGTAAGTTTTGAAATGATATTCTAGGATCCTATTAATTTGAATCAACTTGTTTTTTATCCCACAACTGCAACTTTTCTTTTTATGTTTACATTCACCTCCTGCATATATTTTTTTGTTCTCTTGAACCTAAAGATGGTTAAAATGTAAGCTGACAATCAACGGTGGTTATGAGATGCTTGCACTCCCGGAAAGGGAGAGCAGTAAGTTTAGCAATGATATTCTACGATCTTATTAACTTCAATCAACTTGTTTTTTATCCCACAAGTGCAACTTTTCTTTTTATGTTTACATTCACCTCCTGCATTTATTTTTTGGTTCTCTTGAACCTAAAGATGGTTAAAATGTAAGCTGACAACCAATGGTGGTGATGAGATGCTTGCACTCCCGGAAAGGGAGAGCAGTAAGTTTTGACATGATATTCTAGGATCCTATTAATTTGAATCAACTTGTTTTTTATCGCACAACTGCAACTTTTCTTTTTATGTTTACATTCGCCTCCTCCATATATTTTTTGGTTCTCTTGAACCTAAAGATGGTTAAAATGTAAGCTGACAATCAACGGTGGTGATGAGATGCTTGAACTCCCGGAAAGGGAGAGCAGTAAGTTTTGAAATGATATTCTAGGATCCTATTAATTTGAATCAACTTGTTTTTTATCCCACAACTGCAACTTTTCTTTTTATGTTTACATTCACCTCCTGCATATATTTTTTGGTTCTCTTGAACCTAAAGATGGTTAAAATGTAAGCTGACAATCAACGGTGGTTATGAGATGCTTGCACTCCCGGAAAGGGAGAGCAGTAAGTTTAGCAATGATATTCTACGATCTTATTAACTTCAATCAACTTGTTTTTTATCCCACAACTG
Organism: Populus nigra; assembly: GCF_951802175.1. NCBI lineage: Eukaryota > Viridiplantae > Streptophyta > Magnoliopsida > Malpighiales > Salicaceae > Populus > Populus nigra. The sequence continues at coordinate 1,798,109 of NC_084853.1, forward strand.
CAACTTTTCTTTTTATGTTTACATTCACCTCCGGCATATATTTTTTGGTTCTCTTGAACCTAAAGATGGTTAAAATGTAAGCTGACAATCAACGGTGGTGATGAGATGCTTGCACTCCCGGAAAGGGATAGCAGTAAGTTTTGCAATGATATTCTACGATCTTATTAACTTCAATCAACTTGTTTTTTATCCCACAAGTGCAACTTTTCTTTTTATGTTTACATTCACCTCCGGCATATATTTTTTGGTTCTCTTGAACCTAAAGATGGTTAAAATGTAAGCTGACAATCAACGGTGGTGATGAGATGCTTGCACTCCCGGAAAGGGATAGCAGTAAGTTTTGCAATGATATTCTAGGATCCTTTTAATTTTTATCAACTTGTTTTTTATCCCAGAACTACAACTTTTCTTTTTATATTTACATTCACCTCCTGCATATATTTTTTGGTTCTCTTGAACCTAAAGATGGTTAAAATGTAAGCTGACAATCAACGGTGGTGATGAGATGCTTGCACTCCCGGAAAGGGAGAGCAGTAAGTTTTGAAATGATATTCTATGATCCTATTAATTTGAATCAACTTGTTTTTTATCCCACAACTGCAACTTTTCTTTTTATGTTTACATTCACCTCCTGCATATATTTTTTGGTTCTCTTGAACCTAAAGATGGTTAAAATGTAAGCTGACAATCAACGGTGGTGATGAGATGCTTGCACTCCCGGAAAGGGAGAGCAGTAAGTTTTGAAATGATATTCTAGGATCCTATTAATTTGAATCAACTTGTTTTTTATCCCACAACTGCAACTTTTCTTTTTATGTTTACATTCACCTCCTGCATATATTTTTTGGTTCTCTTGAACCTAAAGATGGTTAAAATGAAAGCTGACAAGCAACGGTGGTGATGAGATGCTTGCACTCCCGGAAAGGGGGAGCAGTAAGTTTTGAAATGATATTCTAGGATCCTAGTAATTTGAATCAACTTGTTTTTTATCCCACAACTGCAACTTTTCTTTTTATGTTTACATTCACCTCCTGCATATATTTTTTGGTTCTCTTGAACCTAAAGATGGTTAAAATGTAAGCTGACATTCAACAGTGGTTATGAGATGCTTGCACTCCCGGAAAGGGAGAGCAGTAAGATTACCAATGATATTCTACGATCTTATTAACTTCAATCAACTTGTTTTTTATCCCACAACTGCAACTTTTCTTTTTATGTTTACATTCACCTCCGGCATATATTTTTTGGTTCTCTTGAACCTAAAGATGGTTAAAATGTAAGCTGACAATCAACGGTGGTGATGAGATGCTTGCACTCCCGGAAAGGGATAGCAGTAAGTTTTGCAATGATATTCTACGATCTTATTAACTTCAATCAACTTGTTTTTTATCCCACAAGTGCAACTTTTCTTTTTATGTTTACATTCACCTCCGGCATATATTTTTTGGTTCTCTTGAACCTAAAGATGGTTAAAATGTAAGCTGACAATCAACGGTGGTGATGAGATGCTTGCACTCCCGGAAAGGGATAGCAGTAAGTTTTGCAATGATATTCTAGGATCCTTTTAATTTTGATCAACTTGTTTTTTATCCCAGAACTACAACTTTTCTTTTTATCTTTACATTCACCTCCTGCATATATTTTTTGGTTCTCTTGAACCTAAAGATGGTTAAAATGTAAGCTGACATTCAACAGTGGTTATGAGATGCTTGCACTCCCGGAAAGGGAGAGCAGTAAGATTACCAATGATATTCTACGATCTTATTAACTTCAATCAACTTGTTTTTTATCCCACAACTGCAACTTTTCTTTTTATGTTTACATTCACCTCCTGCATATATTTTTTGGTTCTCTTGAACCTAAAAATGGTTAAAATGTAAGCTGACAATCAACGGTGGTGATGAGATGCTTGAACTCCCGGAAAGGGAGAGCAGTAAGTTTTGAAATGATATTCTAGGATCCTATTAATTTGAATCAACTTGTTTTTTATCCCACAACTGCAACTTTTCTTTTTATGTTTACATTCACCTCCTGCATATATTTTTTGGTTCTCTTGAACCTAAAGATGGTTAAAATGTAAGCTGACAACCAACGGTGGTGATGAGATGCTTGCACTCCCGGAATGGGAGAGCAGTAAGTTTTGACATGATATTCTAGGATCCTATTAATTTGAATCAACTTGTTTTTTATCGCACAACTGCAACTTTTCTTTTTATGTTTACATTCACCTCCTGCATATATTTTTTGGTTCTCTTGAACCTAAAGATGGTTAAAATGTAAGCTGACAACCAACGGTGGTGATGAGATGCTTGCACTCCCGGAAAGGGAGAGCAGTAAGTTTTGACATGATATTCTAGGATCCTATTAATTTGAATCAACTTGATTTTTATCGCACAACTGCAACTTTTCTTTTTATGTTTACATTCGCCTCCTCCATATATTTTTTGGTTCTCTTGAACCTAAAGATGGTTAAAATGTAAGCTGACAATCAACGGTGGTGATGAGATGCTTGAACTCCCGGAAAGGGAGAGCAGTAAGTTTTGAAATGATATTCTAGGATCCTATTAATTTGAATCAACTTGTTTTTTATCCCACAACTGCAACTTTTCTTTTTATGTTTACATTCACCTCCTGCATATATTTTTTGGTTCTCTTGAACCTAAAGATGGTTAAAATGTAAGCTGACAATCAACGGTGGTTATGAGATGCTTGCACTCCCGGAAAGGGAGAGCAGTAAGATTACCAATGATATTCTACGATCTTATTAACTTCAATCAACTTGTTTTTTATCCCACAACTGCAACTTTTCTTTTTATGTTTACATTCACCTCCTGCATTTATTTTTTGGTTCTCTTGAACCTAAAGATGGTTAAAATGTAAGCTGACAACCAACGGTGGTGATGAGATGCTTGAACTCCCGGAAAGGGAGAGCAGTAAGTTTTGACATGATATTCTAGGATCCTATTAATTTGAATCAACTTGTTTTTTATCGCACAACTGCAACTTTTCTTTTTATGTTTACATTCGCCTCCTCCATATATTTTTTGGTTCTCTTGAACCTAAAGATGGTTAAAATGTAAGCTGACAATCAACGGTGGTGATGAGATGCTTGAACTCCCGGAAAGGGAGAGCAGTAAGTTTTGAAATGATATTCTAGGATCCTATTAATTTGAATCAACTTGTTTTTTATCCCACAACTGCAACTTTTCTTTTTATGTTTACATTCACCTCCTGCATATATTTTTTGGTTCTCTTGAACCTAAAGATGGTTAAAATGTAAGCTGACAATCAACGGTGGTTATGAGATGCTTGCACTCCCGGAAAGGGAGAGCAGTAAGTTTAGCAATGATATTCTACGATCTTATTAACTTCAATCAACTTGTTTTTTATCCCACAAGTGCAACTTTTCCTTTTATGTTTACATTCACCTCCGGCATATATTTTTTGGTTCTCTTGAACCTAAAGATGGTTAAAATGTAAGCTGACAATCAACGGTGGTGATGAGATGCTTGCACTACCGGAAAGGGAGAGCAGTAAGTTTTGAAATGATATTCTACGATCCTATTAATTTGAATCAACTTGTTTTTTATCCTACAACTGCAACTTTTCTTTTTATGTTTACATTCACCTCCTGCATATATTTTTTGGTTCTCTTGAACCTAAAGATGGTTAAAATGTAAGCTGACAATCAACGGTGGTGATGAGATGCTTGAACTCCCGGAAAGGGAGAGCAGTAAGTTTTGAAATGATATTCTAGGATCCTATTAATTTGAATCAACTTGTTTTTTATCCCACAACTGCAACTTTTCTTTTTATGTTTACATTCACCTCCTGCATATATTTTTTGGTTCTCTTGAACCTAAAGATGGTTAAAATGTAAGCTGACAATCAACGGTGGTTATGAGATGCTTGCACTCCCGGAAAGGGAGAGCAGTAAGTTTAGCAATGATATTCTACGATCTTATTAACTTCAATCAACTTGTTTTTTATCCCACAACTGCAACTTTTCTTTTTATGTTTACATTCACCTCCGGCATATATTTTTTGGTTCTCTTGAACCTAAAGATGGTTAAAATGTAAGCTGACAATCAACGGTGGTGATGAGATGCTTGCACTCCCGGAAAGGGATAGCAGTAAGTTTTGCAATGATATTCTACGATCTTATTAACTTCAATCAACTTGTTTTTTATCCCACAAGTGCAACTTTTCTTTTTATGTTTACATTCACCTCCGGCATATATTTTTTGGTTCTCTTGAACCTAAAGATGGTTAAAATGTAAGCTGACAATCAACGGTGGTGATGAGATGCTTGCACTCCCGGAAAGGGATAGCAGTAAGTTTTGCAATGATATTCTAGGATCCTTTTAATTTTTATCAACTTGTTTTTTATCCCAGAACTACAACTTTTCTTTTTATATTTACATTCACCTCCTGCATATATTTTTTGGTTCTCTTGAACCTAAAGATGGTTAAAATGTAAGCTGACAATCAACGGTGGTGATGAGATGCTTGCACTCCCGGAAAGGGAGAGCAGTAAGTTTTGAAATGATATTCTATGATCCTATTAATTTGAATCAACTTGTTTTTTATCCCACAACTGCAACTTTTCTTTTTATGTTTACATTCACCTCCTGCATATATTTTTTGGTTCTCTTGAACCTAAAGATGGTTAAAATGTAAGCTGACAATCAACGGTGGTGATGAGATGCTTGCACTCCCGGAAAGGGAGAGCAGTAAGTTTTGAAATGATATTCTAGGATCCTATTAATTTGAATCAACTTGTTTTTTATCCCACAACTGCAACTTTTCTTTTTATGTTTACATTCACCTCCTGCATATATTTTTTGGTTCTCTTGAACCTAAAGATGGTTAAAATGAAAGCTGACAAGCAACGGTGGTGATGAGATGCTTGCACTCCCGGAAAGGGGGAGCAGTAAGTTTTGAAATGATATTCTAGGATCCTAGTAATTTGAATCAACTTGTTTTTTATCCCACAACTGCAACTTTTCTTTTTATGTTTACATTCACCTCCTGCATATATTTTTTGGTTCTCTTGAACCTAAAGATGGTTAAAATGTAAGCTGACATTCAACAGTGGTTATGAGATGCTTGCACTCCCGGAAAGGGAGAGCAGTAAGATTACCAATGATATTCTACGATCTTATTAACTTCAATCAACTTGTTTTTTATCCCACAACTGCAACTTTTCTTTTTATGTTTACATTCACCTCCGGCATATATTTTTTGGTTCTCTTGAACCTAAAGATGGTTAAAATGTAAGCTGACAATCAACGGTGGTGATGAGATGCTTGCACTCCCGGAAAGGGATAGCAGTAAGTTTTGCAATGATATTCTACGATCTTATTAACTTCAATCAACTTGTTTTTTATCCCACAAGTGCAACTTTTCTTTTTATGTTTACATTCACCTCCGGCATATATTTTTTGGTTCTCTTGAACCTAAAGATGGTTAAAATGTAAGCTGACAATCAACGGTGGTGATGAGATGCTTGCACTCCCGGAAAGGGATAGCAGTAAGTTTTGCAATGATATTCTAGGATCCTTTTAATTTTGATCAACTTGTTTTTTATCCCAGAACTACAACTTTTCTTTTTATCTTTACATTCACCTCCTGCATATATTTTTTGGTTCTCTTGAACCTAAAGATGGTTAAAATGTAAGCTGACATTCAACAGTGGTTATGAGATGCTTGCACTCCCGGAAAGGGAGAGCAGTAAGATTACCAATGATATTCTACGATCTTATTAACTTCAATCAACTTGTTTTTTATCCCACAACTGCAACTTTTCTTTTTATGTTTACATTCACCTCCTGCATATATTTTTTGGTTCTCTTGAACCTAAAAATGGTTAAAATGTAAGCTGACAATCAACGGTGGTGATGAGATGCTTGAACTCCCGGAAAGGGAGAGCAGTAAGTTTTGAAATGATATTCTAGGATCCTATTAATTTGAATCAACTTGTTTTTTATCCCACAACTGCAACTTTTCTTTTTATGTTTACATTCACCTCCTGCATATATTTTTTGGTTCTCTTGAACCTAAAGATGGTTAAAATGTAAGCTGACAACCAACGGTGGTGATGAGATGCTTGCACTCCCGGAATGGGAGAGCAGTAAGTTTTGACATGATATTCTAGGATCCTATTAATTTGAATCAACTTGTTTTTTATCGCACAACTGCAACTTTTCTTTTTATGTTTACATTCACCTCCTGCATATATTTTTTGGTTCTCTTGAACCTAAAGATGGTTAAAATGTAAGCTGACAACCAACGGTGGTGATGAGATGCTTGCACTCCCGGAAAGGGAGAGCAGTAAGTTTTGACATGATATTCTAGGATCCTATTAATTTGAATCAACTTGATTTTTATCGCACAACTGCAACTTTTCTTTTTATGTTTACATTCGCCTCCTCCATATATTTTTTGGTTCTCTTGAACCTAAAGATGGTTAAAATGTAAGCTGACAATCAACGGTGGTGATGAGATGCTTGAACTCCCGGAAAGGGAGAGCAGTAAGTTTTGAAATGATATTCTAGGATCCTATTAATTTGAATCAACTTGTTTTTTATCCCACAACTGCAACTTTTCTTTTTATGTTTACATTCACCTCCTGCATATATTTTTTGGTTCTCTTGAACCTAAAGATGGTTAAAATGTAAGCTGACAATCAACGGTGGTTATGAGATGCTTGCACTCCCGGAAAGGGAGAGCAGTAAGATTACCAATGATATTCTACGATCTTATTAACTTCAATCAACTTGTTTTTTATCCCACAACTGCAACTTTTCTTTTTATGTTTACATTCACCTCCTGCATTTATTTTTTGGTTCTCTTGAACCTAAAGATGGTTAAAATGTAAGCTGACAACCAACGGTGGTGATGAGATGCTTGAACTCCCGGAAAGGGAGAGCAGTAAGTTTTGACATGATATTCTAGGATCCTATTAATTTGAATCAACTTGTTTTTTATCGCACAACTGCAACTTTTCTTTTTATGTTTACATTCGCCTCCTCCATATATTTTTTGGTTCTCTTGAACCTAAAGATGGTTAAAATGTAAGCTGACAATCAACGGTGGTGATGAGATGCTTGAACTCCCGGAAAGGGAGAGCAGTAAGTTTTGAAATGATATTCTAGGATCCTATTAATTTGAATCAACTTGTTTTTTATCCCACAACTGCAACTTTTCTTTTTATGTTTACATTCACCTCCTGCATATATTTTTTGGTTCTCTTGAACCTAAAGATGGTTAAAATGTAAGCTGACAATCAACGGTGGTTATGAGATGCTTGCACTCCCGGAAAGGGAGAGCAGTAAGTTTAGCAATGATATTCTACGATCTTATTAACTTCAATCAACTTGTTTTTTATCCCACAAGTGCAACTTTTCCTTTTATGTTTACATTCACCTCCGGCATATATTTTTTGGTTCTCTTGAACCTAAAGATGGTTAAAATGTAAGCTGACAATCAACGGTGGTGATGAGATGCTTGCACTACCGGAAAGGGAGAGCAGTAAGTTTTGAAATGATATTCTACGATCCTATTAATTTGAATCAACTTGTTTTTTATCCTACAACTGCAACTTTTCTTTTTATGTTTACATTCACCTCCTGCATATATTTTTTGGTTCTCTTGAACCTAAAGATGGTTAAAATGTAAGCTGACAATCAACGGTGGTGATGAGATGCTTGCACTCCCGGAAAGGGATAGCAGTAAGTTTTGCAATGATATTCTAGGATCCTTTTAATTTTGATCAACTTGTTTTTTATCCCAGAACTCCAACTTTTCTTTTTATGTTTACATTCACCTCCTGCATATATTTTTTGGTTCTCTTGAACCTAAAGATGGTTAAAATGTAAGCTGACATTCAACAGTGGTTATGAGATGCTTGCACTCCCGGAAAGGGAGAGCAGTAAGATTACCAATGATATTCTACGATCTTATTAACTTCAATCAACTTGTTTTTTATCCCACAACTGCAACTTTTCTTTTTATGTTTACATTCACCTCCTGCATTTATTTTTTGGTTCTCTTGAACCTAAAGATGGTTAAAATGTAAGCTGACAAGCAACGGTGGTGATGAGATGCTTGCACTCCCGGAAAGGGGGAGCAGTAAGTTTTGAAATGATATTCTAGGATCCTAGTAATTTGAATCAACTTGTTTTTTATCCCACAACTGCAACTTTTCTTTTTATGTTTACATTCATCTCCTGCATATATTTTTTGGTTCTCTTGAACCTAAAGATGGTTAAAATGTAAGCTGACAACCAACGGTGGTGATGAGATGCTTGCACTCCCGGAAAGGGAGAGCACTAAGTTTTGACATGATATTCTAGGATCCTATTAATTTGAATCAACTTGTTTTTTATCGCACAACTGCAACTTTTCTTTTTATGTTTACATTCGCCTCCTACATATATTTTTTTGGTTCTCTTGAACCTAAAAATGGTTAAAATGTAAGCTGACAATCAACGGTGGTGATGAGATGCTTGAACTCCCGGAAAGGGAGAGCAGTAAGTTTTGAAATGATATTCTAGGATCCTATTAATTTGAATCAACTTGTTTTTTATCCCACAACTGCAACTTTTCTTTTTATGTTTACATTCACCTCCTGCATATATTTTTTGGTTCTCTTGAACCTAAAGATGGTTAAAATGTAAGCTGACAATCAACGGTGGTGATGAGATGCTTGCACTCCCGGAAAGGGAGAGCAGTAAGTTTTGAAATGATATTCTAGGATCCTATTAATTTTAATCAACTTGTTTTTTATCCCACAACTGCAACTTTTCTTTTTATGTTTACATTCACCTCCTGCATACATTTTTTGGTTCTCTTGAACCTAAAGAAGGTTAAAATGTAAGCAGGCAACCAACGGTGGTGATGAGATGCATGCATTCCCGGAAAGGGAGAGCAGTAAGTTTAGCAATGATATTCTACGATCCTATTAACTTCGATCAACTTGTTTTTTGTCCCAGAACTGCAACTTTTCTTTTTATGTTTACATTCACCTCCTGCATATATTTTTTGGTTCTCTTGAACCGAAAGATGGTTAAAATGTAAGCTGACAATCAACGGTGGTGATGAGATGCTTGCACTCCCGGAAAGGGGGAGCAGTAAGTTTTGAAATGATATTCTAGGATCCTATTAATTTGAATCAACTTGTTTTTATCCCAGAACTGCAACTTTTCTTTTTATGTTTACATTCACCTCCTGCATATATTTTTTGGTTCTCTTGAACCTAGAGATGGTTAAAATGTAAGCTGACAATCAACGGTGGTGATGAGATGCTTGCACTCCCGGAAAGGGGGAGCAGTAAGTTTTGAAATGATATTCTACGATCCTATTAATTTGAATCAACTTGTTTTTATCCCAGAACTGCAACTTTTCTTTTTATGTTTACATTCACCTCCTGCATATATTTTTTGGTTCTCTTGAACCTAAAGATGGTTAAAATGTAAGCTGACAATCAACGGTGGTGATGAGATGCTTGCACTTCCGGAAAGGGAGAGCAGTAAGTTTTGAAATGATATTCTACGATCCTATTAATTTCAATCAACTTGTTTTTATCCCAGAACTGCAACTTTTCTTTTTATGTTTACATTCACCTCCTGCATATATTTTTTGGTTCTCTTGAACCTAAAGATGGTTAAAATGTAAGCTGACAATCAACGGTGGTGATGAGATGCTTGTACTCCCGGAAAGGGAGAGCAGTAAGTTTTGAAATGATATTCTAGGATCCTATTAATTTGAATCAACTTGTTTTTTATCCCACAACTGTAACTTTTCTTTTTATGTTTACATTCACCTCCTGCATATATTTTTTGGTTCTCTTGAACCTAAAGATGGTTAAAATGTAAGCTGACAATCAACGATGGTGATGAGATGCTTGCACTCCCGGAAAGGGAGAGCTGTAAGTTTTGAAATGATATTCTAGGATCCTATTAATTTGAATCAACTTGTTTTTATCCCAGAACTGCAACTTTTCTTTTTATGTTTACATTCACCTCCTGCATATATTTTTTGGTTCTCTTGAACCTAAAGATGGTTAAAATGTAAGCTGACAATCAACGGTGGTGATGAGATGCTTGTACTCCCGGAAAGGGAGAGCAGTAAGTTTTGAAATGATATTCTAGGATCCTATTAATTTGAATCAACTTGTTTTTTATCCCACAACTGCAACTTTTCTTTTTATGTTTACATTCACCTCCTGCATATATTTTTTGGTTCTCTTGAACCTAAAGATGGTTAAAATGTAAGCTGACAATCAACGGTGGTTATGAGATGCTTGCACTCCCGGAAAGGGAGAGCAGTAAGTTTAGCAATGATATTCTACGATCTTATTAACTTCAATCAACTTGTTTTTTATCCCACAAGTGCAACTTTTCTTTTTTTGTTTACATTCACCTCCTGCATATATTTTTTGGTTCTCTTGAACCTAGAGATGGTTAAAATGTAAGCTGACAATCAACGGTGGTTATGAGATGCTTGCACTCCCGGAAAGGGGGAGCAGTAAGTTTAGCAATGATATTCTACGATCTTATTAACTTCAATCAACTTGTTTTTATCCCAGAACTGCAACTTTTCTTTTTATGTTTACATTCACCTCCTGCATATATTTTTTGGTTCTCTTGAACCTAAAGATGGTTAAAATGTAAGCTGACAATCAACGGTGGTGATGAGATGCTTGCACTCCCGGAAAGGGAGAGCAGTAAGTTTTGAAATGATATTCTAGGATCCTATTAATTTGAATCAACTTGTTTTTATCCCACAACTGCAACTTTTCTTTTTATGTTTACATTCACCTCCTGCATATATTTTTTGATTCTCTTGAACCTAAAGATGGTTAAAATGTAAGCTGACAATCAACGATGGTGATGAGATGCTTGCACTCCCGGAAAGGGAGAGCAGTAAGTTTTGACATGATATTCTAGGATCCTATTAACTTCAATCAACTTGTTTTTTATCCCACAACTGCAACATTTCTTTTTATGTTTACATTCGCCTACTACATATATTTTTTGGTTCTCTTGAACCTAAAGATGGTTAAAATGTAAGCTGACAATCAACGGTGGTGATGAGATGCTTGCACTCCCGGAAAGGGAGAGCAGTAAGTTTTGAAATGATATTCTAGGATCCTATTAATTTGAATCAACTTGTTTTTTATCCCACAACTGCAACTTTTCTTTTTATGTTTACATTCACCTCCTGCATATATTTTTTGGTTCTCTTGAACCTAAAGATGGTTAAAATGTAAGCTGACAACCAACGGTGGTGATGAGATGCTTGCACTCCCGGAAAGGGGGAGCAGTAAGTTTTGAAATGATATTCTAGGATCCTATTAATTTGAATCAACTTGTTTTTTATCCCACAACTGCAACTTTTCTTTTTATGTTTACATTCACCTCCTGCATATATTTTTTGGTTCTCTTGAACCTACAGATGGTTAAAATGTAAGCTGACAACCAACGGTGGTGATGAGATGCTTGCACTCCCGGAAAGGGAGAGCAGTAAGTTTTGAAATGATACTCTAGGATCCTATTAATTTGAATCAACTTGTTTTTTATCCCACAACTGCAACTTTTCTTTTTATGTTTACATTCACCTCCTGCATATATTTTTTGGTTCTCTTGAACCTAGAGATGGTTAAAATGTAAGCTGACAATCAACGGTGGTGATGAGATGCTTGCACTCCCGGAAAGGGGGAGCAGTAAGTTTTGAAATGATATTCTAGGATCCTATTAATTTGAATCAACTTGTTTTTTATCCCACAACTGCAACTTTTCTTTTTATGTTTACATTCACCTCCTGCATATATTTTTTGGTTCTCTTGAACCTAGAGATGGTTAAAATGTAAGCTGACAATCAACGGTGGTGATGAGATGCTTGCACTCCCGGAAAGGGGGAGCAGTAAGTTTTGAAATGATACTCTAGGATCCTATTAATTTGAATCAACTTGTTTTTTATCCCACAACTGCAACTTTTCTTTTTATGTTTACATTCACCTCCTGCATATATTTTTTGGTTCTCTTGAACCTAGAGATGGTTAAAATGTAAGCTGACAATCAACGGTGGTGATGAGATGCTTGCACTCCCGGAAAGGGGGAGCAGTAAGTTTTGAAATGATATTCTAGGATCCTATTAATTTGAATCAACTTGTTTTTTATCCCACAACTGCAACTTTTCTTTTTATGTTTACATTCACCTCCTGCATATATTTTTTGGTTCTCTTGAACCTAAAGATGGTTAAAATGTAAGCTGACAACCAACGGTGGTGATGAGATGCTTGCACTCCCGGAAAGGGGGAGCAGTAAGTTTTGAAATGATATTCTAGGATCCTATTAATTTGAATCAACTTGTTTTTTATCCCACAACTGCAACTTTTCTTTTTATGTTTACATTCACCTCCTGCATATATTTTTTGGTTCTCTTGAACCTAAAGATGGTTAAAATGTAAGCTGACAATCAACGGTGGTTATGAGATGCTTGCACTCCCGGAAAGCGAGAGCAGTAAGTTTAGCAATGATATTCTACGATCTTACTAACTTCAATCAACTTGTTTTTTATCCCACAAGTGCAACTTTTCTTTTTATGTTTACATTCACCTCCTGCATATATTTTTTGGTTCTCTTGAACCTAGAGATGGTTAAAATGTAAGCTGACAATCAACGGTGGTGATGAGATGCTTGCACTCCCGGAAAGGGGGAGTAGTAAGTTTTGAAATGATATTCTAGGATCCTATTAATTTGAATCAACTTGTTTTTTATCCCACAACTGCAACTTTTCTTTTTATGTTTACATTCACCTCCTGCATATATTTTTTGGTTCTCTTGAACCTAAAGATGGTTAAAATGTAAGCTGACAACCAACGGTGGTGATGAGATGCTTGCACTCCCGGAAAGGGGGAGCAGTAAGTTTTGAAATGATATTCTAGGATCCTATGAATTTGAATCAACTTGTTTTTTATCCCACAACTGCAACTTTTCTTTTTATGTTTACATTCACCTCCTGCATATATTTTTTGGTTCTCTTGAACCTACAGATGGTTAAAATGTAAGCTGACAACCAATGGTGGTGATGAGATGCTTGCACTCCCGGAAAGGGAGAGCAGTAAGTTTTGAAATGATACTCTAGGATCCTATTAATTTGAATCAACTTGTTTTTTATCCCACAACTGCAACTTTTCTTTTTATGTTTACATTCACCTCCTGCATATATTTTTTGGTTCTCTTGAACCTAAAGATGGTTAAAATGTAAGCTGACAACCAACGGTGGTGATGAGATGCTTGCACTCCCGGAAAGGGGGAGCAGTAAGTTTTGAAATGATATTCTAGGATCCTATTAATTTGAATCAACTTGTTTTTTATCCCACAACTGCAACTTTTCTTTTTATGTTTACATTCACCTCCTGCATATATTTTTTGGTTCTCTTGAACCTAAAGATGGTTAAAATGTAAGCTGACAATCAACGGTGGTTATGAGATGCTTGCACTCCCGGAAAGCGAGAGCAGTAAGTTTAGCAATGATATTCTACGATCTTATTAACTTCAATCAACTTGTTTTTTATCCCACAAGTGCAACTTTTCTTTTTATGTTTACATTCACCTCCTGCATATATTTTTTGGTTCTCTTGAACCTAGAGATGGTTAAAATGTAAGCTGACAATCAACGGTGGTGATGAGATGCTTGCACTCCCGGAAAGGCGGAGTAGTAAGTTTTGAAATGATATTCTAGGATCCTATTAATTTGAATCAACTTGTTTTTATCCTAGAACTGCAACTTTTCTTTTTATGTTTACATTCACCTCCTGCATATATTTTTTGGTTCTCTTGAACCTAAAGATGGTTAAAATGTAAGCTGACAACCAACGGTGGTCATGAGATGCTTGTACTCCCGGAAAGGGAGAGCAGTAAGTTTTGAAATGATATTCTAGGATCCTATTAATTTGAATCAACTTGTTTTGTATCCCACAACTGCAACTTTTCTTTTTATGTTTACATTCACTTCCTGCATATATTTTTTGGTTCTCTTGAACCTAAAGATGGTTAAAATGTAAGCTGACAATCAACGGTGGTTATGAGATGCTTGCACTCCCGGAAAGGGAGAGCAGTAAGTTTTGCAATGATATTCTACGATCCTATTAACTTCAATCAACTTGTTTTTTATCCCAGAACTGCAACTTTTCTTTTTATGTTTACATTCACCTCCTGCATATATTTTTTGGTTCTCTTGAACCTAAAGATGGTTAAAATGTAAGCTGACAATCAACGGTGGTGATGAGATGCTTGCACTCCCGGAAAGGCGGAGTAGTAAGTTTTGAAATGATATTCTAGGATCCTATTAATTTGAATCAACTTGTTTTTATCCTAGAACTGCAACTTTTCTTTTTATGTTTACATTCACCTCCTGCATATATTTTTTGGTTCTCTTGAACCTAAAGATGGTTAAAATGTAAGCTGACAATCAATGGTGGTCATGAGATGCTTGCACTCCCGGAAAGGGAGAGCAGTAAGTTTTGAAATGATATTCTAGGATCCTATTAATTTGAATCAACTTGTTTTGTATCCCACAACTGCAACTTTTCTTTTTATGTTTACATTCACCTCCTGCATATATTTTTTGGTTCTCTTGAACCTAAAGATGGTTAAAATGTAAGCTGACAATCAACGGTGGTTATGAGATGCTTGCACTCCCGGAAAGGGAGAGCAGTAAGTTTTGCAATGATATTCTACGATCCTATTAACTTCAATCAACTTGTTTTTTATCCCAGAACTGCAACTTTTCTTTTTATGTTTACATTCACCTCCTGCATATATTTTTTGGTTCTCTTGAACCTAAAGATGGTTAAAATGTAAGCTGACAATCAACGGTGGTGATGAGATGCTTGCACTCCCGGAAAGGGGGAGCAGTAAGTTTTGAAATGATATTCTAGGATCCTATTAATTTGAATCAACTTGTTTTTATCCCACAACTGCAACTTTTCTTTTTATGTTTACATTCCCCTCCTGCATATATTTTTTGATTCTCTTGAACCTAAAGATGGTTAAAATGTAAGCTGACAATCAACGGTGGTGATGAGATGCTTGTACTCCCGGAAAGGGAGAGCAGTAAGTTTTGAAATGATATTCTAGGATCCTATTAATTTGAATCAACTTGTTTTTTATCCCACAACTGCAACTTTTCTTTTTATGTTTACATTCACCTCCTGCATATATTTTTTGGTTCTCTTGAACCTAAAGATGGTTAAAATGTAAGCTGACAATCAACGGTGGTTATGAGATGCTTGCACTCCCGGAAAGGGAGAGCAGTAAGTTTTGCAATGATATTCTACGATCCTATTAACTTCAATCAACTTGTTTTTTATCCCAGAACTGCAACTTTTCTTTTTATGTTTACATTCACCTCCTGCATATATTTTTTGGTTCTCTTGAACCTAAAGATGGTTAAAATGTAAGCTGACAATCAACGGTGGTGATGAGATGCTTGCACTCCCGGAAAGGGGGAGCAGTAAGTTTTGAAATGATATTCTAGGATCCTATTAATTTGAATCAACTTGTTTTTATCCCACAACTGCAACTTTTCTTTTTATGTTTACATTCCCCTCCTGCATATATTTTTTGATTCTCTTGAACCTAAAGATGGTTAAAATGTAAGCTGACAATCAACGGTGGTGATGAGATGCTTGTACTCCCGGAAAGGGAGAGCAGTAAGTTTTGAAATGATATTCTAGGATCCTATTAATTTGAATCAACTTGTTTTTTATCCCACAACTGCAACTTTTCTTTTTATGTTTACATTCACCTCCTGCATATATTTTTTGGTTCTCTTGAACCTACAGATGGTTAAAATGTAAGCTGACAACCAACGGTGGTGATGAGATGCTTGCACTCCCGGAAAGGGGGAGCAGTAAGTTTTGAAATGATATTCTAGGATCCTATTAATTTGAATCAACTTGTTTTTTATCCCACAACTGCAACTTTTCTTTTTATGTTTACATTCACCTCCTGCATATATTTTTTGGTTCTCTTGAACCTAAAGATGGTTAAAATGTAAGCTGACAATCAACAGTGGTGATGAGATGCTTGCACTCCCGAAAAGGGGGAGCAGTAAGTTTTTAAATGATATTCTAGGATCCTATTAATTTGAATCAACTTGTTTTTTATCCCACAACTGCAACATTTCTTTTTATGTTTACATTCGCCTCCTGCATATATTTTTTGGTTCTCTTGAACCTAAAGATGGTTAAAATGTAAGCTGACAATCAACGGTGGTGATGAGATGCTTGCACTCCCGGAAAGGGGGAGCAGTAAGTTTTTAAATGATATTCTAGGATCCTATTAATTTGAATCAACTTGTTTTTTATCCCACAACTGCAACATTTCTTTTTATGTTTACATTCGCCTCCTGCATATATTTTTTGGTTCTCATGAACCTAAAGATGGTTAAAATGTAAGCAGGCAACCAACGGTGGTGATGAGATGCTTGCATTCCCGGAAAGGGAGAGCAGTAAGTTTAGCAATGATATTCTACGATCTTATTAACTTCAATCAACTTGTTTTTTATCCCACAAGTGCAACTTTTCTTTTTATGTTTACATTCACCTCCTGCATATATTTTTTGGTTCTCTTGAACCTAAAGATGGTTAAAATGTAAGCTGACATTCAACAGTGGTTATGAGATGCTTGCACTCCCGGAAAGGGAGAGCAGTAAGATTAGCAATGATATTCTACGATCCTATTAACTTCAATCAACTTGTTTTTTATCCCAGAACTGCAACTTTTCTTTTTATGTTTACATTCACCTCCTGCATATATTTTTTGGTTCTCTTGAACCTAAAGATGGTTAAAATGTAAGCTGACAATCAACGGTGGTGATGAGATGCTTGCACTCCCGGAAAGGGGGAGCAGTAAGTTTTGAAATGATATTCTAGGATCCTATTAATTTGAATCAACTTGTTTTTTATCCCACAACTGCAACATTTCTTTTTATGTTTACAGTCACCTCCTGCATATATTTTTTGGTTCTCTTGAACCTAAAGATGGTTAAAATGTAAGCTGACAATCAACGGTGGTGATGAGATGCTTGCACTCCCGGAAAGGGGGAGCAGTAAGTTTTGAAATGATATTCTAGGATCCTATTAA
The DNA here is from genome assembly GCF_951802175.1 of Populus nigra. NCBI lineage: Eukaryota > Viridiplantae > Streptophyta > Magnoliopsida > Malpighiales > Salicaceae > Populus > Populus nigra. The sequence goes on from NC_084853.1 coordinate 1,815,268, forward strand.
TTTGAATCAACTTGTTTTTATCCCACAACTGCAACATTTCTTTTTATGTTTACATTCGCCTCCTGCATATATTTTTTGGTTCTCTTGAACCTAAAGATGGTTAAAATGTAAGCTGACAATCAACGGTGGTGATGAGATGCTTGCACTCCCGGAAAGGGGGAGCAGTAAGTTTTTAAATGATATTCTAGGATCCTATTAATTTGAATCAACTTGTTTTTTATCCCACAACTGCAACATTTCTTTTTATGTTTACATTCGCCTCCTGCATATATTTTTTGGTTCTCATGAACCTAAAGATGGTTAAAATGTAAGCAGGCAACCAACGGTGGTGATGAGATGCTTGCATTCCCGGAAAGGGAGAGCAGTAAGTTTAGCAATGATATTCTACGATCTTATTAACTTCAATCAACTTGTTTTTTATCCCACAAGTGCAACTTTTCTTTTTTTGTTTACATTCACCTCCTGCATATATTTTTTGCTTCTCTTGAACCTAAAGATGGTTAAAATGTAAGCTGACAATCAACGATGGTGATGAGATGCTTGCACTCCCGGAAAGGGAAAGCAGTAAGTTTTGACATGATATTCTAGGATCCTATTAATTTGAATCAACTTGTTTTTTATCCCACAACTGCAACTTTTCTTTTTATGTTTACATTCACCTCCTGCATATATTTTTTGGTTCTCTTGAACCTAAAGATGGTTAAAATGTAAGCTGACAATCAACGGTGGTTATGAGATGCTTGCACTCCCGGAAAGGGAGAGCAGTAAGTTTTGCAATGATATTCTACGATCCTATTAACTTCAATCAACTTGTTTTTTATCCCAGAACTGCAACTTTTCTTTTTATGTTTACATTCACCTCCTGCATATATTTTTTGGTTCTCTTGAACCTAAAGATGGTTAAAATGTAAGCTGACAATCAACGGTGGTGATGAGATGCTTGCACTCCCGGAAAGGGGGAGCAGTAAGTTTTGAAATGATATTCTAGGATCCTATTAATTTGAATCAACTTGTTTTTTATCCCACAACTGCAACATTTCTTTTTATGTTTACAGTCACCTCCTGCATATATTTTTTGGTTCTCTTGAACCTAAAGATGGTTAAAATGTAAGCTGACAATCAACGGTGGTGATGAGATGCTTGCACTCCCGGAAAGGGGGAGCAGTAAGTTTTGAAATGATATTCTAGGATCCTATTAATTTGAATCAACTTGTTTTTATCCCACAACTGCAACTTTTCTTTTTATGTTTACATTCACCTCCTGCATATATTTTTTGGTTCTCTTGAACCTAAAGATGGTTAAAATGTAAGCTGACAATCAACGATGGTGATGAGATGCTTGCACTCCTGGAAAGGGAGAGCAGTAAGTTTTGACATGATATTCTAGGATCCTATTAATTTGAATCAACTTGTTTTTTATCCCACAACTGCAACATTTCTTTTTATGTTTACATTCGCCTCCTACATATATTTTTTGGTTCTCTTGAACCTAAAGATGGTTAAAATGTAAGCTGACAATCAACGGTGGTCATGAGATGCTTGTACTCCCGGAAAGGGAGAGCAGTAAGTTTTGAAATGATATTCTACGATCCTATTAATTTGAATCAACTTGTTTTTTATCCCACAACTGCAACTTTTCTTTTTATGTTTACATTCACCTCCTGCATATATTTTTTGGTTCTCTTGAACCTAAAGATGGTTAAAATGTAAGCTGACAATCAACGGTGGTTATGAGATGCTTGCACTCCCGGAAAGGGAGAGCAGTAAGTTTTGCAATGATATTCTACGATCCTATTAACTTCAATCAACTTGTTTTTTATCCCAGAACTGCAACTTTTCTTTTTATGTTTACATTCACCTCCTGCATATATTTTTTGGTTCTCTTGAACCTAAAGATGGTTAAAATGTAAGCTGACAATCAACGGTGGTGATGAGATGCTTGCACTCCCGGAAAGGGGGAGCAGTAAGTTTTGAAATGATATTCTAGGATCCTATTAATTTGAATCAACTTGTTTTTTATCCCACAACTGCAACATTTCTTTTTATGTTTACAGTCACCTCCTGCATATATTTTTTGGTTCTCTTGAACCTAAAGATGGTTAAAATGTAAGCTGACAATCAACGGTGGTGATGAGATGCTTGCACTCCCGGAAAGGGGGAGCAGTAAGTTTTGAAATGATATTCTAGGATCCTATTAATTTGAATCAACTTGTTTTTATCCCACAACTGCAACTTTTCTTTTTATGTTTACATTCACCTCCTGCATATATTTTTTGGTTCTCTTGAACCTAAAGATGGTTAAAATGTAAGCTGACAATCAACGATGGTGATGAGATGCTTGCACTCCTGGAAAGGGAGAGCAGTAAGTTTTGACATGATATTCTAGGATCCTATTAATTTGAATCAACTTGTTTTTTATCCGACAACTGCAACATTTCTTTTTATGTTTACATTCGCCTCCTACATATATTTTTTGGTTCTCTTGAACCTAAAGATGGTTAAAATGTAAGCTGACAATCAACGGTGGTCATGAGATGCTTGTACTCCCGGAAAGGGAGAGCAGTAAGTTTTGAAATGATATTCTAGGATCCTATTAATTTGAATCAACTTGTTTTTTATCCCACAACTGCAACTTTTCTTTTTATGTTTACATTCACCTCCTGCATATATTTTTTGGTTCTCTTGAACCTAAAGATGGTTAAAATGTAAGCTGACAATCAACGGTGGTTATGAGATGCTTGCACTCCCGGAAAGGGAGAGCAGTAAGTTTTGCAATGATATTCTACGATCCTATTAACTTCAATCAACTTGTTTTTTATCCCAGAACTGCAACTTTTCTTTTTATGTTTACATTCACCTCCTGCATATATTTTTTGGTTCTCTTGAACCTAAAGATGGTTAAAATGTAAGCTGACAATCAACGGTGGTGATGAGATGCTTGCACTCCCGGAAAGGGGGAGCAGTAAGTTTTGAAATGATATTCTAGGATCCTATTAATTTGAATCAACTTGTTTTTTATCCCACAACTGCAACATTTCTTTTTATGTTTACATTCACCTCCTGCATATATTTTTTGGTTCTCTTGAACCTAAAGATGGTTAAAATGTAAGCTGACAATCAACGGTGGTGATGAGATTCTTCCACTCCCGGAAAGGGGGCGCAGTAAGTTTTGAAATGATATTCTAGGATCCTATTAATTTGAATCAACTTGTTTTTATCCCACAACTGCAACTTTTCTTTTTATGTTTACATTCACCTCCTGCATATATTTTTTGGTTCTCTTGAACCTAAAGATGGTTAAAATGTAAGCTGACAATCAACGATTGTGATGAGATGCTTGCACTCCCGGAAAGGGAGACCAGTAAGTTTTGACATGATATTCTAGGATCCTATTAATTTGAATCAACTTGTTTTTTATCCCACAACTGCAACATTTCTTTTTATGTTTACATTCGCCTCCTGCATATATTTTTTGGTTCTCTTGAACCTAAAGATGGTTAAAATGTAAGCTGACAATCAACGATGGTGATGAGATGCTTGCACTCCCGGAAAGGGAGACCAGTAAGTTTTGACATGATATTCTACGATCTTATTAACTTCAATCAACTTGTTTTTTATCCCACAAGTGCAACTTTTCTTTTTATGTTTACATTCACCTCCTGCATACATTTTTTGGTTCTCTTGAACCTAAAGAAGGTTAAAATGTAAGCAGGCAACCAACGGTGGTGATGAGATGCATGCATTCCCGGAAAGGGAGAGCAGTAAGTTTAGCAATGATATTCTACGATCCTATTAACTTCGATCAACTTGTTTTTTGTCCCAGAACTGCAACTTTTCTTTTTATGTTTACATTCACCTCCTGCATATATTTTTTGGTTCTCTTGAACCTAAAGATGGTTAAAATGTAAGCTGACAATCAACGGTGGTGATGAGATGCTTGCACTCCCGGAAAGGGAGAGCAGTAAGTTTTGACATGATATTCTAGGATCCTATTAATTTGAATCAACTTGTTTTTTATCCCACAACTGCAACTTTTCTTTTTATGTTTACATTCACCTCCTGCATATATTTTTTGGTTCTCTTGAACCTAAAGATGGTTAAAATGTAAGCTGACAATCAACGGTGGTTATGAGATGCTTGCACTCCAGGAAAGGGAGAGCAGTAAGTTTTGCAATGATATTCTACGATCCTATTAACTTCAATCAACTTGTTTTTTATCCCAGAACTGCAACTTTTCTTTTTATGTTTACATTCACCTCCTGCATATATTTTTTGGTTCTCTTGAACCTAAAGATGGTTAAAATGTAAGCTGACAATCAACGGTGGTGATGAGATGCTTGCACTCCCGGAAAGGGATAGCAGTAAGTTTTGCAAAGATATTCTAGGATCCTTTTAATTTTGATCAACTTGTTTTTTATCCCAGAACTACAACTTTTCTTTTTATGTTTACATTCACCTCCTGCATATATTTTTTGGTTCTCTTGAACCTAAAGATGGTTAAAATGTAAGCTGACAATCAACGGTGGTGATGAGATGCTTGCACTCCCGGAAAGGGGGAGCAGTAAGTTTTGAAATGATATTCTAGGATCCTATTAATTTGAATCAACTTGTTTTTATCCCACAACTGCAACTTTTCTTTTTATGTTTACATTCACCTCCTGCATATATTTTTTGGTTCTCTTGAACCTAAAGATGGTTAAAATGTAAGCTGACAATCAACGATGGTGATGAGATGCTTGCACTCCCGGAAAGGGAGACCAGTAAGTTTTGACATGATATTCTACGATCTTATTAACTTCAATCAACTTGTTTTTTATCCCACAAGTGCAACTTTTCTTTTTATGTTTACATTCACCTCCTGCATACATTTTTTGGTTCTCTTGAACCTAAAGAAGGTTAAAATGTAAGCAGGCAACCAACGGTGGTGATGAGATGCATGCATTCCCGGAAAGGGAGAGCAGTAAGTTTAGCAATGATATTCTACGATCCTATTAACTTCGATCAACTTGTTTTTTGTCCCAGAACTGCAACTTTTCTTTTTATGTTTACATTCACCTCCTGCATATATTTTTTGGTTCTCTTGAACCTAAAGATGGTTAAAATGTAAGCTGACAATCAACGGTGGTGATGAGATGCTTGCACTCCCGGAAAGGGAGAGCAGTAAGTTTTGACATGATATTCTAGGATCCTATTAATTTGAATCAACTTGTTTTTTATCCCACAACTGCAACTTTTCTTTTTATGTTTACATTCACCTCCTGCATATATTTTTTGGTTCTCATGAACCTAAAGATGGTTAAAATGTAAGCAGGCAACCAACGGTGGTGATGAGATGCATGCATTCCCGGAAAGGGAGAGCAGTAAGTTTAGCAATGATATTCTACGATCTTATTAACTTCAATCAACTTGTTTTTTATCCCACAAGTGCAACTTTTCTTTTTATGTTTACATTCACCTCCTGCATATATTTTTTGGTTCTATTGAACCTAAAGATGGTTAAAATGTAAGCTGACAATCAACGGTGGTGATGAGATGCTTGCACTCCCGGAAAGGGATAGCAGTAAGTTTTGCAAAGATATTCTAGGATCCTTTTAATTTTGATCAACTTGTCTTTTATCCCAGAACTACAACTTTTCTTTTTATGTTTACATTCACTTCCTGCATATATTTTTTGGTTCTCTTGAACCTAAAGATGGTTAAAATGTAAGCTGACAATCAACGGTGGTGATGAGATGCTTGCACTCCCGGAAAGGGGGAGCAGTAAGTTTTGAAATGATATTCTAGGATCCTATTAATTTGAATCAACTTGTTTTTATCCCACAACTGCAACTTTTCTTTTTATGTTTACATTCACCTCCTGCATATATTTTTTGGTTCTCTTGAACCTAAAGATGGTTAAAATGTAAGCTGACAATCAACGGTGGTTATGAGATGCTTGCACTCCCGGAAAGGGAGAGCAGTAAGTTTAGCAATGATATTCTACGATCTTATTAACTTCAATCAACTTGTTTTTTATCCCACAAGTGCAACTTTTCTTTTTATGTTTACATTCACCTCCTGCATATATTTTTTGGTTCTCTTGAACCTAAAGATGGTTAAAATGTAAGCTGACAATCAACGATGGTGATGAGATGCTTGCACTCCCGGAAAGGGAGAGCAGTAAGTTTTGCAATGATATTCTACGATCCTATTAACTTCAATCAACTTGTTTTTTATCCCACAACTGCAACTTTTCTTTTTATGTTTACATTCACCTCCTGCATATATTTTTTGGTTCTCTTGAACCTAAAGATGGTTAAAATGTAAGCTGACAATCAACGGTGGTGATGAGATGCTTGCACTCCCGGAAAGGGGGAGCAGTAAGTTTTGAAATGATATTCTAGGATCCTATTAATTTGAATCAACTTGTTTTTTATCCCACAACTGCAACATTTCTTTTTATGTTTACATTCGCCTCCTACATATATTTTTTGGTTCTCTTGAACCTAAAGATGGTTAAAATGTAAGCTGACAATCAACGGTGGTTATGAGATGCTTGCACTCCCGGAAAGGGAGACCAGTAAGTTTTGACATGATATTCTAGGATCCTATTAATTTGAATCAACTTGTTTTTTATCCCACAACTGCAACATTTCTTTTTATGTTTACATTCGCCTCCTACATATATTTTTTGGTTCTCTTGAACCTAAAGATGGTTAAAATGTAAGCTGACAATCAACGATGGTGATGAGATGCTTGCACTCCCGGAAAGGGAAAGCAGTAAGTTTTGAAATGATATTCTACGATCCTATTAATTTGAATCAACTTGTTTTTTACCCCACAACTGCAACTTTTCTTTTTATGTTTACATTCACCTCCTGCATATATTTTTTGGTTCTCTTGAACCTAAAGATGGTTAAAATGTAAGCTGACAATCAACGATGGTGATGAGATGCTTGCACTCCCGGAAAGGGAGACCAGTAAGTTTTGACATGATATTCTACGATCTTATTAACTTCAATCAACTTGTTTTTTATCCCACAAGTGCAACTTTTCTTTTTATGTTTACATTCACCTCCTGCATATATTTTTTGGTTCTCTTGAACCTAAAGATGGTTAAAATGTAAGCTGACAATCAACGATGGTGATGAGATGCTTGCACTCCCGGAAAGGGAGAGCAGTAAGTTTTGCAATGATATTCTACGATCCTATTAACTTCGATCAACTTGTTTTTTATCCCACAACTGCAACTTTTCTTTTTATGTTTACATTCACCTCCTGCATATATTTTTTGGTTCTCTTGAACCTAAAGATGGTTAAAATGTAAGCTGACAATCAACGGTGGTGATGAGATGCTTGCACTCCCGGAAAGGGGGAGCAGTAAGTTTTGAAATGATATTCTAGGATCCTATTAATTTGAATCAACTTGTTTTTTATCCCACAACTGCAACATTTCTTTTTATGTTTACATTCGCCTCCTACATATATTTTTTGGTTCTCTTGAACCTAAAGATGGTTAAAATGTAAGCTGACAATCAACGGTGGTGATGAGATGCTTGCACTCCCGGAAAGGGGGAGCAGTAAGTTTTGAAATGATATTCTAGGATCCTATTAATTTGAATCAACTTGTTTTTTATCCCACAACAGCAACATTTCTTTTTATGTTTACATTCGCCTCCTACATATATTTTTTGGTTCTCTTGAACCTAAAGATGGTTAAAATGAAAGCTGACAATCAACGATGGTGATGAGATGCTTGCACTCCCGGAAAGGGAAAGCAGTAAGTTTTGACATGATATTCTAGGATCCTATTAATTTGAATCAACTTGTTTTTTATCCCACAACTGCAACTTTTCTTTTTATGTTTACATTCACCTCCTGCATATATTTTTTGGTTCTCTTGAACCTAAAGATGGTTAAAATGTAAGCTGACATTCAACAGTGGTTATGAGATGCTTGCACTCCCGGAAAGGGAGAGCAGTAAGATTAGCAATGATATTCTACGATCTTATTAACTTCAATCAACTTGTTTTTTATCCCACAACTGCAACTTTTTTTTTTATGTTTACATTCACCTCCTGCATTTATTTTTTGGTTCTCTTGAACCTAAAGATGGTTAAAATGTAAGCTGACAATCAACGGTGGTGATGAGATGCTTGCACTCCCGGAAAGGGAGAGCAGTAAGTTTTGAAATGATACTCTAGGATCCTATTAATTTGAATCAACTTGTTTTTTATCCCACAACTGCAACTTTTCTTTTTATGTTTACATTCACCTCCTGCATATATTTTTTGGTTCTCTTGAACCTAAAGATGGTTAAAATGAAAGCTGACAAGCAACGGTGGTGATGAGATGCTTGCACTCCCGGAAAGGGGGAGCATTAAGTTTTGAAATGATATTCTAGGATCCTAGTAATTTGAATCAACTTGTTTTTTATCCCACAACTGCAACTTTTCTTTTTATGTTTACATTCACCTCCTGCATATATTTTTTGGTTCTCTTGAACCTAAAGATGGTTAAAATGTAAGCTGACAACCAACGGTGGTGATTAGATGCTTGCACTCCCGGAAAGGGGGAGCAGTAAGTTTTGAAATGATATTCTAGGATCCTATTAATTTGAATCAACTTGTTTTTTATCCCACAACTGCAACTTTTCTTTTTATGTTTACATTCACCTCCTGCATATATTTTTTGGTTCTCTTGAACCTACAGATGGTTAAAATGTAAGCTGACAACCAACGGTGGTGATGAGATGCTTGCACTCCCGGAAAGGGAGAGCAGTAAGTTTTGAAATGATATTCTAGGATCCTATTAATTTGAATCAACTTGTTTTTTATCACACAACTGCAACTTTTCTTTTTATGTTTACATTCACCTCCTGCATATATTTTTTGGTTCTCTTGAACCTAAAGATGGTTAAAATATAAGCTGACAATCAACGATGGTGATGAGATGCTTGCACTCCCGGAAAGGGAGAGCAGTAAGTTTTGACATGATATTCTAGGATCCTATTAATTTGAATCAACTTGTTTTTATCCCACAACTGCAAATTTTCTTTTTATGTTTACATTCACCCCCTGCATATATTTTTTGGTTCTCTTGAACCTAAAGATGGTTAAAATGTAAGCTGACAATCAACGATGGTGATGAGATGCTTGCACTCCCGGAAAGGGAAAGCAGTAAGTTTTGAAATGATATTCTACGATCCTATTAATTTGAATCAACTTGTTTTTTACCCCACAACTGCAACTTTTCTTTTTATGTTTACATTCACCTCCTGCATATATTTTTTGGTTCTCTTGAACCTAAAGATGGTTAAAATGTAAGCTGACAATCAACGATGGTGATGAGATGCTTGCACTCCCGGAAAGGGAGACCAGTAAGTTTTGACATGATATTCTACGATCTTATTAACTTCAATCAACTTGTTTTTTATCCCACAAGTGCAACTTTTCTTTTTATGTTTACATTCACCTCCTGCATATATTTTTTGGTTCTCTTGAACCTAAAGATGGTTAAAATGTAAGCTGACAATCAACGATGGTGATGAGATGCTTGCACTCCCGGAAAGGGAGAGCAGTAAGTTTTGCAATGATATTCTACGATCCTATTAACTTCGATCAACTTGTTTTTTATCCCACAACTGCAACTTTTCTTTTTATGTTTACATTCACCTCCTGCATATATTTTTTGGTTCTCTTGAACCTAAAGATGGTTAAAATGTAAGCTGACAATCAACGGTGGTGATGAGATGCTTGCACTCCCGGAAAGGGGGAGCAGTAAGTTTTGAAATGATATTCTAGGATCCTATTAATTTGAATCAACTTGTTTTTTATCCCACAACTGCAACATTTCTTTTTATGTTTACATTCGCCTCCTACATATATTTTTTGGTTCTCTTGAACCTAAAGATGGTTAAAATGTAAGCTGACAATCAACGGTGGTGATGAGATGCTTGCACTCCCGGAAAGGGGGAGCAGTAAGTTTTGAAATGATATTCTAGGATCCTATTAATTTGAATCAACTTGTTTTTTATCCCACAACAGCAACATTTCTTTTTATGTTTACATTCGCCTCCTACATATATTTTTTGGTTCTCTTGAACCTAAAGATGGTTAAAATGAAAGCTGACAATCAACGATGGTGATGAGATGCTTGCACTCCCGGAAAGGGAAAGCAGTAAGTTTTGACATGATATTCTAGGATCCTATTAATTTGAATCAACTTGTTTTTTATCCCACAACTGCAACTTTTCTTTTTATGTTTACATTCACCTCCTGCATATATTTTTTGGTTCTCTTGAACCTAAAGATGGTTAAAATGTAAGCTGACATTCAACAGTGGTTATGAGATGCTTGCACTCCCGGAAAGGGAGAGCAGTAAGATTAGCAATGATATTCTACGATCTTATTAACTTCAATCAACTTGTTTTTTATCCCACAACTGCAACTTTTTTTTTTATGTTTACATTCACCTCCTGCATTTATTTTTTGGTTCTCTTGAACCTAAAGATGGTTAAAATGTAAGCTGACAATCAACGGTGGTGATGAGATGCTTGCACTCCCGGAAAGGGAGAGCAGTAAGTTTTGAAATGATACTCTAGGATCCTATTAATTTGAATCAACTTGTTTTTTATCCCACAACTGCAACTTTTCTTTTTATGTTTACATTCACCTCCTGCATATATTTTTTGGTTCTCTTGAACCTAAAGATGGTTAAAATGAAAGCTGACAAGCAACGGTGGTGATGAGATGCTTGCACTCCCGGAAAGGGGGAGCATTAAGTTTTGAAATGATATTCTAGGATCCTAGTAATTTGAATCAACTTGTTTTTTATCCCACAACTGCAACTTTTCTTTTTATGTTTACATTCACCTCCTGCATATATTTTTTGGTTCTCTTGAACCTAAAGATGGTTAAAATGTAAGCTGACAACCAACGGTGGTGATTAGATGCTTGCACTCCCGGAAAGGGGGAGCAGTAAGTTTTGAAATGATATTCTAGGATCCTATTAATTTGAATCAACTTGTTTTTTATCCCACAACTGCAACTTTTCTTTTTATGTTTACATTCACCTCCTGCATATATTTTTTGGTTCTCTTGAACCTACAGATGGTTAAAATGTAAGCTGACAACCAACGGTGGTGATGAGATGCTTGCACTCCCGGAAAGGGAGAGCAGTAAGTTTTGAAATGATATTCTAGGATCCTATTAATTTGAATCAACTTGTTTTTTATCACACAACTGCAACTTTTCTTTTTATGTTTACATTCACCTCCTGCATATATTTTTTGGTTCTCTTGAACCTAAAGATGGTTAAAATATAAGCTGACAATCAACGATGGTGATGAGATGCTTGCACTCCCGGAAAGGGAGAGCAGTAAGTTTTGACATGATATTCTAGGATCCTATTAATTTGAATCAACTTGTTTTTATCCCACAACTGCAAATTTTCTTTTTATGTTTACATTCACCCCCTGCATATATTTTTTGGTTCTCTTGAACCTAAAGATGGTTAAAATGTAAGCTGACAATCAACGATGGTGATGAGATGCTTGCACTCCCGGAAAGGGAGAGCAGTAAGTTTTGAAATGATATTCTACGATCCTATTAATTTGAATCAACTTGTTTTTTATCCCACAACTGCAACTTTTCTTTTTATGTTTACATTCACCTCCTGCATATATTTTTTGGTTCTCTTCAACCTAAAGATGGTTAAAATGTAAGGTGACAATCAACGATGGTGATGAGATGCTTGCACTCCCGGAAAGGGATAGCAGTAAGTTTTGCAATGATATTCTAGGATCCTTTTAATTTTGATTAACTTGTTTTTTATCCCAGAACTACAACTTTTCTTTTTATGTTTACATTCACCTCCTGCATATATTTTTTGGTTCTCTTGAACCTAAAGATGGTTAAAATGTAAGCTGACATTCAACAGTGGTTATGAGATGCTTGCACTCCCGGAAAGGGAGAGCAGTAAGATTAGCAATGATATTCTACGATCTTATTAACTTCAATCAACTTGTTTTTTATCCCACAACTGCAACTATTCTTTTTATGTTTACATTCACCTCCTGCATATATTTTTTGGTTCTCTTGAACCTAAAGATGGTTAAAATGTAAGCTGACAACCAACGGTGGTGATGAGATGCTTGCACTCCCGGAAAGGGAGAGCAGTAAGTTTTGAAATGATATTCTACGATCCTATTAATTTGAATCAACTTGTTTTTTACCCCACAACTGCAACTTTTCTTTTTATGTTTACATTCACCTCCTGCATATATTTTTTGGTTCTCTTGAACCTAAAGATGGTTAAAATGTAAGCTGACAACCAACGGTGGTGATGAGATGCTTGCACTCCCGGAAAGGGAGAGCAGTAAGTTTTGAAATGATACTCTAGGATCCTATTAATTTGAATCAACTTGTTTTTTATCCCACAACTGCAACTTTTCTTTTTATGTTTACATTCACCTCCTGCATATATTTTTTGGTTCTCTTGAACCTAAAGATGGTTAAAATGTAAGCTGACAATCAACGGTGGTGATGAGATGCTTGCACTCCCGGAAAGGGAGAGCAGTAAGTTTTGAAATGATATTCTAGGATCCTATTAATTTTAATCAACTTGTTTTTTATCCCACAACTGCAACTTTTTTTTTTATGTTTACATTCACCTCCTGCATACATTTTTTGGTTCTCTTGAACCTAAAGAAGGTTAAAATGTAAGCAGGCAACCAACGGTGGTGATGAGATGCATGCATTCCCGGAAAGGGAAAGCAGTAAGTTTAGCAATGATATTCTACGATCCTATTAACTTCGATCAACTTGTTTTTTGTCCCAGAACTGCAACTTTTCTTTTTATGTTTACATTCACCTCCTGCATATATTTTTTGGTTCTCTTGAACCGAAAAATGGTTAAAATGTAAGCTGACAATCAACGGTGGTGATGAGATGCTTGCACTCCCGGAAAGGGGGAGCAGTAAGTTTTGAAATGATATTCTAGGATCCTATTAATTTGAATCAACTTGTTTTTTATCCCACAACTGCAACTTTTCTTTTTATGTTTACATTCACCTCCTGCATATATTTTTTGGTTCTCTTGAACCTAAAGATGGTTAAAATGTAAGCTGACAATCAACGGTGATGATGAGATGCTTGCACTACTGGAAAGGGAGAGCAGTAAGTTTTGAAATGATATTCTAGGATCCTATTAATTTGAATCAACTTGTTTTTTATCCCACAACTGCAACTTTTCTTTTTATGTTTACATTCACCTCCTGCATATATTTTTTGGTTCTCTTGAACCTAAAGATGGTTAAAATGTAAGCTGACAATCAACGGTGGTTATGAGATGCTTGCACTCCCGGAAAGAGAGAGCAGTAAGTTTAGCAATGATATTCTACGATCTTATTAACTTCAATCAACTTGTTTTTTATCCCACAACTGCAACTTTTCTTTTTATGTTTACATTCACCTCCTGCATATATTTTTTGGTTCTCTTGAACCTAAAGATGGTTAAAATGTAAGCTGACAATCAACGGTGGTGATGAGATGCTTGCACTCCCGGAAAGGGAGAGCAGTAAGTTTTGAAATGATATTCTACGATCCTATTAATTTGAATCAACTTGTTTTTTATCCTACAACTGCAACTTTTCTTTTTATGTTTACATTCCCCTCCTGCATATATTTTTTGGTTCTCTTGAACCTAAAGATGGTTAAAATGTAAGCTGACAATCAACGATGGTGATGAGATGCTTGCACTCCCGGAAAGGGAGAGCAGTAAGTTTTGACATGATATTCTAGGATCCTATTAATTTGAATCAACTTGTTTTTTATCCCACAACTGCAACTTTTCTTTTTATGTTTACATTCACCTCCTGCATATATTTTTTGGTTCTCTTGAACCTAAAGATGGTTAAAATGTAAGCTGACATTCAACAGTGGTTATGAGATGCTTGCACTCCCGGAAAGGGAGAGCAGTAAGATTAGCAATGATATTCTACGATCTTATTAACTTCAATCAACTTGTTTTTTATCCCACAACTGCAACTTTTCTTTTTATGTTTACATTCACCTCCTGCATATATTTTTTGGTTCTCTTGAACCTAAAGATGGTTAAAATGTAAGCTGACAACCAACGGTGGTGATGAGATGCTTGCACTCCCGTAAAGGGAGAGCAGTAAGTTTTGAAATGATATTCTACGATCCTATTAATTTGAATCAACTTGTTTTTTACCCCACAACTGCAACTTTTCTTTTTATGTTTACATTCACCTCCTGCATATATTTTTTGGTTCTCTTGAACCTAAAGATGGTTAAAATGTAAGCTGACAACCAACGGTGGTGATGAGATGCTTGCACTCCCGGAAAGGGAGAGCAGTAAGTTTTGAAATGATACTCTAGGATCCTATTAATTTGAATCAACTTGTTTTTCATCCCACAACTGCAACTTTTCTTTTTATGTTTACATTCACCTCCTGCATATATTTTTTGGTTCTCTTGAACCTAAAGATGGTTAAAATGTAAGCTGACAATCAACGGTGGCGATGAGATGCTTGCACTCCCGGAAAGGGAGAGCAGTAAGTTTTGAAATGATATTCTAGGATCCTATTAATTTTAATCAACTTGTTTTTTATCCCACAACTGCAACTTTTTTTTTTATGTTTACATTCACCTCCTGCATACATTTTTTGGTTCTCTTGAACCTAAAGAAGGTTAAAATGTAAGCAGGCAACCAACGGTGGTGATGAGATGCATGCATTCCCGGAAAGGGAGAGCAGTAACTTTAGCAATGATATTCTACGATCCTATTAACTTCGATCAACTTGTTTTTTGTCCCAGAACTGCAACTTTTCTTTTTATGTTTACATTCACCTCCTGCATATATTTTTTGGTTCTCTTGAACCGAAAGATGGTTAAAATGTAAGCTGACAATCAACGGTGGTGATGAGATGCTTGCACTCCCGGAAAGGGGGAGCAGTAAGTTTTGAAATGATATTCTAGGATCCTATTAATTTGAATCAACTTGTTTTTTATCCCACAACTGCAACTTTTCTTTTTATGTTTACATTCACCTCCTGCATATATTTTTTGGTTCTCTTGAACCTAAAGATGGTTAAAATGTAAGCTGACAATCAACGGTGGTGATGAGATGCTTGCACTCCTGGAAAGGGAGAGCAGTAAGTTTTGAAATGATATTCTAGGATCCTATTAATTTGAATCAACTTGTTTTTTATCCCACAACTGCAACTTTTCTTTTTATGTTTACATTCACCTCCTGCATATATTTTTTGGTTCTCCTGAACCTAAAGATGGTTAAAATGTAAGCTGACAATCAACGGTGGTTATGAGATGCTTGCACTCCCGGAAAGAGAGAGCAGTAAGTTTAGCAATGATATTCTACGATCTTATTAACTTCAATCAACTTGTTTTTTATCCCACAACTGCAACTTTTCTTTTTATGTTTACATTCACCTCCTGCATATATTTTTTGGTTCTCTTGAACCTAAAGATGGTTAAAATGTAAGCTGACAATCAACGGTGGTGATGAGATGCTTGCACTCCCGGAAAGGGAGAGCAGTAAGTTTTGAAATGATATTCTACGATCCTATTAATTTGAATCAACTTGTTTTTTATCCTACAACTGCAACTTTTCTTTTTATGTTTACATTCCCCTCCTGCATATATTTTTTGGTTCTCTTGAACCTAAAGATGGTTAAAATGTAAGCTGACAATCAACGATGGTGATGAGATGCTTGCACTCCCGGAAAGGGAGAGCAGTAAGTTTTGACATGATATTCTAGGATCCTATTAATTTGAATCAACTTGTTTTTTATCCCACAACTGCAACTTTTCTTTTTATGTTTACATTCACCTCCTGCATATATTTTTTGGTTCTCTTCAACCTAAAGATGGTTAAAATGTAAGGTGACAATCAACGATGGTGATGAGATGCTTGCACTCCCGGAAAGGGATAGCAGTAAGTTTTGCAATGATATTCTAGGATCCTTTTAATTTTGATTAACTTGTTTTTTATCCCAGAACTACAACTTTTCTTTTTATGTTTACATTCACCTCCTGCATATATTTTTTGGTTCTCTTGAACCTAAAGATGGTTAAAATGTAAGCTGACATTCAACAGTGGTTATGAGATGCTTGCACTCCCGGAAAGGGAGAGCAGTAAGATTAGCAATGATATTCTACGATCTTATTAACTTCAATCAACTTGTTTTTTATCCCACAACTGCAACTTTTCTTTTTATGTTTACATTCACCTCCTGCATATATTTTTTGGTTCTCTTGAACCTAAAGATGGTTAAAATGTAAGCTGACAACCAACGGTGGTGATGAGATGCTTGCACTCCCGGAAAGGGAGAGCAGTAAGTTTTGAAATGATATTCTACGATCCTATTAATTTGAATCAACTTGTTTTTTACCCCACCACTGCAACTTTTCTTTTTATGTTTACATTCACCTCCTGCATATATTTTTTGGTTCTCTTGAACCTAAAGATGGTTAAAATGTAAGCTGACAACCAACGGTGGTGATGAGATGCTTGCACTCCCGGAAAGGGAGAGCAGTAAGTTTTGAAATGATACTCTAGGATCCTATTAATTTGAATCAACTTGTTTTTTATCCCACAACTGCAACTTTTCTTTTTATGTTTACATTCACCTCCTGCATATATTTTTTGGTTCTCTTGAACCTAAAGATGGTTAAAATGTAAGCTGACAATCAACGGTGGTGATGAGATGCTTGCACTCCCGGAAAGGGAGAGCAGTAAGTTTTGAAATGATATTCTAGGATCCTATTAATTATAATCAACTTGTTTTTTATCCCACAACTGCAACTTTTCTTTTTATGTTTACATTCACCTCCTGCATATATTTTTTGGTTCTCTTGAACCGAAAGATGGTTAAAATGTAAGCTGACAATCAACGGTGGTGATGAGATGCTTGCACTCCCGGAAAGGGGGAGCAGTAAGTTTTGAAATGATATTCTAGGATCCTATTAATTTGAATCAACTTGTTTTTTATCCCACAACTGCAACTTTTCTTTTTATGTTTACATTCACCTCCTGCATATATTTTTTGGTTCTCTTGAACCTAAAGATGGTTAAAATGTAAGCTGACAATCAACGGTGGTGATGAGATGCTTGCACTCCTGGAAAGGGAGAGCAGTAAGTTTTGAAATGATATTCTAGGATCCTATTAATTTGAATCAACTTGTTTTTTATCCCACAACTGCAACTTTTCTTTTTATGTTTACATTCACCTCCTGCATATATTTTTTGGTTCTCCTGAACCTAAAGATGGTTAAAATGTAAGCTGACAATCAACGGTGGTTATGAGATGCTTGCACTCCCGGAAAAAGAGAGCAGTAAGTTTAGCAATGATATTCTACGATCTTATTAACTTCAATCAACTTGTTTTTTATCCCACAACTGCAACTTTTCTTTTTATGTTTACATTCACCTCCTGCATATATTTTTTGGTTCTCTTGAACCTAAAGATGGTTAAAATGTAAGCTGACAATCAACGGTGGTGATGAGATGCTTGCACTCCCGGAAAGGGAGAGCAGTAAGTTTTGAAATGATATTCTACGATCCTATTAATTTGAATCAACTTGTTTTTTATCCCAGAACTGCAACTTTTCTTTTTATGTTTACATTCCCCTCCTGCATATATTTTTTGGTTCTCTTGAACCTAAAGATGGTTAAAATGTAAGATGACAATCAACGATGGTGATGAGATGCTTGCACTCCCGGAAAGGGAGAGCAGTAAGTTTTGACATGATATTCTAGGATCCTATTAATTTGAATCAACTTGTTTTTTATCCCACAACTGCAACTTTTCTTTTTATGTTTACATTCACCTCCTGCATATATTTTTTGGTTCTCTTCAACCTAAAGATGGTTAAAATGTAAGGTGACAATCAACGATGGTGATGAGATGCTTGCACTCCCGGAAAGGGATAGCAGTAAGTTTTGCAATGATATTCTAGGATCCTTTTAATTTTGATTAACTTGTTTTTTATCCCAGAACTACAACTTTTCTTTTTATGTTTACATTCACCTCCTGCATATATTTTTTGGTTCTCTTGAACCTAAAGATGGTTAAAATGTAAGCTGACATTCAACAGTGGTTATGAGATGCTTGCACTCCCGGAAAGGGAGAGCAGTAAGATTAGCAATGATATTCTACGATCTTATTAACTTCAATCAACTTGTTTTTTATCCCACAACTGCAACTTTTCTTTTTATGTTTACATTCACCTCCTGCATATATTTTTTGGTTCTCTTGAACCTAAAGATGGTTAAAATGTAAGCTGACAACCAACGGTGGTGATGAGATGCTTGCACTCCCGGAAAGGGAGAGCAGTAAGTTTTGAAATGATATTCTACGATCCTATTAATTTGAATCAACTTGTTTTTTACCCCACAACTGCAACTTTTCTTTTTATGTTTACATTCACCTCCTGCATATATTTTTTGGTTCTCTTGAACCTAAAGATGGTTAAAATGTAAGCTGACAACCAACGGTGGTGATGAGATGCTTGCACTCCCGGAAAGGGAGAGCAGTAAGTTTTGAAATGATACTCTAGGATCCTATTAATTTGAATCAACTTGTTTTTTATCCCACAACTGCAACTTTTCTTTTTATGTTTACATTCACCTCCTGCATATATTTTTTGGTTCTCTTGAACCTAAAGATGGTTATAATGTAAGCTGACAATCAACGGTGGTGATGAGATGCTTGCACTCCCGGAAAGGGAGAGCAGTAAGTTTTGAAATGATATTCTAGGATCCTATTAATTTTAATCAACTTGTTTTTTATCCCACAACTGCAACTTTTCTTTTTATGTTTACATTCACCTCCTGCATATATTTTTTGGTTCTCTTGAACCGAAAGATGGTTAAAATGTAAGCTGACAATCAACGGTGGTGATGAGATGCTTGCACTCCCGGAAAGGGGGAGCAGTAAGTTTTGAAATGATATTCTAGGATCCTATTAATTTGAATCAACTTGTTTTTTATCCCACAACTGCAACTTTTCTTTTTATGTTTACATTCACCTCCTGCATATATTTTTTGGTTCTCTTGAACCTAAAGATGGTTAAAATGTAAGCTGACAATCAACGGTGGTGATGAGATGCTTGCACTCCTGGAAAGGGAGAGCAGTAAGTTTTGAAATGATATTCTAGGATCCTATTAATTTGAATCAACTTGTTTTTTATCCCACAACTGCAACTTTTCTTTTTATGTTTACATTCACCTCCTGCATATATTTTTTGGTTCTCCTGAACCTAAAGATGGTTAAAATGTAAGCTGACAATCAACGGTGGTTATGAGATGCTTGCACTCCCGGAAAAAGAGAGCAGTAAGTTTAGCAATGATATTCTACGATCTTATTAACTTCAATCAACTTGTTTTTTATCCCACAACTGCAACTTTTCTTTTTATGTTTACATTCACCTCCTGCATATATTTTTTGGTTCTCTTGAACCTAAAGATGGTTAAAATGTAAGCTGACAATCAACGGTGGTGATGAGATGCTTGCACTCCCGGAAAGGGAGAGCAGTAAGTTTTGAAATGATATTCTACGATCCTATTAATTTGAATCAACTTGTTTTTTATCCTAGAACTGCAACTTTTCTTTTTATGTTTACATTCCCCTCCTGCATATATTTTTTGGTTCTCTTGAACCTAAAGATGGTTAAAATGTAAGCTGACAATCAACGATGGTGATGAGATGCTTGCACTCCCGGAAAGGGAGAGCAGTAAGTTTTGACATGATATTCTAGGATCCTATTAATTTGAATCAACTTGTTTTTTATCCCACAACTGCAACTTTTCTTTTTATGTTTACATTCACCTCCTGCATATATTTTTTGGTTCTCTTCAACCTAAAGATGGTTAAAATGTAAGGTGACAATCAACGATGGTGATGAGATGCTTGCACTCCCGGAAAGGGATAGCAGTAAGTTTTGCAATGATATTCTAGGATCCTTTTAATTTTGATTAACTTGTTTTTTATCCCAGAACTACAACTTTTCTTTTTATGTTTACATTCACCTCCTGCATATATTTTTTGGTTCTCTTGAACCTAAAGATGGTTAAAATGTAAGCTGACATTCAACAGTGGTTATGAGATGCTTGCACTCCCGGAAAGGGAGAGCAGTAAGATTAGCAATGATATTCTACGATCTTATTAACTTCAATCAACTTGTTTTTTATCCCACAACTGCAACTTTTCTTTTTATGTTTACATTCACCTCCTGCATATATTTTTTGGTTCTCTTGAACCTAAAGATGGTTAAAATGTAAGCTGACAACCAACGGTGGTGATGAGATGCTTGCACTCCCGGAAAGGGAGAGCAGTAAGTTTTGAAATGATATTCTACGATCCTATTAATTTGAATCAACTTGTTTTTTACCCCACAACTGCAACTTTTCTTTTTATGTTTACATTCACCTCCTGCATATATTTTTTGGTTCTCTTGAACCTAAAGATGGTTAAAATGTAAGCTGACAACCAACGGTGGTGATGAGATGCTTGCACTCCCGGAAAGGGAGAGCAGTAAGTTTTGAAATGATACTCTAGGAACCTATTAATTTGAATCAACTTGTTTTTTATCCCACAACTGCAACTTTTCTTTTTATGTTTACATTCACCTCCTGCATATATTTTTTGGTTCTCTTGAACCTAAAGATGGTTAAAATGTAAGCTGACAATCAACGGTGGTGATGAGATGCTTGCACTCCCGGAAAGGGAGAGCAGTAAGTTTTGAAATGATATTCTAGGATCCTATTAATTTTAATCAACTTGTTTTTTATCCCACAACTGCAACTTTTCTTTTTATGTTTACATTCACCTCCTGCATATATTTTTTGGTTCTCTTGAACCGAAAGATGGTTAAAATGTAAGCTGACAATCAACGGTGGTGATGAGATGCTTGCACTCCCGGAAAGGGGGAGCAGTAAGTTTTGAAATGATATTCTAGGATCCTATTAATTTGAATCAACTTGTTTTTTATCCCACAACTGCAACTTTTCTTTTTATGTTTACATTCACCTCCTGCATATATTTTTTGGTTCTCTTGAACCTAAAGATGGTTAAAATGTAAGCTGACAATCAACGGTGGTGATGAGATGCTTGCACTCCTGGAAAGGGAGAGCAGTAAGTTTTGAAATGATATTCTAGGATCCTATTAATTTGAATCAACTTGTTTTTTATCCCACAACTGCAACTTTTCTTTTTATGTTTACATTCACCTCCTGCATATATTTTTTGGTTCTCCTGAACCTAAAGATGGTTAAAATGTAAGCTGACAATCAACGGTGGTTATGAGATGCTTGCACTCCCGGAAAAAGAGAGCAGTAAGTTTAGCAATGATATTCTACGATCTTATTAACTTCAATCAACTTGTTTTTTATCCCACAACTGCAACTTTTCTTTTTATGTTTACATTCACCTCCTGCATATATTTTTTGGTTCTCTTGAACCTAAAGATGGTTAAAATGTAAGCTGACAATCAACGGTGGTGATGAGATGCTTGCACTCCCGGAAAGGGAGAGCAGTAAGTTTTGAAATGATATTCTACGATCCTATTAATTTGAATCAACTTGTTTTTTATCCTACAACTGCAACTTTTCTTTTTATGTTTACATTCCCCTCCTGCATATATTTTTTGGTTCTCTTGAACCTAAAGATGGTTAAAATGTAAGCTGACAATCAACGATGGTGATGAGATGCTTGCACTCCCGGAAAGGGAGAGCAGTAAGTTTTGACATGATATTCTAGGATCCTATTAATTTGAATCAACTTGTTTTTTATCCCACAACTGCAACTTTTCTTTTTATGTTTACATTCACCTCCTGCATATATTTTTTGGTTCTCTTCAACCTAAAGATGGTTAAAATGTAAGGTGACAATCAACGATGGTGATGAGATGCTTGCACTCCCGGAAAGGGATAGCAGTAAGTTTTGCAATGATATTCTAGGATCCTTTTAATTTTGATTAACTTGTTTTTTATCCCAGAACTACAACTTTTCTTTTTATGTTTACATTCACCTCCTGCATATATTTTTTGGTTCTCTTGAACCTAAAGATGGTTAAAATGTAAGCTGACATTCAACAGTGGTTATGAGATGCTTGCACTCCCGGAAAGGGAGAGCAGTAAGATTAGCAATGATATTCTACGATCTTATTAACTTCAATCAACTTGTTTTTTATCCCACAACTGCAACTTTTCTTTTTATGTTTACATTCACCTCCTGCATATATTTTTTGGTTCTCTTGAACCTAAAGATGGTTAAAATGTAAGCTGACAACCAACGGTGGTGATGAGATGCTTGCACTCCCGGAAAGGGAGAGCAGTAAGTTTTGAAATGATATTCTACGATCCTATTAATTTGAATCAACTTGTTTTTTACCCCACAACTGCAACTTTTCTTTTTATGTTTACATTCACCTCCTGCATATATTTTTTGGTTCTCTTGAACCTAAAGATGGTTAAAATGTAAGCTGACAACCAACGGTGGTGATGAGATGCTTGCACTCCCGGAAAGGGAGAGCAGTAAGTTTTGAAATGATACTCTAGGATCCTATTAATTTGAATCAACTTGTTTTTTATCCCACAACTGCAACTTTTCTTTTTATGTTTACATTCACCTCCTGCATATATTTTTTGGTTCTCTTGAACCTAAAGATGGTTAAAATGTAAGCTGACAATCAACGGTGGTGATGAGATGCTTGCACTCCCGGAAAGGGAGAGCAGTAAGTTTTGAAATGATATTCTAGGATCCTATTAATTTTAATCAACTTGTTTTTTATCCCACAACTGCAACTTTTCTTTTTATGTTTACATTCACCTCCTGCATATATTTTTTGGTTCTCTTGAACCGAAAGATGGTTAAAATGTAAGCTGACAATCAACGGTGGTGATGAGATGCTTGCACTCCCGGAAAGGGGGAGCAGTAAGTTTTGAAATGATATTCTAGGATCCTATTAATTTGAATCAACTTGTTTTTTATCCCACAACTGCAACTTTTCTTTTTATGTTTACATTCACCTCCTGCATATATTTTTTGGTTCTCTTGAACCTAAAGATGGTTAAAATGTAAGCTGACAATCAACGGTGGTGATGAGATGCTTGCACTCCTGGAAAGGGAGAGCAGTAAGTTTTGAAATGATATTCTAGGATCCTATTAATTTGAATCAACTTGTTTTTTATCCCACAACTGCAACTTTTCTTTTTATGTTTACATTCACCTCCTGCATATATTTTTTGGTTCTCTTGAACCTAAAGATGGTTAAAATGTAAGCTGACAACCAACGGTGGTGATGAGATGCTTGCACTCCCGGAAAGGGAGAGCAGTAAGTTTTGAAATGATACTCTAGGATCCTATTAATTTGAATCAACTTGTTTTTTATCCCACAACTGCAACTTTTCTTTTTATGTTTACATTCACCTCCTGCATATATTTTTTGGTTCTCTTGAACCTAAAGATGGTTAAAATGTAAGCTGACAATCAACGGTGGTGATGAGATGCTTGCACTCCCGGAAAGGGAGAGCAGTAAGTTTTGAAATGATATTCTAGGATCCTATTAATTTTAATCAACTTGTTTTTTATCCCACAACTGCAACTTTTCTTTTTATGTTTACATTCACCTCCTGCATATATTTTTTGGTTCTCTTGAACCGAAAGATGGTTAAAATGTAAGCTGACAATCAACGGTGGTGATGAGATGCTTGCACTCCCGGAAAGGGGGAGCAGTAAGTTTTGAAATGATATTCTAGGATCCTATTAATTTGAATCAACTTGTTTTTTATCCCACAACTGCAACTTTTCTTTTTATGTTTACATTCACCTCCTGCATATATTTTTTGGTTCTCTTGAACCTAAAGATGGTTAAAATGTAAGCTGACAATCAACGGTGGTGATGAGATGCTTGCACTCCTGGAAAGGGAGAGCAGTAAGTTTTGAAATGATATTCTAGGATCCTATTAATTTGAATCAACTTGTTTTTTATCCCACAACTGCAACTTTTCTTTTTATGTTTACATTCACCTCCTGCATATATTTTTTGGTTCTCCTGAACCTAAAGATGGTTAAAATGTAAGCTGACAATCAACGGTGGTTATGAGATGCTTGCACTCCCGGAAAAAGAGAGCAGTAAGTTTAGCAATGATATTCTACGATCTTATTAACTTCAATCAACTTGTTTTTTATCCCACAACTGCAACTTTTCTTTTTATGTTTACATTCACCTCCTGCATATATTTTTTGGTTCTCTTGAACCTAAAGATGGTTAAAATGTAAGCTGACAATCAACGGTGGTGATGAGATGCTTGCACTCCCGGAAAGGGAGAGCAGTAAGTTTTGAAATGATATTCTACGATCCTATTAATTTGAATCAACTTGTTTTTTATCCTACAACTGCAACTTTTCTTTTTATGTTTACATTCCCCTCCTGCATATATTTTTTGGTTCTCTTGAACCTAAACATGGTTAAAATGTAAGCTGACAATCAACGATGGTGATGAGATGCTTGCACTCCCGGAAAGGGAGAGCAGTAAGTTTTGACATGATATTCTAGGATCCTATTAATTTGAATCAACTTGTTTTTTATCCCACAACTGCAACTTTTCTTTTTATGTTTACATTCACCTCCAACATATATTTTTTGGTTCTCTTCAACCTAAAGATGGTTAAAATGTAAGGTGACAATCAACGATGGTGATGAGATGCTTGCACTCCCGGAAAGGGATAGCAGTAAGTTTTGCAATGATATTCTAGGATCCTTTTAAGTTTGATTAACTTGTTTTTTATCCCAGAACTACAACTTTTCTTTTTATGTTTACATTCACCTCCTGCATATATTTTTTGGTTCTCTTGAACCTAAAGATGGTTAAAATGTAAGCTGACATTCAACAGTGGTTATGAGATGCTTGCACTCCCGGAAAGGGAGAGCAGTAAGATTAGCAATGATATTCTACGATCTTATTAACTTCAATCAACTTGTTTTTTATCCCACAACTGCAACTTTTCTTTTTATGTTTACATTCACCTCCTGCATATATTTTTTGGTTCTCTTGAACCTAAAGATGGTTAAAATGTAAGCTGACAACCAACGGTGGTGATGAGATGCTTGCACTCCCGGAAAGGGAGAGCAGTAAGTTTTGAAATGATATTCTACGATCCTATTAATTTGAATCAACTTGTTTTTTACCCCACAACTGCAACTTTTCTTTTTATGTTTACATTCACCTCCTGCATATATTTTTTGGTTCTCTTGAACCTAAAGATGGTTAAAATGTAAGCTGACAACCAACGGTGGTGATGAGATGCTTGCACTCCCGGAAAGGGAGAGCAGTAAGTTTTAAAATGATACTCTAGGATCCTATTAATTTGAATCAACTTGTTTTTTATCCCACAACTGCAACTTTTCTTTTTATGTTTACATTCACCTCCTGCATATATTTTTTGGTTCTCTTGAACCTAAAGATGGTTAAAATGTAAGCTGACAATCAACGGTGGTGATGAGATGCTTGCACTCCCGGAAAGGGAGAGCAGTAAGTTTTGAAATGATATTCTAGGATCCTATTAATTTGAATCAACTTGTTTTTTATCCCACAACTGCAACTTTTTTTTTTATGTTTACATTCACCTCCTGCATACATTTTTTGGTTCTCTTGAACCTAAAGAAGGTTAAAATGTGAGCAGGCAACCAACGGTGGTGATGAGATGCATGCATTCCCGGAAAGGGAGAGCAGTAAGTGTAGCAATGATATTCTACGATCTTATTAACTTCAATCAACTTGTTTTTTATCCCACAACTGCAACTTTTCTTTTTATGTTTACATTCACCTCCTGCATATATTTTTTGGTTCTCTTGAACCTAAAGATGGTTAAAATGTAAGCTGACAATCAACGGTGGTGATGAGATGCTTGCACTCCCGGAAAGGGAGAGCAGTAAGTTTTGAAATGATATTCTACGATCCTATTAATTTGAATCAACTTGTTTTTTATCCTACAACTGCAACTTTTCTTTTTATGTTTACATTCCCCTCCTGCATATATTTTTTGGTTCTCTTGAACCTAAAGATGGTTAAAATGTAAGCTGACAATCAACGATGGTGATGAGATGCTTGCACTCCCGGAAAGGGAGAGCAGTAAGTTTTGACATGATATTCTAGGATCCTATTAATTTGAATCAACTTGTTTTTTATCCCACAACTGCAACTTTTCTTTTTATGTTTACATTCACCTCCTGCATATATTTTTTGGTTCTCTTCAACCTAAAGATGGTTAAAATGTAAGGTGACAATCAACGATGGTGATGAGATGCTTGCACTCCCGGAAAGGGATAGCAGTAAGTTTTGCAATGATATTCTAGGATCCTTTTAATTTTGATTAACTTGTTTTTTATCCCAGAACTACAACTTTTCTTTTTATGTTTACATTCACCTCCTGCATATATTTTTTGGTTCTCTTGAACCTAAAGATGGTTAAAATGTAAGCTGACATTCAACAGTGGTTATGAGATGCTTGCACTCCCGGAAAGGGAGAGCAGTAAGATTAGCAATGATATTCTACGATCTTATTAACTTCAATCAACTTGTTTTTTATCCCACAACTGCAACTTTTCTTTTTATGTTTACATTCACCTCCTGCATATATTTTTTGGTTCTCTTGAACCTAAAGATGGTTAAAATGTAAGCTGACAACCAACGGTGGTGATGAGATGCTTGCACTCCCGGAAAGGGAGAGCAGTAAGTTTTGAAATGATATTCTACGATCCTATTAATTTGAATCAACTTGTTTTTTACCCCACAACTGCAACTTTTCTTTTTATGTTTACATTCACCTCCTGCATATATTTTTTGGTTCTCTTGAACCTAAAGATGGTTAAAATGTAAGCTGACAACCAACGGTGGTGATGAGATGCTTGCACTCCCAGAAAGGGAGAGCAGTAAGTTTTGAAATGATACTCTAGGATCCTATTAATTTGAATCAACTTGTTTTTTATCCCGTAACTGCAACTTTTCTTTTTATGTTTACATTCACCTCCTGCATATATTTTTTGGTTCTCTTGAACCTAAAGATGGTTCAAATGTAAGCTAACAATCAACGATGGTGATGAGATGCTTGCACTCCCGAAAAGGGAGAGCAGTCAGTTTTGAAATGATATTCTAGGATCCTATTAATTTGAATCAACTTGTTTTTTATCCCACAACTGCAACTTTTCTTTTTATGTTTACATTCACCTCCTGCATATATTT
The DNA here is from genome assembly GCF_951802175.1 of Populus nigra. Lineage (NCBI taxonomy): Eukaryota > Viridiplantae > Streptophyta > Magnoliopsida > Malpighiales > Salicaceae > Populus > Populus nigra. The sequence goes on from NC_084853.1 coordinate 1,842,535, forward strand.
TTAGGTTCTCTTGAACCTAAAGATGGTTAAAATGTAAGCTGACAATCAACGGTGGTGATGAGATGCTTGCACTCCCGGAAAGGGAGAGCAGTAAGTTTTGAAATGATATTCTACGATCCTATTAATTTGAATCAACTTGTTTTTTATCCTACAACTGCAACTTTTCTTTTTATGTTTACATTCCCCTCCTGCATATATTTTTTGGTTCTCTTGAACCTAAAGAAGGTTAAAATGTGAGCAGGCAACCAACGGTGGTGATGAGATGCATGCATTCCCGGAAAGGGAGAGCAGTAAGTGTAGCAATGATATTCTACGATCTTATTAACTTCAATCAACTTGTTTTTTATCCCACAACTGCAACTTTTCTTTTTATGTTTACATTCACCTCCTGCATATATTTTTTGGTTCTCTTGAACCTAAAGATGGTTAAAATGTAAGCTGACAATCAACGGTGGTGATGAGATGCTTGCACTCCCGGAAAGGGAGAGCAGTAAGTTTTGAAATGATATTCTACGATCCTATTAATTTGAATCAACTTGTTTTTTATCCTACAACTGCAACTTTTCTTTTTATGTTTACATTCCCCTCCTGCATATATTTTTTGGTTCTCTTGAACCTAAAGATGGTTAAAATGTAAGCTGACAATCAACGATGGTGATGAGATGCTTGCACTCCCGGAAAGGGAGAGCAGTAAGTTTTGAAATGATATTCTAGGATCCTATTAATTTGAATCAACTTGTTTTTTATCCCACAACTGCAACTTTTCTTTTTATGTTTACATTCACCTCCTGCATATATTTTTTGGTTCTCTTGAACCTAAAGATGGTTAAAATGTAAGCTGACAATCAACGGTGGTGATGAGATGCTTGCACTCCTGGAAAGGCAGAGCAGTAAGTTTTGAAATCATATTCTAGGATCCTATTAATTTGAATCAACTTGTTTTTTATCCCACAACTGCAACTTTTCTTTTTATGTTTACATTCACCTCCTGCATATATTTTTTGGTTCTCTTGAACCTAAAGATGGTTAAAATGTAAGCTGACAATCAACGGTGGTTATGAGATGCTTGCACTCCCAGAAAGGGAGAGCAGTAAGTTTTGCAATGATATTCTACGATCCTATTAACTTCAATCAACTTGTTTTTTATCCCACAACTGCAACTTTTCTTTTTATGTTTACATTCACCTCCTGCATATATTTTTTGGTTCTCTTGAACCTAAAGATGGTTAAAATGTAAGCTGACAATCAACGGTGGTTATGAGATGCTTGCACTCCCGGAAAGAGAGAGCAGTAAGTTTAGCAATGATATTCTACGATCTTATTAACTTCAATCAACTTGTTTTTTATCCCACAACTGCAACTTTTCTTTTTATGTTTACATTCACCTCCTGCTTATATTTTTTGGTTCTCTTGAACCTAAAGATGGTTAAAATGTAAGCTGACAATCAACGGTGGTGATGAGATGCTTGCACTCCCGGAAAGGGAGAGCAGTAAGTTTTGAAATGATATTCTACGATCCTATTAATTTGAATCAACTTTTTTTTTATCCTACAACTGCAACTTTTCTTTTTATGTTTACATTCACCTCCTGCATATATTTTTTGGTTCTCTTGAACCTAAAGATGGTTAAAATGTAAGCTGACAATCAACGGTGGTGATGAGATGCATGCATTCCCGGAAAGGGAGAGCAGTAAGTTTTGCAATGATATTCTACGATCCTATTAACTTCAATCAACTTGTTTTTTATCCCAGAACTCCAACTTTTCTTTTTATGTTTACATTCACCTCCTGCATATATTTTTTGGTTCTCTTGAACCTAAAGATGGTTCAAATGTAAGCTAACAATCAACGATGGTGATGAGATGCTTGCACTCCCGAAAAGGGAGAGCAGTCAGTTTTGAAATGATATTCTAGGATCCTATTAATTTGAATCAACTTGTTTTTTATCCCACAACTGCAACTTTTCTTTTTATGTTTACATTCACCTCCTGCATATATTTTTAGGTTCTCTTGAACCTAAAGATGGTTAAAATGTAAGCTGACAATCAACGGTGGTGATGAGATGCTTGCACTCCCGGAAAGGGAGAGCAGTAAGTTTTGAAATGATATTCAAGGATCCTATTAATTTGAATCAACTTGTTTTTTATCCCACAACTGCAACTTTTCTTTTTATGTTTACATTCACCTCGTGCATATATTTTTTGGTTCTCTTGAACCTAAAGATGGTTAAAATGTAAGTTGACAATCAACGATGGTGATGAGATGCTTGCACTCCCGGAAAGGGAGAGCAGTAAGTTTTGCAATGAAATTCTACGATCCTATTAACTTCAATCAACTTGTTTTTTATCCCAGAACTGCAACTTTTCTTTTTAAGTTTACATTCACCTCCTGCATATATTTTTTGGTTCTCTTGAACCTAAAGATGGTTAAAATGTAAGCTGACAATCAACGGTGGTGATGAGATGCTTGCACTCCTGGAAAGGGAGAGCAGTAAGTTTTGAAATGATATTCAAGGATCCTATTAATTTGAATCAACTTGTTTTTTATCCCACAACTGCAACTTTTCTTTTTATGTTTACATTCACCTCCAACATATATTTTTTGGTTCTCTTGAACCTAAAGATGGTTAAAATGTAAGCTGACAATCAACGGTGGTTATGAGATGCTTGCACTCCCGGAAAGGGAGAGCAGTAAGTTTTGCAATGATATTCTACGATCCTATTAACTTCAATCAACTTGTTTTTTATCCCAGAACTCCAACTTTTCTTTTTATGTTTACATTCACCTCCTGCATATATTTTTTGGTTCTCTTGAACCTAAAGATGGTTAAAATGTAAGCTGACAATCAACGGTGGTGATGAGATGCTTGCACTCCCGGAAAGGGAGAGCAGTAAGTTTTGCAATGATATTCTACGATCCTATTAACTTCAATCAACTTGTTTTTTATCCCAGAACTGCAACTTTTCTTTTTATGTTTACATTCACCTCCTGCATATATTTTTTGGTTCTCTTGAACCTAAAGATGGTTAAAATGTAAGCTGACAATCAATGGTGGTTATGAGATGCTTGCACTCCCGGAAAGGGAGAGCAGTAAGTTTAGCAATGATATTCTACGATCTTATTAACTTCAATCAACTTGTTTTTTATCCCACAACTGCAACTTTTCTTTTTATGTTTACATTCACCTCCTGCATATATTTTTTGGTTCTCTTGAACCTAAAGATGGTTAAAATGTAAGCTGACAATCAACGGTGGTGATGAGATGCTTGCACTCCCGGAAAGGGGGAGCAGTAAGTTTTGAAATGATATTCTAGGATCCTATTAATTTGAATCAACTTCTTTTTATCCCACAACTGCAACTTTTCTTTTTATGTTTACATTCACCTCCTGCATATATTTTTTGGTTCTCTTGAACCTAAAGATGGTTAAAATGTAAGCTCACAATCAACGGTGGTGATGAGATGCTTGGACTCCCCGAAAGGGAGAGCTGTAAGTTTTGAAATGATATTCTAGGATCCTATTAATTTGAATCAACTTGTTTTTTATCCCACAACTGCAACTTTTCTTTTTATGTTTACATTCACCTCCTGCATATATTTTTTGGTTCTCTTGAACCTAAAGATGGTTAAAATGTAAGCTGACAATCAACGATGGTGATGAGATGCTTGCACTCCCGGAAAGGGAGAGCAGTAAGTTTTGCAATGATATTCTACGATCCTATTAACTTCAATCAACTTGTTTTTTATCCCAGAACTACAACTTTTCTTTTTATGTTTACATTAACCTCCTGCATATATTTTTTGGTTCTCTTGAACCTAAAGATGGTTAAAATGTAAGCTGACAATTAACGGTGGTTATGAGATGCTTGCACTCCCGGAAAGGGAGAGCAGTAAGTTTAGCAATGATATTCTACGATCTTATTAACTTCAATCAACTTGTTTTTTATCCCACAACTGCAACTTTTCTTTTTATGTTTACATTCACCTCCTGCATATATTTTTTGGTTCTTTTGAACCTAAAGATGGTTAAAATGTAAGCTGACAATCAACGGTGGTGATGAGATGCTTGCACTCCCGGAAAGGGAGAGCAGTAAGTTTTGAAATGATATTCTACGATCCTATTAATTTGAATCAACTTGTTTTTTATCCTACAACTGCAACTTTTCTTTTTATGTTTACATTCACCTCCTGCATATATTTTTTGGTTCTCTTGAACCTAAAGATGGTTAAAATGTAAGCTCACAATCAACGGTGGTGATGAGATGCTTGGACTCCCCGAAAGGGAGAGCTGTAAGTTTTGGAATGATATTCTAGGATCCTATTAATTTGAATCAACTTGTTTTTTATCCCACAACTGCAACTTTTCTTTTTATGTTTACATTCACCTCCTGCATATATTTTTTGGTTCTCTTGAACCTAAAGATGGTTAAAATGTAAGCTGACAATCAACGATGGTGATGAGATGCTTGCACTCCTGGAAAGGGAGAGCAGTAAGTTTTGCAATGATATTCTACGATCCTATTAACTTCAATCAACTTGTTTTTTATCCCAGAACTACAACTTTTCTTTTTATGTTTACATTAACCTCCTGCATATATTTTTTGGTTCTCTTGAACCTAAAGATGGTTAAAATGTAAGCTGACAATCAACGGTGGTTATGAGATGCTTGCACTCCCGGAAAGGGAGAGCAGTAAGTTTAGCAATGATATTCTACGATCTTATTAACTTCAATCAACTTGTTTTTTATCCCACAACTGCAACTTTTCTTTTTATGTTTACATTCACCTCCTGCATATATTTTTTGGTTCTCTTGAACCTAAAGATGGTTAAAATGTAAGCTGACAATCAACGGTGGTGATGAGATGCTTGCACTCCCGGAAAGGGAGAGCAGTAAGTTTTGAAATGATATTCTACGATCCTATTAATTTGAATCAACTTGTTTTTTATCCTACAACTGCAACTTTTCTTTTTATATTTACATTCACCTCCTGCATATATTTTTTGGTTCTCTTGAACCTAAAGATGGTTAAAATGTAAGCTGACAATCAACGGTGGTGATGAGATGCTTGCACTCCCGGAAAGGGAGAGCAGTAAGTTTTGCAATGATATTCTACGATCCTATTAACTTCAATCAACTTGTTTTTTATCCCAGAACTCCAACTTTTCTTTTTATGTTTATATTCACCTCCTGCATATATTTTTTGGTTCTCTTGAACCTAAAGATGGTTAAAATGTAAGCTGACAATCAACGATGGTGATGAGATGCTTGCACTCCCGGAAAGGGAGAGCAGTAAGTTTTGCAATGATATTCTAGGATCCTTTTAATTTTGATCAACTTGTTTTTTATCCCAGAACTACAACTTTTCTTTTTATGTTTACATTCACCTCCTGCATATATTTTTTGGTTCTCTTGAACCTAAAGATGGTTAAAATGTAAGCTGACAATCAACGATGGTGATGAGATGCTTGCACTCCCGGAAAGGGAGAGCAGTAAGTTTTGCAATGATATTATACTATCCTATTAACTTCAATCAACTTGTTTTTTATCCCAGAACTCCAACTTTTCTTTTTATGTTTACATTTACCTCCTGCATATATTTTTTGGTTCTCTTGAACCTAAAGATGGTTAAAATGTAAGCTGACAATCAACGATGGTGATGAGATGCTTGCACTCCCGGAAAGGGAGAGCAGTAAGTTTTGAAATGATATTCTAGGATCTTATTAATTTGAATCAACTTGTTTTTTATCCCACAACTGCAACTTTTCTTTTTATGTTTACATTCACCTCCTGCATATATTTTTTGGTTCTCTTGAACCTAAAGATGGTTAAAATGTAAGCTGACAATCAACGGTGGTTATGAGATGCTTGCACTCCCGGAAAGGGAGAGCAGTAAGTTTAGCAATGATATTCTACGATCTTATTAACTTCAATCAACTTGTTTTTTATCCCACAAGTGCAACTTTTCTTTTTATGTTTACATTCACCTCCTGCATATATTTTTTGGTTCTCTTGAACCTAAAGATGGTTAAAATGTAAGCTGACAAGTAACGGTGGTGATGAGATGCTTGGACTCCCGAAAAGGGAGAGTAGTAAGTTTTGAAATGATATTCTAGGATCCTATTAATTTGAATCAACTTGTTTTTTATCCCACAACTGCAACTTTTCTTTTTATGTTTACATTCACCTCCTGCATATATTTTTTGGTTCTCTTGAACCTAAAGATGGTTAAAATGTAAGCTGACAATCAACGATGGTGATGAGATGCTTGCACTCCCGGAAAGGGAGAGCAGTAAGTTTTGCAATGATATTCTACGATCCTATTAACTTCAATCAACTTGTTTTTTATCCCAGAACTGCAACTTTTCTTTTTATGTTTACATTCACCTCCTGCATATATTTTTTGGTTCTCTTGAACCTAAAGATGGTTAAAATGTAAGCTGACAATCAACGATGGTGATGAGATGCTTGCACTCCCGGAAAGTGAGAGCAGTAAGTTTTGCAATGATATTCTACGATGCTATTAACTTCAATCAACTTGTTTTTTATCCCAGAACTGCAACTTTTCTTTTTATGTTTACATTCACCTCCTGCATATATTTTTGGTTCTCTTGAACCTAAAGATGGTTAAAATGTAAGCTGACAATCAACGATGGTGATGAGATGCTTGCACTCCCGGAAAGGGAGAGCAGTAAGTTTTGCAATGATATTCTAGGATCCTTTTAATTTTGATCAACTTGTTTTTTATCCCAGAACTACAACTTTTCTTTTTATGTTTACATTCACCTCCTGCATATATTTTTTGGTTCTCTTGAACCTAAAGATGGTTAAAATGTAAGCTGACAATCAACGATGGTGATGAGATGCTTGCACTCCCGGAAAGGGAGAGCAGTAAGTTTTGCAATGATATTATACTATCCTATTAGCTTCAATCAACTTGTTTTTTATCCCAGAACTGCAACATTTCTTTTTATGTTTACATTCACCTCCTGCATATATTTTTTGGTTCTCTTGAACCTAAAGATGGTTAAAATGTAAGCTGACAATCAACGATGGTGATGAGATGCTTGCACTCCCGGAAAGGGAGAGCAGTAAGTTTTGAAATGATATTCTAGGATCTTATTAATTTGAATCAACTTGTTTTTTATCCCACAACTGCAACTTTTCTTTTTATGTTTACATTCACCTCCTGCATATATTTTTTGGTTCTCTTGAACCTAAAGATGGTTAAAATGTAAGCTGACAATCAACGATGGTGATGAGATGCTTGCACTCCCGGAAAGGGAGAGCAGTAAGTTTTGAAATGATATTCTAGGATCCTATTAATTTGAATCAACTTGTTTTTTATCCCAGAACTGCAACTTTTCTTTTTATGTTTATATTCACCTTGTGCATATATTTTTTGGTTCTCTTGAACCTAAAGATGGTTAAAATGTAAGCTGACAATCAACGGTGGTGATGAGATGCTTGCACTCCTGGAAAGGGAGAGCAGTAAGTTTTGAAATGATATTCTAGGATCCTATTAATTTGAATCAACTTGTTTTTTAACCCACAACTGCAACTTTTCTTTTTATGTTTACATTCACCTTCTGCATATATTTTTTGGTTCTCTTGAACCTAAAGATGGTTAAAATGTAAGCTGACAAGTAACGGTGGTGATGAGATGCTTGGACTCCCGGAAAGGGAGAGTAGTAAGTTTTGAAATGATATTCTAGGATCCTATTAATTTGAATCAACTTGTTTTTTATCCCACAACTGCAACTTTTCTTTTTATATTTACATTCACCTTGTGCATATATTTTTTGGTTCTCTTGAACCTAAAGATGGTTAAAATGTAAGCTGACAATCAACGGTGGTGATGAGATGCTTGCACTCCTGGAAAGGGAGAGCAGTAAGTTTTGAAATGATATTCTAGGATCCTATTAATTTGAATCAACTTGTTTTTTAACCCACAACTGCAACTTTTCTTTTTATGTTTACATTCACCTTCTGCATATATTTTTTGGTTCTCTTGAACCTAAAGATGGTTAAAATGTAAGCTGACAAGTAACGGTGGTGATGAGATGCTTGGACTCCCGGAAAGGGAGAGTAGTAAGTTTTGAAATGATATTCTAGGATCCAATTAATTTGAATCTACTTGTTTTTTATCCCACAACTGCAACTTTTCTTTTTATGTTTACATTCACCTCCTGCATATATTTTTTGGTTCTCTTGAACCTAAGATGGTTAAAATGTAAGCTGACAATCAACGATGGTGATGAGATGCTTGCACTCCCGGAAAGGGAGAGCAGTAAGTTTTGCAATGATATTCTACGATCCTATTAACTTCAATCAACTTGTTTTTTATCCCAGAACTGCAACTTTTCTTTTTAAGTTTACATTCACCTCCTGCATATATTTTTTGGTTCTCTTGAACCTAAAGATGGTTAAAATGTAAGCTGACAATCAACGGTGGTGATGAGATGCTTGCACTCCCGGAAAGGGAGAGCAGTAAGTTTTGCAATGATATTCTACGATCCTATTAACTTCAATCAACTTGTTTTTTATCCCACAACTGCAACTTTTCTTTTTATGTTTACATTCACCTCCTGCATATATTTTTTGGTTCTCTTGAACCTAAAGATGGTTAAAATGTAAGCTGACAATCAACGGTGGTGATGAGATGCTTGCACTCCTGGAAAGGGAGAGTAGTCAGTTTTGAAATGATATTCTAGGATCCTATTAATTTGAATCAACTTGTTTTTTATCCCACAACTGCAACTTTTCTTTTTATGTTTACATTCACCTCCTGCATATATTTTTTGGTTCTCTTGAACCTAAAGATGGTTAAAATGTAAGCTGACAATCAACGGTGGTGATGAGATGCTTGCACTCCTGGAAAGGGAGAGCAGTAAGTTTTGAAATGATATTCTAGGATCCTATTAATTTGAATCAACTTGTTTTTTATCCCACAACTGCAACTTTTCTTTTTATGTTTACATTCACCTCCTGCATATATTTTTTGGTTCTCTTGAACCTAAAGATGGTTAAAATGTAAGCTGACAAGTAACGGTGGTGATGAGATGTTTGGACTCCCGGAAAGGGAGAGCAGTAAGTTTTGAAATGATATTCTAGGATCCTATTAATTTGAATCAACTTGTTTTTTATCCCACAACTGCAACTTTTCTTTTTATGTTTACATTCACCTCCTGCATATATTTTTTGATTCTCTTGAACCTAAAGATGGTTAAAATGTAAGCAGACAATCAACGATGGTGATGAGATGCTTGCACTCCCGGAAAGGGAGAGCAGTAAGTTTTGCAATGATATTCTACGATCCTATTAATTTCAATCAACTTGTTTTTTATCCCACAACTGCAACTTTTCTTTTTATGTTTACATTCACCTCCTGCATATATTTTTTGGTTCTCTTGAACCTAAAGATGGTTAAAATGTAAGCTGACAATCAACGGTGGTGATGAGATGCTTGCACTCCTGGAAAGGGAGAGCAGTAAGTTTTGAAATGATATTCTAGGATCCTATTAATTTGAATAAACTTGTTTTTATCCCAGAACTGCAACTTTTCTTTTTATGTTTATATTCACCTCGTGCATATATTTTTTGGTTCTCTTGAACCTAAAGATGGTTAAAATGTAAGCTGACAATCAACGGTGGTTATGAGATGCTTGCACTCCCGGAAAGGGAGAGCAGTAAGTTTAGCAATGATATTCTACGATCTTATTAACTTCAATCAACTTGTTTTTTATCCCACAAGTGCAACTTTTCTTTTTATGTTTACATTCACCTCCTGCATATATTTTTTGGTTCTCTTGAACCTAAAGATGGTTAAAATGTAAGCTGACAAGTAACGGTGGTGATGAGATGCTTGGACTCCCGGAAAGGGAGAGTAGTAAGTTTTGAAATGATATTCTAGGATCCTATTAATTTGAATCAACTTGTTTTTTATCCCACAACTGCAACTTTTCTTTTTATGTTTACATTCACCTCCTGCATATATTTTTTGGTTCTCTTGAACCTAAAGATGGTTAAAATGTAAGCTGACAATCAACGATGGTGATGAGATGCTTGCACTCCCGGAAAGGGAGAGCAGTAAGTTTTGCAATGATATTCTACGATCCTATTAACTTCAATCAACTTGTTTTTTATCCCAGAACTGCAACTTTTCTTTTTATGTTTACATTCACCTCCTGCATATATTTTTTGGTTCTCTTGAACCTAAAGATGGTTAAAATGTAAGCTGACAATCAACGATGGTGATGAGATGCTTGCACTCCCGGAAAGTGAGAGCAGTAAGTTTTGCAATGATATTCTACGATGCTATTAACTTCAATCAACTTGTTTTTTATCCCAGAACTGCAACTTTTCTTTTTATGTTTACATTCACCTCCTGCATATATTTTTGGTTCTCTTGAACCTAAAGATGGTTAAAATGTAAGCTGACAATCAACGATGGTGATGAGATGCTTGCACTCCCGGAAAGGGAGAGCAGTAAGTTTTGCAATGATATTCTAGGATCCTTTTAATTTTGATCAACTTGTTTTTTATCCCAGAACTACAACTTTTCTTTTTATGTTTACATTCACCTCCTGCATATATTTTTTGGTTCTCTTGAACCTAAAGATGGTTAAAATGTAAGCTGACAATCAACGATGGTGATGAGATGCTTGCACTCCCGGAAAGGGAGAGCAGTAAGTTTTGCAATGATATTATACTATCCTATTAGCTTCAATCAACTTGTTTTTTATCCCAGAACTGCAACATTTCTTTTTATGTTTACATTCACCTCCTGCATATATTTTTTGGTTCTCTTGAACCTAAAGATGGTTAAAATGTAAGCTGACAATCAACGATGGTGATGAGATGCTTGCACTCCCGGAAAGGGAGAGCAGTAAGTTTTGAAATGATATTCTAGGATCTTATTAATTTGAATCAACTTGTTTTTTATCCCACAACTGCAACTTTTCTTTTTATGTTTACATTCACCTCCTGCATATATTTTTTGGTTCTCTTGAACCTAAAGATGGTTAAAATGTAAGCTGACAATCAACGATGGTGATGAGATGCTTGCACTCCCGGAAAGGGAGAGCAGTAAGTTTTGAAATGATATTCTAGGATCCTATTAATTTGAATCAACTTGTTTTTTATCCCAGAACTGCAACTTTTCTTTTTATGTTTATATTCACCTTGTGCATATATTTTTTGGTTCTCTTGAACCTAAAGATGGTTAAAATGTAAGCTGACAATCAACGGTGGTGATGAGATGCTTGCACTCCTGGAAAGGGAGAGCAGTAAGTTTTGAAATGATATTCTAGGATCCTATTAATTTGAATCAACTTGTTTTTTAACCCACAACTGCAACTTTTCTTTTTATGTTTACATTCACCTTCTGCATATATTTTTTGGTTCTCTTGAACCTAAAGATGGTTAAAATGTAAGCTGACAAGTAACGGTGGTGATGAGATGCTTGGACTCCCGGAAAGGGAGAGTAGTAAGTTTTGAAATGATATTCTAGGATCCTATTAATTTGAATCAACTTGTTTTTTATCCCACAACTGCAACTTTTCTTTTTATATTTACATTCACCTTGTGCATATATTTTTTGGTTCTCTTGAACCTAAAGATGGTTAAAATGTAAGCTGACAATCAACGGTGGTGATGAGATGCTTGCACTCCTGGAAAGGGAGAGCAGTAAGTTTTGAAATGATATTCTAGGATCCTATTAATTTGAATCAACTTGTTTTTTAACCCACAACTGCAACTTTTCTTTTTATGTTTACATTCACCTTCTGCATATATTTTTTGGTTCTCTTGAACCTAAAGATGGTTAAAATGTAAGCTGACAAGTAACGGTGGTGATGAGATGCTTGGACTCCCGGAAAGGGAGAGTAGTAAGTTTTGAAATGATATTCTAGGATCCAATTAATTTGAATCTACTTGTTTTTTATCCCACAACTGCAACTTTTCTTTTTATGTTTACATTCACCTCCTGCATATATTTTTTGGTTCTCTTGAACCTAAGATGGTTAAAATGTAAGCTGACAATCAACGATGGTGATGAGATGCTTGCACTCCCGGAAAGGGAGAGCAGTAAGTTTTGCAATGATATTCTACGATCCTATTAACTTCAATCAACTTGTTTTTTATCCCAGAACTGCAACTTTTCTTTTTAAGTTTACATTCACCTCCTGCATATATTTTTTGGTTCTCTTGAACCTAAAGATGGTTAAAATGTAAGCTGACAATCAACGGTGGTGATGAGATGCTTGCACTCCCGGAAAGGGAGAGCAGTAAGTTTTGCAATGATATTCTACGATCCTATTAACTTCAATCAACTTGTTTTTTATCCCACAACTGCAACTTTTCTTTTTATGTTTACATTCACCTCCTGCATATATTTTTTGGTTCTCTTGAACCTAAAGATGGTTAAAATGTAAGCTGACAATCAACGGTGGTGATGAGATGCTTGCACTCCTGGAAAGGGAGAGTAGTCAGTTTTGAAATGATATTCTAGGATCCTATTAATTTGAATCAACTTGTTTTTTATCCCACAACTGCAACTTTTCTTTTTATGTTTACATTCACCTCCTGCATATATTTTTTGGTTCTCTTGAACCTAAAGATGGTTAAAATGTAAGCTGACAATCAACGGTGGTGATGAGATGCTTGCACTCCTGGAAAGGGAGAGCAGTAAGTTTTGAAATGATATTCTAGGATCCTATTAATTTGAATCAACTTGTTTTTTATCCCACAACTGCAACTTTTCTTTTTATGTTTACATTCACCTCCTGCATATATTTTTTGGTTCTCTTGAACCTAAAGATGGTTAAAATGTAAGCTGACAAGTAACGGTGGTGATGAGATGTTTGGACTCCCGGAAAGGGAGAGCAGTAAGTTTTGAAATGATATTCTAGGATCCTATTAATTTGAATCAACTTGTTTTTTATCCCACAACTGCAACTTTTCTTTTTATGTTTACATTCACCTCCTGCATATATTTTTTGATTCTCTTGAACCTAAAGATGGTTAAAATGTAAGCTGACAATCAACGATGGTGATGAGATGCTTGCACTCCCGGAAAGGGAGAGCAGTAAGTTTTGCAATGATATTCTACGATCCTATTAATTTCAATCAACTTGTTTTTTATCCCACAACTGCAACTTTTCTTTTTATGTTTACATTCACCTCCTGCATATATTTTTTGGTTCTCTTGAACCTAAAGATGGTTAAAATGTAAGCTGACAATCAACGGTGGTGATGAGATGCTTGCACTCCTGGAAAGGGAGAGTAGTCAGTTTTGAAATGATATTCTAGGATCCTATTAATTTGAATCAACTTGTTTTTTATCCCACAACTGCAACTTTTCTTTTTATGTTTACATTCACCTCCTGCATATATTTTTTGGTTCTCTTGAACCTAAAGATGGTTAAAATGTAAGCTGACAATCAACGGTGGTGATGAGATGCTTGCACTCCTGGAAAGGGAGAGCAGTAAGTTTTGAAATGATATTCTAGGATCCTATTAATTTGAATCAACTTGTTTTTTATCCCACAACTGCAACTTTTCTTTTTATGTTTACATTCACCTCCTGCATATATTTTTTGGTTCTCTTGAACCTAAAGATGGTTAAAATGTAAGCTGACAAGTAACGGTGGTGATGAGATGCTTGGACTCCCGGAAAGGGAGAGCAGTAAGTTTTGAAATGATATTCTAGGATCCTATTAATTTGAATCAACTTGTTTTTTATCCCACAACTGCAACTTTTCTTTTTATGTTTACATTCACCTCCTGCATATATTTTTTGATTCTCTTGAACCTAAAGATGGTTAAAATGTAAGCTGACAATCAACGATGGTGATGAGATGCTTGCACTCCCGGAAAGGGAGAGCAGTAAGTTTTGCAATGATATTCTACGATCCTATTAACTTCAATCAACTTGTTTTTTATCCCAGAACTGCAACTTTTCTTTTTATGTTTACATTCACCTCCTGCATATATTTTTTGGTTCTCTTGAACCTAAAGATGGTTAAAATGTAAGCTGACAATCAACGATGGTGATGAGATGCTTGCACTCCCGGAAAGGGAGAGCAGTAAGTTTTGCAATGATATTCTAGGATCCTTTTAATTTTGCTCAACTTGTTTTTTATCCCAGAACTACAACTTTTCTTTTTATGTTTACATTCACCTCCTGCATATATTTTTTGGTTCTCTTGAACCTAAAGATGGTTAAAATGTAAGCTGACAATCAACGATGGTGATGAGATGCTTGCACTCCCGGAAAGGGAGAGCAGTAAGTTTTGAAATGATATTCTACGATCCTATTAATTTGAATCAACTTGTTTTTTATCCCACAACTGCAACTTTTCTTTTTATGTTTACATTCACCTCCTGCATATATTTTTTGGTTCTCTTGAACCTAAAGATGGTTAAAATGTAAGCTGACAAGTAACGGTGGTGATGAGATGCTTGGACTCCCGGAAAGGGAGAGCAGTAAGTTTTGAAATGATATTCTAGGATCCTATTAATTTGAATCAACTTGTTTTTTATCCCACAACTGCAACTTTTCTTTTTATGTTTACATTCACCTCCTGCATATATTTTTTGGTTCTCTTGAACCTAAAGATGGTTAAAATGTAAGCTGACAATCAACGGTGGTGATGAGATGCTTGCACTCCTGGAAAGGGAGAGTAGTAAGTTTTGAAATGATATTCTAGGATCCTATTAATTTGAATAAACTTGTTTTTATCCCAGAACTGCAACTTTTCTTTTTATGTTTATATTCACCTCGTGCATATATTTTTTGGTTCTCTTGAACTTAAAGATGGTTAAAATGTAAGCTGACAATCAACGGTGGTGATGAGATGCTTGCACTCCTGGAAAGGGAAAGCAGTAAGTCTTGAAATGATATTCTAGGATCCTATTAATTTGAATCAACTTGTTTTTTATCCCACAACTGCAACTTTTCTTTTTATGTTTACATTCACCTCCTGCATATATTTTTTGGTTCTCTTGAACCTAAAGATGGTTAAAATGTAAGCTGACAATCAACGGTGGTGATGAGATGCTTGCACTCCTGGAAAGGGAGAGCAGTAAGTTTTGAAATGATATTCTAGGATCCTATTAATTTGAATAAACTTGTTTTTATCCCAGAACTGCAACTTTTCTGTTTATGTTTATATTCACCTCGTGCATATATTTTTTGGTTCTCTTGAACTTAAAGATGGTTAAAATGTAAGCTGACAATCAACGGTGGTGATGAGATGCTTGCACTCCTGGAAAGGGAGAGCAGTAAGTTTTGAAATGATATTCTAGGATCCTATTAATTTGAATAAACTTGTTTTTATCCCAGAACTGCAACTTTTCTTTTTATGTTTATATTCACCTCGTGCATATATTTTTTGGTTCTCTTGAACTTAAAGATGGTTAAAATGTAAGCTGACAATCAACGGTGGTGATGAGATGCTTGCACTCCTGGAAAGGGAAAGCAGTAAGTCTTGAAATGATATTCTAGGATCCTATTAATTTGAATCAACTTGTTTTTTATCCCACAACTGCAACTTTTCTTTTTATGTTTACATTCACCTCCTGCATATATTTTTTGGTTCTCTTGAACTTAAAGATGGTTAAAATGTAAGCTGACAATCAACGGTGGTGATGAGATGCTTGCACTCCTGGAAAGGGAAAGCAGTAAGTCTTGAAATGATATTCTAGGATCCTATTAATTTGAATCAACTTGTTTTTTATCCCACAACTGCAACTTTTCTTTTTATGTTTACATTCACCTCCTGCATATATTTTTTGGTTCTCTTGAACCTAAAGATGGTTAAAATGTAAGCTGACAATCAACGGTGGTGATGAGATGCTTGCACTCCTGGAAAGGGAGAGCAGTAAGTTTTGAAATGATATTCTAGGATCCTATTAATTTGAATAAACTTGTTTTTATCCCAGAACTGCAACTTTTCTTTTTATGTTTATATTCACCTCGTGCATATATTTTTTGGTTCTCTTGAACTTAAAGATGGTTAAAATGTAAGCTGACAATCAACGGTGGTGATGAGATGCTTGCACTCCTGGAAAGGGAGAGCAGTAAGTTTTGAAATGATATTCTAGGATCCTATTAATTTGAATAAACTTGTTTTTATCCCAGAACTGCAACTTTTCTTTTTATGTTTATATTCACCTCGTGCATATATTTTTTGGTTCTCTTGAACTTAAAGATGGTTAAAATGTAAGCTGACAATCAACGGTGGTGATGAGATGCTTGCACTCCTGGAAAGGGAAAGCAGTAAGTCTTGAAATGATATTCTAGGATCCTATTAATTTGAATCAACTTGTTTTTTATCCCACAACTGCAACTTTTCTTTTTATGTTTACATTCACCTCCTGCATATATTTTTTGGTTCTCTTGAACCTAAAGATGGTTAAAATGTAAGCTGACAATCAACGGTGGTGATGAGATGCTTGCACTCCTGGAAAGGGAGAGCAGTAAGTTTTGAAATGATATTCTAGGATCCTATTAATTTGAATCAACTTGTTTTTTATCCCACAACTGCAACTTTTCTTTTTATGTTTACATTCACCTCCTGCATATATTTTTTGGTTCTCTTGAACCTAAAGATGGTTAAAATGTAAGCTGACAATCAACGGTGGTGATGAGATGCTTGCACTCCCGGAAAGGGAGAGCAGTAAGTTTTGAAATGATATTCTAGGATCCTATTAATTTGAATCAACTTGTTTTTTATCCCAGAACTGCAACTTTTCTTTTTATATTTACATTCACCTCCTGCCTATATTTTTTGGTTCTCTTGAACCTAAAGATGGTTAAAATGTAAGCTGACAATCAACGATGGTGATGAGATGCTTGCACTCCCGGAAAGGGAGAGCAGTATGTTTTGAAATGATATTCTAGGATCCTATTAATTTGAATCAACTTGTTTTTTATCCCTCTACTGCAACTTTTCCTTTTATGTTTACATTCACCTCCTGCATATATTTTTTGGTTCTCTTGAACCTAAAGATGGTTAAAATGTAAGCTGACAATCAACGATGGTGATGAGATGCTTGCACTCCCGGAAAGGGAGAGCAGTATGTTTTGAAATGATATTCTAGGATCCTATTAATTTGAATCAACTTGTTTTTTATCCCTCTACTGCAACTTTTCCTTTTATGTTTACATTCACCTCCTGCATATATTTTTTGGTTCTCTTGAACCTAAAGATGGTTAAAATGTAAGCTGACAATCAACGGTGGTGATGAAATGCTTGCACTCCTGGAAAGGGAGAGCAGTAAGTTTTGAAATGATATTCTAGGATCCTATTAATTTGAATCAACTTGTTTTTTATCCCACAACTGCAACTTTTCTTTTTATGTTTATATTCACCTCGTGCATATATTTTTTGGTTCTCTTGAACCTAAAGATGGTTAAAATGTAAGCTGACAATCAACGGTGGTGATGAGATTCTTGCACCCCCGGAAAGGGAGAGCAGTAAGTTTTGCAATGATATTCTACGATCCTATTAACTTCAATCAACTTGTTTTTTATCCCAGAACTGCAACTTTTCTTTTTATGTTTACATTCACCTCCTGCATATATTTTTTGGTTCTCTTGAACCTAAAGATGGTTAAAATGTAAGCTGACAATCAACGGTGGTGATGAGATGCTTGCACTCCCGGAAAGGGAGATCAGTAAGTTTTGCAATGATATTCTAGGATCCTATTAATTTGAATCAACTTGTTTTTTATCCCACAACAGCAACATTTCTTTTTATGTTTACATTCGCCTCCTACATATATTTTTTGGTTCTCTTGAACCTAAAGATGGTTAAAATGTAAGCTGACAATCAACGATGGTGATGAGATGCTTGCACTCCCGGAAAGGGAAAGCAGTAAGTTTTGACATGATATTCTAGGATCCTATTAATTTGAATCAACTTGTTTTTTATCCCACAACTGCAACTTTTCTTTTTATGTTTACATTCACCTCCTGCATATATTTTTTGGTTCTCTTGAACCTAAAGATGGTTAAAATGTAAGCTGACAAGTAACGGTGGTGATGAGATGCTTGGACTCCCGGAAAGGGAAAGCAGTAAGTTTTGAAATGATATTCTAGGATCCTATTAATTTGAATCAACTTGTTTTTTATCCCACAACTGCAACTTTTCTTTTTATGTTTATATTCACCTCCTGCATATATTTTTTGGTTCTCTTGAACCTAAAGATGGTTAAAATGTAAGCTGACAATCAACGGTGGTGATGAGATGCTTGCACTCCTGGAAAGGGAGAGCAGTAAGTTTTGCAATGATATTCTACGATCCTATTAACTTCAATCAACTTGTTTTTTATCCCAGAACTGCAACTTTTCTTTTTATGTTTACATTCACCTCCTGCCTATATTTTTTGGTTCTCTTGAACCTAAAGATGGTTAAAATGTAAGCTGACAATCAACGATGGTGATGAGATGCTTGCACTCCCGGAAAGGGAGAGCAGTAAGTTTTGCAATGATATTCTAGGATCCTTTTAATTTTGATCAACTTGTTTTTTATCCCAGAACTGCAACTTTTCTTTTTATGTTTACATTCACCTCCTGCATATATTTTTTGGTTCTCTTGAACCTAAAGATGGTTAAAATGTAAGCTGACAATCAAAGATGGTGATGAGATGCTTGCAGTCCCGGAAAGGGAGAGCAGTAAGTTTTGAAATGATATTCTACGATCCTATTAATTTGAATCAACTTGTTTTTTATCCTACAACTGCAACTTTTCTATTTATGTTTACATTCACCTCCTGCATAT
This sequence comes from Populus nigra, assembly GCF_951802175.1. NCBI lineage: Eukaryota > Viridiplantae > Streptophyta > Magnoliopsida > Malpighiales > Salicaceae > Populus > Populus nigra. The sequence continues at coordinate 1,861,320 of NC_084853.1, forward strand.
ATTTTTTGGTTCTCTTGAACCTAGAGATGGTTAAAATGTAAGCTGACAATCAACGGTGGTGATGAGATGCTTGCACTCCCGGAAAGGGGGAGCACTAAGTTTTGAAATGATATTCTAGGATCCTATTAATTTGAATCAACTTGTTTTTATCCCAGAACTGCAACTTTTCTTTTTATGTTTATATTCACCTCGTGCATATATTTTTTGGTTCTCTTGAACCTAAAGATGGTTAAAATGTAAGCTGACAATCAACGGTGGTGATGATATGCTTGCACTCCTGGAAAGGAAGAGCAGTAAGTTTTGAAATGATATTCTAGGATCCTATTAATTTGAATCAACTTGTTTTTTATCCCACAACTGCAACTTTTCTTTTTATGTTTACATTCACCTCCTGCATATATTTTTTGGTTCTCTTGAACCTAAAGATGGTTAAAATGTAAGCTGACAATCAACGGTGGTGATGAGATGCTTGCACTCCTGGAAAGGGAGAGCAGTAAGTTTTGAAATGATATTCTACGATCCTATTAATTTGAATCAACTTGTTTTTCATCCTACAACTGCAACTTTTCTTTTTATGTTTACATTCACCTCCTGCATATATTTTTTGGTTCTCTTGAACCTAGAAATGGTTAAAATGTAAGCTGACAATCAACGGTGGTGATGAGATGCTTGCACTCCCGGAAAGGGAGAGTAGTAAGTTTTGCAATGATATTCTAAGATCCTATTAACTTCAATCAACTTGTTTTTTATCCCAGAACTGCAACTTTTCTTTTTATGTTTATATTCTCCTCGTGCATATATTTTTTGGTTCTCTTGAACCTAAAGATGGTTAAAATGTAAGCTGACAATCAACGGTGGTGATGAGATGCTTGCACTCCTGGAAAGGGAGAGCAGTAAGTTTTGAAATGATATTCTAGGATCCTATTAATTTGAATCTACTTGTTTTTTATCCCACAACTGCAACTTTTCTTTTTATGTTTACATTCACCTCCTGCATATATTTTTTGGTTCTCTTAAACCTAAAGATGGTTAAAATGTAAGCTGACAATCAACGATGGTGATGAGATGCTTGCACTCCCGGAAAGGGAGAGCACTAAGTTTTGCAATGATATTCTACGATCCTATTAACTTCAATCAACTTGTTTTTTATCCCACAACTGCAACTTTTCTTTTTATGTTTACATTCACCTCCTGCATATATTTTTTGGTTCTCTTGAACCTAAAGATGGTTAAAATGTAAGCTGACAATCAACGCTGGTGATGAGATGCTTGCACTCCCGGAAAGGGAGAGCAGTAAGTTTTGAAATGATATTCTACGATCCTATTAATTTGAATCAACTTGTTTTTTATCCTACAACTGCAACTTTTCTATTTATGTTTACATTCACCTCTTGCATATATTTTTTGGTTCTCTTGAACCTAAAGATGGTTAAAATGTAAGCTGACAATCAACGATGGTGATGAGATGCTTGGACTCCCAGAATGGGAGAGCAGTAAGTTTTGAAATGATATTCTAGGATCCTATTAATTTGAATCAACTTGTTTTTTATCCCAGAACTGGAACTTTTCTTTTTAAGTTTACATTCACCTCCTGCATATATTTTTTGGTTCTCTTGAACCTAAAGATGGTTAAAATGTAAGCTGACAATCAACGGTGGTGATGAGATGCTTGTACTCCCGGAAAGGGAGAGCAGTAAGTTTTGAAATGATATTCTAGGATCCTATTAATTTGAATCAACTTGTTTTTTATCCCACAACTGCAACTTTTCTTTTTATGTTTACATTCACCTCCTGCATATATTTTTTGGTTCTCTTGAACCTAAAGATGGTTAAAATGTAAGCTGACAAGTAACGGTGGTGATGAGATGCTTGGACTCCCGGAAAGGGAAAGCAGTAAGTTTTGAAATGATATTCTAGGATCCTATTAATTTGAATCAACTTGTTTTTTATCCCACAACTGCAACTTTTCTTTTTATGTTTATATTCACCTCCTGCATATATTTTTTGGTTCTCTTGAACCTAAAGATGGTTAAAATGTAAGCTGACAATCAACGATGGTGATGAGATGCTTGCACTCCCGGAAAGGGAGAGCTGTAAGTTTTGAAATGATATTCTAGGATCCTATTAATTTGAATCTACTTGTTTTTTATCCCACAACTGCAACTTTTCTTTTTATGTTTACATTCACCTCCTGCATATATTTTTTGGTTCTCTTGAACCTAAAGATGGTTAAAATGTAAGCTGACAATCAACGATGGTGATGAGATGCTTGCACTCCCGGAAAGGGAGAGCAGTAAGTTTTGCAATGATATTCTACGATCCTATTAACTTCAATCAACTTGTTTTTTATCCCAGAACTGCAACTTTTCTTTTTAAGTTTACATTCACCTCCTGCATATATTTTTTGGTTCTCTTGAACCTAAAGATGGTTAAAATGTAAGTTGACAATCAACGATGGTGATGAGATGCTTGCACTCCCGGAAAGGGAGAGCAGTAAGTTTTGCAATGATATTCTACGATCCTATTAACTTCAATCAACTTGTTTTTTATCCCAGAACTGCAACTTTTCTTTTTATGTTTATATTCTCCTCGTGCATATATTTTTTGGTTCTCTTGAACCTAAAGATGGTTAAAATGTAAGCTGACAAGTAACGGTGGTGATGAGATGCTTGGACTCCCGGAAAGGGAGAGCAGTAAGTTTTGAAATGATATTCTAGGATCCTATTAATTTGAATCAACTTGTTTTTTATCCCACAACGGCAACTTTTCTTTTTATGTTTATATTCACCTCCTGCATATATTTTTTGGTTCTCTTGAACCTAAAGATGGTTAAAATGTAAGCTGACAATCAACGATGGTGATGAGATGCTTGCACTCCCGGAAAGGGAGAGCTGTAAGTTTTGAAATGATATTCTAGGATCCTATTAATTTGAATCTACTTGTTTTTTATCCCACAACTGCAACTTTTCTTTTTATGTTTACATTCACCTCCTGCATATATTTTTTGGTTCTCTTGAACCTAAAGATGGTTAAAATGTAAGCTGACAATCAACGATGGTGATGAGATGCTTGCACTCCCGGAAAGGGAGAGCTGTAAGTTTTGAAATGATATTCTAGGATCCTATTAATTTGAATCTACTTGTTTTTTATCCCACAACTGCAACTTTTCTTTTTATGTTTAAATTCACCTCCTGCATATATTTTTTGGTTCTCTTGAACCTAAAGATGGTTAAAATGTAAGCTGACAATCAACGATGGTGATGAGATGCTTGCACTCCCGGAAAGGGAGACAGTAAGTTTTGAAATGATATTCTAGGATCCTATTAATTTGAATCAACTTGTTTTTTATCCCACAACTGCAACTTTTCTTTTTATGTTTACATTCACCTCCTGCATATATTTTTTGGTTCTCTTGAACCTAGAAATGGTTAAAATGTAAGCTGACAATCAACGGTGGTGATGAGATGCTTGCACTCCCGGAAAGGGAGAGCAGTAAGTTTTGCAATGATATTCTACGATCCTATTAACTTCAATCAACTTGTTTTTTATCCCAGAACTGCAACTTTTCTTTTTAAGTTTACATTCACCTCCTGCATATATTTTTTGGTTCTCTTGAACCTAAAGATGGTTAAAATGTATGTTGACAATCAACGATGGTGATGAGATGCTTGCACTCCCGGAAAGGGAGAGCAGTAAGTTTTGCAATGATATTCTACGATCCTATTAACTTCAATCAACTTGTTTTTTATCCCAGAACTGCAACTTTTCTTTTTAAGTTTACATTCACCTCCTGCATATATTTTTTGGTTCTCTTGAACCTAAAGATGGTTAAAATGTAAGTTGACAATCAACGATGGTGATGAGATGCTTGCACTCCCGGAAAGGGAGAGCAGTAAGTTTTGCAATGATATTCTACGATCCTATTAACTTCAATCAACTTGTTTTTTATCCCAGAACTGCAACTTTTCTTTTTATGTTTATATTCTCCTCGTGCATATATTTTTTGGTTCTCTTGAACCTAAAGATGGTTAAAATGTAAGCTGACAAGTAACGGTGGTGATGAGATGCTTGGACTCCCGGAAAGGGAGAGCAGTAAGTTTTGAAATGATATTCTAGGATCCTATTAATTTGAATCAACTTGTTTTTTATCCCACAACGGCAACTTTTCTTTTTATGTTTATATTCACCTCCTGCATATATTTTTTGGTTCTCTTGAACCTAAAGATGGTTAAAATGTAAGCTGACAATCAACGATGGTGATGAGATGCTTGCACTCCCGGAAAGGGAGAGCTGTAAGTTTTGAAATGATATTCTAGGATCCTATTAATTTGAATCTACTTGTTTTTTATCCCACAACTGCAACTTTTCTTTTTATGTTTACATTCACCTCCTGCATATATTTTTTGGTTCTCTTGAACCTAAAGATGGTTAAAATGTAAGCTGACAATCAACGATGGTGATGAGATGCTTGCACTCCCGGAAAGGGAGAGCTGTAAGTTTTGAAATGATATTCTAGGATCCTATTAATTTGAATCTACTTGTTTTTTATCCCACAACTGCAACTTTTCTTTTTATGTTTAAATTCACCTCCTGCATATATTTTTTGGTTCTCTTGAACCTAAAGATGGTTAAAATGTAAGCTGACAATCAACGATGGTGATGAGATGCTTGCACTCCCGGAAAGGGAGACAGTAAGTTTTGAAATGATATTCTAGGATCCTATTAATTTGAATCAACTTGTTTTTTATCCCACAACTGCAACTTTTCTTTTTATGTTTACATTCACCTCCTGCATATATTTTTTGGTTCTCTTGAACCTAGAAATGGTTAAAATGTAAGCTGACAATCAACGGTGGTGATGAGATGCTTGCACTCCCGGAAAGGGAGAGCAGTAAGTTTTGCAATGATATTCTACGATCCTATTAACTTCAATCAACTTGTTTTTTATCCCAGAACTGCAACTTTTCTTTTTAAGTTTACATTCACCTCCTGCATATATTTTTTGGTTCTCTTGAACCTAAAGATGGTTAAAATGTATGTTGACAATCAACGATGGTGATGAGATGCTTGCACTCCCGGAAAGGGAGAGCAGTAAGTTTTGCAATGATATTCTACGATCCTATTAACTTCAATCAACTTGTTTTTTATCCCAGAACTGCAACTTTTCTTTTTAAGTTTACATTCACCTCCTGCATATATTTTTTGGTTCTCTTGAACCTAAAGATGGTTAAAATGTATGTTGACAATCAACGATGGTGATGAGATGCTTGCACTCCCGGAAAGGGAGAGCAGTAAGTTTTGCAATGATATTCTACGATCCTATTAACTTCAATCAACTTGTTTTTTAACCCACAACTGCAACTTTTCTTTTTATGTTTACATTCACCTACTGCATATATTTTTTGGTTCTCTTGAACCTAAAGATGGTTAAAATGTAAGCTGACAAGTAACGGTGGTGATGAGATGCTTGGACTCCTGGAAAGGGAGAGCAGTAAGTTTTGAAATGATATTCCAGGATCCTATTAATTTGAATCAACTTGTTTTTTATCCCACAACTGCAACTTTTCTTTTTATGTTTACATTCACCTCCTGCATATATTTTTTGGTTCTCTTGAACCTAAAGATGGTTAAAATGTAAGCTGACAATCAACGGTGGTGATGAGATGCTTGCACTCCCGGAAAGGGAGAGCAGTAAGTTTTGAAATGATATTCTAGGATCCTATTAATTTGAATCAACTTGTTTTTTATCCCACAACTGCAACTTTTCTTTTTATGTTTACATTCACCTCCTGCATATATTTTTTGGTTCTCTTAAACCTAAAGATGGTTAAAATGTAAGCTGACAATCAACGATGGTGATGAGATGCTTGCACTCCCGGAAAGGGAGAGCACTAAGTTTTGCAATGATATTCTACGATCCTATTAACTTCAATCAACTTGTTTTTTATCCCACAACTGCAACTTTTCTTTTTATGTTTACATTCACCTCCTGCATATATTTTTTGGTTCTCTTGAACCTAAAGATGGTTAAAATGTAAGCTGACAATCAACGCTGGTGATGAGATGCTTGCACTCCCGGAAAGGGAGAGCAGTAAGTTTTGAAATGATATTCTACGATCCTATTAATTTGAATCAACTTGTTTTTTATCCTACAACTGCAACTTTTCTATTTATGTTTACATTCACCTCTTGCATATATTTTTTGGTTCTCTTGAACCTAAAGATGGTTAAAATGTAAGCTGACAATCAACGATGGTGATGAGATGCTTGGACTCCCGGAATGGGAGAGCAGTAAGTTTTGAAATGATATTCTAGGATCCTATTAATTTGAATCAACTTGTTTTTTATCCCAGAACTGGAACTTTTCTTTTTAAGTTTACATTCACCTCCTGCATATATTTTTTGGTTCTCTTGAACCTAAAGATGGTTAAAATGTAAGCTGACAATCAACGGTGGTGATGAGATGCTTGTACTCCCGGAAAGGGAGAGCAGTAAGTTTTGAAATGATATTCTAGGATCCTATTAATTTGAATCAACTTGTTTTTTATCCCACAACTGCAACTTTTCTTTTTATGTTTACATTCACCTCCTGCATATATTTTTTGGTTCTCTTGAACCTAAAGATGGTTAAAATGTAAGCTGACAAGTAACGGTGGTGATGAGATGCTTGGACTCCCGGAAAGGGAAAGCAGTAAGTTTTGAAATGATATTCTAGGATCCTATTAATTTGAATCAACTTGTTTTTTATCCCACAACTGCAACTTTTCTTTTTATGTTTATATTCACCTCCTGCATATATTTTTTGGTTCTCTTGAACCTAAAGATGGTTAAAATGTAAGCTGACAATCAACGATGGTGATGAGATGCTTGCACTCCCGGAAAGGGAGAGCTGTAAGTTTTGAAATGATATTTTAGGATCCTATTAATTTGAATCTACTTGTTTTTTATCCCACAACTGCAACTTTTCTTTTTATGTTTACATTCACCTCCTGCATATATTTTTTGGTTCTCTTGAACCTAAAGATGGTTAAAATGTAAGCTGACAATCAACGATGGTGATGAGATGCTTGCACTCCCGGAAAGGGAGAGCAGTAAGTTTTGCAATGATATTCTACGTTCCTATTAATTTGAATCAACTTGTTTTTTATCCCACAACTGCAACTTTTCTTTTTAAGTTTACATTCACCTCCTGCATATATTTTTTGGTTCTCTTGAACCTAAAGATGGTTAAAATGTAAGTTGACAATCAACGATGGTGATGAGATGCTTGCACTCCCGGAAAGGGAGAGCACTAAGTTTTGCAATGATATTCTACGATCCTATTAACTTCAATCAACTTGTTTTTTATCCCACAACTGCAACTTTTCTTTTTATGTTTACATTCACCTCCTGCATATATTTTTTGGTTCTCTTGAACCTAAAGATGGTTAAAATGTAAGCTGACAATCAACGCTGGTGATGAGATGCTTGCACTCCCGGAAAGGGAGAGCAGTAAGTTTTGAAATGATATTCTACGATCCTATTAATTTGAATCAACTTGTTTTTTATCCTACAACTGCAACTTTTCTATTTATGTTTACATTCACCTCTTGCATATATTTTTTGGTTCTCTTGAACCTAAAGATGGTTAAAATGTAAGCTGACAATCAACGATGGTGATGAGATGCTTGGACTCCCGGAATGGGAGAGCAGTAAGTTTTGCAATGATATTCTAGGATCCTTTTAATTTTGATCAACTTGTTTTTTATCCCAGAACTACAACTTTTCTTTTTATGTTTACATTCACCTCCTGCATATATTTTTTGGTTCTCTTGAACCTAAAGATGGTTAAAATGTAAGCTGACAATCAACGATGGTGATGAGATGCTTGCACTCCCGGAAAGGGAGAGCAGTAAGTTTTGCAATGATATTCTACGTTCCTATTAATTTGAATCAACTTGTTTTTTATCCCACAACTGCAACTTTTCTTTTTAAGTTTACATTCACCTCCTGCATATATTTTTTGGTTCTCTTGAACCTAAAGATGGTTAAAATGTAAGTTGACAATCAACGATGGTGATGAGATGCTTGCACTCCCGGAAAGGGAGAGCAGTAAGTTTTGCAATGATATTCTACGATCCTATTAACTTCAATCAACTTGTTTTTTATCCCAGAACTGCAACTTTTCTTTTTATGTTTATATTCTCCTCGTGCATATATTTTTTGGTTCTCTTGAACCTAAAGATGGTTAAAATGTAAGCTGACAAGTAACGGTGGTGATGAGATGCTTGGACTCCCGGAAAGGGAGAGCAGTAAGTTTTGAAATGATATTCTAGGATCCTATTAATTTGAATCAACTTGTTTTTTATCCCACAACTGCAACTTTTCTTTTTATGTTTATATTCACCTCCTGCATATATTTTTTGGTTCTCTTGAACCTAAAGATGGTTAAAATGTAAGCTGACAATCAACGATGGTGATGAGATGCTTGCACTCCCGGAAAGGGAGAGCTGTAAGTTTTGAAATGATATTCTAGGATCCTATTAATTTGAATCTACTTGTTTTTTATCCCACAACTGCAACTTTTCTTTTTATGTTTACATTCACCTCCTGCATATATTTTTTGGTTCTCTTGAACCTAAAGATGGTTAAAATGTAAGCTGACAATCAACGATGGTGATGAGATGCTTGCACTCCCGGAAAGGGAGAGCTGTAAGTTTTGAAATGATATTCTAGGATCCTATTAATTTGAATCTACTTGTTTTTTATCCCACAACTGCAACTTTTCTTTTTATGTTTAAATTCACCTCCTGCATATATTTTTTGGTTCTCTTGAACCTAAAGATGGTTAAAATGTAAGCTGACAATCAACGATGGTGATGAGATGCTTGCACTCCCGGAAAGGGAGACAGTAAGTTTTGAAATGATATTCTAGGATCCTATTAATTTGAATCAACTTGTTTTTTATCCCACAACTGCAACTTTTCTTTTTATGTTTACATTCACCTCCTGCATATATTTTTTGGTTCTCTTGAACCTAGAAATGGTTAAAATGTAAGCTGACAATCAACGGTGGTGATGAGATGCTTGCACTCCCGGAAAGGGGGAGCAGTAAGTTTTGAAATGATATTCTAGGATCCTATTAATTTGAATCAACTTGTTTTTATCCCAGAACTGCAACTTTTCTTTTTATGTTTATATTCACCTCGTGCATATATTTTTTGGTTCTCTTGAACCTAAAGATGGTTAAAATGTAAGCTGACAATCAACGGTGGTGATGAGATGCTTGCACTCCTGGAAAGGGAGAGCAGTATGTTTTGAAATGATATTCTAGGATCCTATTAATTTGAATCAACTTGTTTTTTATCCCACAACTGCAACTTTTCTTTTTATGTTTACATTCACCTCCTGCATATATTTTTTGGTTCTCTTGAACCTAAAGATGGTTAAAATGTAAGCTGACAATCAACGATGGTGATGAGATGCTTGCACTCCCGGAAAGGGAGAGCAGTAAGTTTTGCAATGATATTCTACGATCCTATTAACTTCAATCAACTTGTTTTTTATCCCAGAACTGCAACTTTTCTTTTTAAGTTTACATTCACCTCCTGCATATATTTTTTGGTTCTCTTGAACCTAAAGATGGTTAAAATGTATGTTGACAAGTAACGGTGGTGATGAGATGCTTGGACTCCTGGAAAGGGAGAGCAGTAAGTTTTGAAATGATATTCCAGGATCCTATTAATTTGAATCAACTTGTTTTTTAACCCACAACTGCAACTTTTCTTTTTATGTTTACATTCACCTCCTGCATATATTTTTTGGTTCTCTTGAACCTAAAGATGGTTAAAATGTAAGCTGACAAGTAACGGTGGTAATGAGATGCTTGGACTCCTGGAAAGGGAGAGCAGTAAGTTTTGAAATGATATTCTAGGATCCTATTAATTTCAATCAACTTGTTTTTTATCCCACAACTGCAACTTTTCTTTTTATGTTTACATTCACCTCCTGCATATATTTTTTGGTTCTCTTTAACCTAAAGATGGTTAAAATGTAAGCTGACAAGTAACGGTGGTGATGAGATGCTTGGACTCCTGGAAAGGGAGAGCAGTAAGTTTTGAAATGATATTCCAGGATCCTATTAATTTGAATCAACTTGTTTTTTATCCCACAACTGCAACTTTTCTTTTTATGTTTACATTCACCTCCTGCATATATTTTTTGGTTCTCTTGAACCTAAAGATGGTTAAAATGTAAGCTGACAATCAACGGTGGTGATGAGATGCTTGCACTCCCGGAAAGGGAGAGCAGTAAGTTTTGAAATGATATTCTAGGATCCTATTAATTTGAATCAACTTGTTTTTTATCCCACAACTGCAACTTTTCTTTTTATGTTTACATTCACCTCCTGCATATATTTTTTGGTTCTCTTGAACCTAGAAATGGTTAAAATGTAAGCTGACAATCAACGGTGGTGATGAGATGCTTGCACTCCCGGAAAGGGGGAGCAGTAAGTTTTGAAATGATATTCTAGGATCCTATTAATTTGAATCAACTTGTTTTTATCCCAGAACTGCAACTTTTCTTTTTATGTTTATATTCACCTGGTGCATATATTTTTTGGTTCTCTTGAACCTAAAGATGGTTAAAATGTAAGCTGACAATCAACGATGGTGATGAGATGCTTGCACTCCAGGAAAGGGAGAGCAGTATGTTTTGAAATGATATTCTAGGATCCTATTAATTTGAATCAACTTGTTTTTTATCCCACAACTGCAACTTTTCTTTTTATGTTTATATTCACCTCGTGCATATATTTTTTGGTTCTGTTGAAACTAAAGATGGTTAAAATGTAAGCTGACAATCAACGGTGGTGATGAGATTCTTGCACCCCCGGAAAGGGAGAGCAGTAAGTTTTGCAATGATATTCTACGATCCTATTAACTTCAATCAACTTGTTTTTTATCCCAAAACTGCAACTTTTCTTTTTATGTTTACATTCACCTCCTGCCTATATTTTTTGGTTCTCTTGAACCTAAAGATGGTTAAAATGTAAGCTGACAATCAACGATGGTGATGAGATGCTTGCACTCCCGGAAAGGGAGAGCAGTAAGTTTTGCCATGATATTCTAGGATCCTTTTAATTTTGATCAACTTGTTTTTTATCCCAGAACTGCAACTTTTCTTTTTATGTTTACATTCACCTCCTGCATATATTTTTTGGTTCTCTTGAACCTAAAGATGGTTAAAATGTAAGCTGACAATCAACGGTGGTGATGAGATGCTTGCACTCCCGGAAAGGGGGAGCACTAAGTTTTGAAATGATATTCTAGGATCCTATTAATTTGAATCAACTTGTTTTTATCCCAGAACTGCAACTTTTCTTTTTATGTTTATATTCACCTCGTGCATATATTTTTTGGTTCTCTTGAACCCAAAGATGGTTAAAATGTAAGCTGACAATCAACGGTGGTGATGAGATGCTTGCACTCCTGGAAAGGGAGAGCAGTAAGTTTTGAAATGATATTCTAGGATCCTATTAATTTGAATCAACTTGTTTTTTATCCCACAACTGCAACTTTTCTTTTTATGTTTACATTCACCTCCTGCATATATTTTTTGGTTCTCTTGAACCTAAAGATGGTTAAAATGTAAGCTGACAATCAACGGTGGTGATGAGATGCTTGTACTCCCGGAAAGGGAGAGCAGTAAGTTTTGAAATGATATTCTAGGATCCTATTAATTTGAATCAACTTGTTTTTTATCCCACAACTGCAACTTTTCTTTTTATGTTTACATTCACCTCCTGCATATATTTTTTGGTTCTCTTGAACCTAAAGATGGTTAAAATGTAAGCTGACAATCAACGATGGTGATGAGATGCTTGCACTCCCGGAAAGGGAGAGCAGTAAGTTTTGCAATGATATTCTACGATCCTATTAACTTCAATCAACTTGTTTTTTATCCCAGAACTGCAACTTTTCTTTTTAAGTTTACATTCACCTCCTGCATATATTTTTTGGTTCTCTTGAACCTAAAGATGGTTAAAATGTAAGTTGACAATCAACGATGGTGATGAGATGCTTGCACTCCTGGAAAGGGAGAGCAGTAAGTTTTGAAACAATATTCTAGGATCCTATTAATTTGAATCAACTTGTTTTTTAACCCACAACTGCAACTTTTCTTTTTATGTTTACATTCACCTCCTGCATATATTTTTTGGTTCTCTTGAACCTAAACATGGTTAAAATGTAAGCTGACAAGTAACGGTGGTGATGAGATGCTTGGACTCCTGGAAAGGGAGAGCAGTAAGTTTTGAAATGATATTCTAGGATCCTATTAATTTGAATCAACTTGTTTTTTATCCCACAACTGCAACTTTTCTTTTTATGTTTACATTCACCTCCTGCATATATTTTTTGGTTCTCTTGAACCTAAAGATGGTTAAAATGTAAGCTGACAATCAACGGTGGTGATGAGATGCTTGTACTCCCGGAAAGGGAGAGCAGTAAGTTTTGAAATGATATTCTAGGATCCTATTAATTTGAATCAACTTGTTTTTTATCCCACAACTGCAATTTTTCTTTTTATGTTTACGTTCACCTCCTGCATATATTTTTTGGTTCTCTTGAACCTAAAGATGGTTAAAATGTAAGCTGACAATCAACGATGGTGATGAGATGCTTGCACTCCCGGAAAGGGAGAGCAGTAAGTTTTGCAATGATATTCTACGATCCTATTAACTTCAATCAACTTGTTTTTTATCCCAGAACTGCAACTTTTCTTTTTATGTTTATATTCTCCTCGTGCATATATTTTTTGGTTCTCTTGAACCTAAAGATGGTTAAAATGTAAGCTGACAATCAACAGTGGTGATGAGATGCTTGCACTCCTGGAAAGGGAGAGCAGTAAGTTTTGAAATGATATTCTAGGATCCTATTAATTTGAATCAACTTGTTTTTTAACCCACAACTGCAACTTTTCTTTTTATGTTTAAATTCACCTACTGCATATATTTTTTGGTTCTCTTGAACCTAAAGATGGTTAAAATGTAAGCTGATAAGTAACGGTGGTGATGAGATGCTTGGACTCCTGGAAAGGGAGAGCAGTAAGTTTTGAAATGATATTCTAGGATCCTATTAATTTGAATCAACTTGTTTTTTATCCCACAACTGCAACTTTTCTTTTTATGTTTACATTCACCTCCTGCATATATTTTTTGGTTCTCTTGAACCTAAAGATGGTTAAAATGTAAGCTGACAATCAACGGTGGTGATGAGATGCTTGTACTCCCGGAAAGGGAGAGCAGTAAGTTTTGAAATGATATTCTAGGATCCTATTAATTTGAATCAACTTGTTTTTTATCCCACAACTGCAACTTTTCTTTTTATGTTTACATTCACCTCCTGCTTATATTTTTTGGTTCTCTTGAACCTAGAAATGGTTAAAATGTAAGCTGACAATCAACGGTGGTGATGAGATGCTTGCACTCCTGGAAAGGGAGAGCAGTATGTTTTGAAATGATATTCTAGGATCCTATTAATTTGAATCAACTTGTTTTTTATCCCTCTACTGCAACTTTTCTTTTTATGTTTGCATTCACCTCCTGCATATATTTTTTGGTTCTCTTGAACCTAAAGATGGTTAAAATGTAAGCTGACAATCAACGGTGGTGATGAGATGCTTGCACTCCTGGAAAGGGAGAGCAGTAAGTTTTGAAATGATATTCTAGGATCCTATTAATTTGAATCAACTTGTTTTTTATCCCACAACTGCAACTTTTCTTTTTATGTTTATATTCACCTCGTGCATATATTTTTTGGTTCTCTTGAACCTAAAGATGGTTAAAATGTAAGCTGACAATCAACGGTGGTGATGAGATTCTTGCACCCCCGGAAAGGGAGAGCAGTAAGTTTTGCAATGATATTCTACGATCCTATTAACTTCAATCAACTTGTTTTTTATCCCAGAACTGCAACTTTTCTTTTTATGTTTACATTCACCTCCTGCCTATATTTTTTGGTTCTCTTGAACCTAAAGATGGTTAAAATGTAAGCTGACAATCAACGATGGTGATGAGATGCTTGCACTCCCGGAAAGGGAGAGCAGTAAGTTTTGAAATGATATTCTACGATCCTATTAATTTAAATCAACTTGTTTTTTATCCCACAACTGCAACTTTTCTTTTTATGTTTACATTCACCTCCTGCATATATTTTTTGGTTCTCTTGAACCTAAAGATGGTTAAAATGTAAGCTGACAATCAACGGTGGTGATGAGATGCTTGTACTCCCGGAAAGGGAGAGCAGTAAGTTTTGAAATGATATTCTAGGATCCTATTAATTTGAATCAACTTGTTTTTTATCCCACAACTGCAACTTTTCTTTTTATGTTTATATTCACCTCGTGCATATATTTTTTGGTTCTCTTGAACCTAGAGATGGTTAAAATGTAAGCTAACAATCAACGGTGGTGATGAGATGCTTGCACTCCCGGAAAGGGGGAGCACTAAGTTTTGAAATGATATTCTAGGATCCTATTAATTTGAATCAACTTGTTTTTATCCCAGAACTGCAACTTTTCTTTTTATGTTTATATTCACCTCGTGCATATATTTTTTGGTTCTCTTGAACCTAAAGATGGTTTAAATGTAAGCTGACAATCAACGGTGGTGATGAGATGCTTGCACTCCTGGAAAGGGAGAGCAGTAAGTTTTGAAATGATATTCTAGGATCCTATTAATTTGAATCAACTTGTTTTTTATCCCACAACTGCAACTTTTCTTTTTATGTTTACATTCACCTCCTGCATATATTTTTTGGTTCTCTTGAACCTAAAGATGGTTAAAATGTAAGCTGACAATCAACGGTGGTGATGAGATGCTTGTACTCCCGGAAAGGGAGAGCAGTAAGTTTTGAAATGATATTCTAGGATCCTATTAATTTGAATCAACTTGTTTTTTATCCCACAACTGCAACTTTTCTTTTTATGTTTATATTCACCTCGTGCATATATTTTTTGGTTCTCTTGAACCTAGAGATGGTTAAAATGTAAGCTAACAATCAACGGTGGTGATGAGATGCTTGCACTCCCGGAAAGGGGGAGCACTAAGTTTTGAAATGATATTCTAGGATCCTATTAATTTGAATCAACTTGTTTTTATCCCAGAACTGCAACTTTTCTTTTTATGTTTATATTCACCTCGTGCATATATTTTTTGGTTCTCTTGAACCTAAAGATGGTTAAAATGTAAGCTGACAATCAACGGTGGTGATGAGATGCTTGCACTCCTGGAAAGGGAGAGCAGTAAGTTTTGAAATGATATTCTAGGATCCTATTAATTTGAATCAACTTGTTTTTTATCCCACAACTGCAACTTTTCTTTTTATGTTTACATTCACCTCCTGCATATATTTTTTGGTTCTCTTGAACCTAAAGATGGTTAAAATGTAAGCTGACAATCAACGGTGGTGATGAGATGCTTGCACTCCGGGAAAGGGAGAGCAGTAAGTTTTGAAATGATATTCTAGGATCCTATTAATTTGAATCAACTTGTTTTTTATCCCACAACTGCAACTTTTTTTTTTATGTTTACATTCACCTCCTGCATATATTTTTTGGTTCTCTTGAACCTAAAGATGGTTAAAATGTAAGCTGACAATCAACGGTGGTGATGAGATGCTTGTACTCCCGGAAAGGGAGAGTAGTAAGTTTTGAAATGATATTCTAGGATCCTATTAATTTGAATCAACTTGTTTTTTATCCCACAACTGCAATTTTTCTTTTTATGTTTACGTTCACCTCCTGCATATATTTTTTGGTTCTCTTGAACCTAAAGATGGTTAAAATGTAAGCTGACAATCAACGATGGTGATGAGATGCTTGCACTCCCGGAAAGGGAGAGCAGTAAGTTTTGCAATGATATTCTACGATCCTATTAACTTCAATCAACTTGTTTTTTATCCCAGAACTGCAACTTTTCTTTTTATGTTTATATTCTCCTCGTGCATATATTTTTTGGTTCTCTTGAACCTAAAGATGGTTAAAATGTAAGCTGACAATCAACGGTGGTGATGAGATGCTTGTACTCCCGGAAAGGGAGAGCAGTAAGTTTTGAAATGATATTCTAGGATCCTATTAATTTGAATCAACTTGTTTTTTATCCCACAACTGCAACTTTTCTTTTTATGTTTACATTCACCTCCTGCTTATATTTTTTGGTTCTCTTGAACCTAGAAATGGTTAAAATGTAAGCTGACAATCAACGGTGGTGATGAGATGCTTGCACTCCTGGAAAGGGAGAGCAGTATGTTTTGAAATGATATTCTAGGATCCTATTAATTTGAATCAACTTGTTTTTTATCCCTCTACTGCAACTTTTCTTTTTATGTTTACATTCACCTCCTGCATATATTTTTTGGTTCTCTTGAACCTAAAGATGGTTAAAATGTAAGCTGACAATCAACGGTGGTGATGAGATGCTTGCACTCCCGGAAAGGGAGAGCAGTAAGCTTTGAAATGATATTCTAGGATCCTATTAATTTGAATCAACTTGTTTTTTATCCCACAACTGCAACTTTTCTTTTTATGTTTATATTCACCTCGTGCATATATTTTTTGGTTCTCTTGAACCTAAAGATGGTTAAAATGTAAGCTGACAATCAACGGTGGTGATGAGATTCTTGCACCCCCGGAAAGGGAGAGCAGTAAGTTTTGCAATGATATTCTACGATCCTATTAACTTCAATCAACTTGTTTTTTATCCCAGAACTGCAACTTTTCTTTTTATGTTTACATTCACCTCCTGCCTATATTTTTTGGTTCTCTTGAACCTAAAGATGGTTAAAATGTAAGCTGACAATCAACGATGGTGATGAGATGCTTGCACTCCCGGAAAGGGAGAGCAGTAAGTTTTGAAATGATATTCTACGATCCTATTAATTTAAATCAACTTGTTTTTTATCCCACAACTGCAACTTTTCTTTTTATGTTTACATTCACCTCCTGCATATATTTTTTGGTTCTCTTGAACCTAAAGATGGTTAAAATGTAAGCTGACAATCAACGGTGGTGATGAGATGCTTGTACTCCCGGAAAGGGAGAGCAGTAAGTTTTGAAATGATATTCTAGGATCCTATTAATTTGAATCAACTTGTTTTTTATCCCACAACTGCAACTTTTCTTTTTATGTTTATATTCACCTCGTGCATATATTTTTTGGTTCTCTTGAACCTAGAGATGGTTAAAATGTAAGCTAACAATCAACGGTGGTGATGAGATGCTTGCACTCCCGGAAAGGGGGAGCACTAAGTTTTGAAATGATATTCTAGGATCCTATTAATTTGAATCAACTTGTTTTTTATCCCTCTACTGCAACTTTTCTTTTTATGTTTACATTCACCTCCTGCATATATTTTTTGGTTCTCTTGAACCTAAAGATGGTTAAAATGTAAGCTGACAATCAACGGTGGTGATGAGATGCTTGCACTCCTGGAAAGGGAGAGCAGTAAGTTTTGAAATGATATTCTAGGATCCTATTAATTTGAATCAACTTGTTTTTTATCCCACAACTGCAACTTTTCTTTTTATGTTTACATTCACCTCCTGCATATATTTTTTGGTTCTCTTGAACCTAAAGATGGTTAAAATGTAAGCTGACAATCAACGGTGGTGATGAGATGCTTGTACTCCCGGAAAGGGAGAGCAGTAAGTTTTGAAATGATATTCTAGGATCCTATTAATTTGAATCAACTTGTTTTTTATCCCACAACTGCAACTTTTCTTTTTATGTTTATATTCACCTCGTGCATATATTTTTTGGTTCTCTTGAACCTAGAGATGGTTAAAATGTAAGCTAACAATCAACGGTGGTGATGAGATGCTTGCACTCCCGGAAAGGGGGAGCACTAAGTTTTGAAATGATATTCTAGGATCCTATTAATTTGAATCAACTTGTTTTTATCCCAGAACTGCAACTTTTCTTTTTATGTTTATATTCACCTCGTGCATATATTTTTTGGTTCTCTTGAACCTAAAGATGGTTAAAATGTAAGCTGACAATCAACGGTGGTGATGAGATGCTTGCACTCCTGGAAAGGGAGAGCAGTAAGTTTTGAAATGATATTCTAGGATCCTATTAATTTGAATCAACTTGTTTTTTATCCCACAACTGCAACTTTTCTTTTTATGTTTATATTCACCTCGTGCATATATTTTTTGGTTCTCTTGAACCTAAAGATGGTTAAAATGTAAGCTGACAATCAACGGTGGTGATGAGATTCTTGCACCCCCGGAAAGGGAGAGCAGTAAGTTTTGCAATGATATTCTACGATCCTATTAACTTCAATCAACTTGTTTTTTATCCCAGAACTGCAACTTTTCTTTTTATGTTTACATTCACCTCCTGCCTATATTTTTTGGTTCTCTTGAACCTAAAGATGGTTAAAATGTAAGCTGACAATCAACGATGGTGATGAGATGCTTGCACTCCCGGAAAGGGAGAGCAGTAAGTTTTGAAATGATATTCTACGATCCTATTAATTTAAATCAACTTGTTTTTTATCCCACAACTGCAACTTTTCTTTTTATGTTTACATTCACCTCCTGCATATATTTTTTGGTTCTCTTGAACCTAAAGATGGTTAAAATGTAAGCTGACAATCAACGGTGGTGATGAGATGCTTGTACTCCCGGAAAGGGAGAGCAGTAAGTTTTGAAATGATATTCTAGGATCCTATTAATTTAAATCAACTTGTTTTTTATCCCACAACTGCAACTTTTCTTTTTATGTTTATATTCACCTCGTGCATATATTTTTTGGTTCTCTTGAACCTAGAGATGGTTAAAATGTAAGCTAACAATCAACGGTGGTGATGAGATGCTTGCACTCCCGGAAAGGGGGAGCACTAAGTTTTGAAATGATATTCTAGGATCCTATTAATTTGAATCAACTTGTTTTTATCCCAGAACTGCAACTTTTCTTTTTATGTTTATATTCACCTCGTGCATATATTTTTTGGTTCTCTTGAACCTAAAGATGGTTTAAATGTAAGCTGACAATCAACGGTGGTGATGAGATGCTTGCACTCCTAGAAAGGGAGAGCAGTAAGTTTTGAAATGATATTCTAGGATCCTATTAATTTGAATCAACTTGTTTTTTATCCCACAACTGCAACTTTTCTTTTTATGTTTACATTCACCTCCTGCATATATTTTTTGGTTCTCTTGAACCTAAAGATGGTTAAAATGTAAGCTGACAATCAACGGTGGTGATGAGATGCTTGTACTCCCGGAAAGGGAGAGCAGTAAGTTTTGAAATGATATTCTAGGATCCTATTAATTTGAATCAACTTGTTTTTTATTCCACAACTGCAACTTTTCTTTTTATGTTTATATTCACCTCGTGCATATATTTTTTGGTTCTCTTGAACCTAGAGATGGTTAAAATGTAAGCTAACAATCAACGGTGGTGATGAGATGCTTGCACTCCCGGAAAGGGGGAGCACTAAGTTTTGAAATGATATTCTAGGATCCTATTAATTTGAATCAACTTGTTTTTATCCCAGAACTGCAACTTTTCTTTTTATGTTTATATTCACCTCGTGCATATATTTTTTGGTTCTCTTGAACCTAAAGATGGTTAAAATGTAAGCTGACAATCAACGGTGGTGATGAGATGCTTGCACTCCTGGAAAGGGAGAGCAGTAAGTTTTGAAATGATATTCTAGGATCCTATTAATTTGAATCAACTTGTTTTTTATCCCACAACTGCAACTTTTCTTTTTATGTTTACATTCACCTCCTGCATATATTTTTTGGTTCTCTTGAACCTAAAGATGGTTAAAATGTAAGCTGACAATCAACGGTGGTGATGAGATGCTTGCACTCCGGGAAAGGGAGAGCAGTAAGTTTTGAAATGATATTCTAGGATCCTATTAATTTGAATCAACTTGTTTTTTTATCCCACAACTGCAACTTTTCTTTTTATGTTTACATTCACCTCCTGCATATATTTTTTGGTTCTCTTGAAGCTAAAGATGGTTAAAATGTAAGCTGACAATCAACGGTGGTGATGAGATGCTTGCACTCCTGGAAAGGGAGAGCAGTAAGTTTTGCAATGATATTCTACGATCCTATTAACTTCAATCAACTTGTTTTTTATCCCAGAACTGCAACTTTTCTTTTTATGTTTACATTCACCTCCTGCCTATATTTTTTGGTTCTCTTGAACCTAAAGATGGTTAAAATGTAAGCTGACAATCAACGATGGTGATGAGAAGCTTGCACTCCCGGAAAGGGAGAGCAGTAAGTTTTGCAATGATATTCTAGGATCCTTTTAATTTTGATCAACTTGTTTTTTATCCCAGAACTGCAACTTTTCTTTTTATGTTTACATTCACCTCCTGCATATATTTTTTGGTTCTCTTGAACCTAAAGATGGTTAAAATGTAAGCTGACAATCAACGATGGTGATGATATGCTTGCACTCCCGGAAAGGGAGAGCAGTAAGTTTTGAAATGATATTCTACGATCCTATTAATTTGAATCAACTTGTTTTTTATCCTACAACTGCAACTTTTCCATTTATGTTTACATTCACCTCCTGCATATATTTTTTGGTTCTCTTGAACCTAGAGATGGTAAAAATGTAAGCTGACAATCAACGGTGGTGATGAGATGCTTGCACTTCCGGAAAGGGGGAGCACTAAGTTTTGAAATGATATTCTAGGATCCTATTAATTTGAATCAACTTGTTTTTATCCCAGAACTGCAACTTTTCTTTTTAAGTTTACATTCACCTCCTGCATATATTTTTTGGTTCTCTTGAACCTAGAAATGGTTAAAATGTAAGCTGACAATCAACGGTGGTGATGAGATGCTTGCACTCCCGGAAAGGTGGAGCAGTAAGTTTTGAAATGATATTCTAGGATCCTATTAATTTGAATCAACTTGTTTTTATCCCAGAACTGCAACTTTTCTTTTTATGTTTACATTCACCTCCTGCATATATTTTTTGGTTCTCTTGAACCTAAAGATGGTTAAAATGTAAGCTGACAATCAACGGTGGTGATGAGATGCTTGCACTCCTGGAAAGGGAGAGCAGTAAGTTTTGAAATGATATTCTACGATCCTATTAATTTGAATCAACTTGTTTTTCATCCTATAACTGCAACTTTTCTTTTTATGTTTACATTCACCTCCTGCATATATTTTTTGGTTCTCTTGAACCTAGAAATGGTTAAAATGTAAGCTGACAATCAACGGTGGTGATGAGATGCTTGCACTCCCGGAAAGGTGGAGCAGTAAGTTTTGAAATGATATTCTACGATCCTATTAATTTGAATCAACTTGTTTTTCATCCTATAACTGCAACTTTTCTTTTTATGTTTACATTCACCTCCTGCATATATTTTTTGGTTCTCTTGAACCTAGAAATGGTTAAAATGTAAGCTGACAATCAACGGTGGTGATGAGATGCTTGCACTCCTGGAAAGGTGGAGCAGTAAGTTTTGAAATGATATTCTAGGATCCTATTAATTTGAATCAACTTGTTTTTATCCCAGAACTGCAACTTTTCTTTTTATGTTTATATTCACCTCGTGCATATATTTTTTGGTTCTCTTGAACCTAAAGATGGTTAAAATGTAAGCTGACAATCAACGGTGGTGATGAGATGCTTGCACTCCTGGAAAGGGAGAGCAGTAAGTTTTGAAATGATATTCTAGGATCCTATTAATTTGAATCAACTTGTTTTTTATCCCAAAACTGCAACTTTTCTTTTTATGTTTATATTCACCTCGTGCATATATGTTTTGGTTCTCTTGAACCTAAAGATGGTTAAAATGTAAGCTGACAATCAACGGTGGTGATGAGATGCTTGCACTCCTGGAAAGGGAGAGCAGTAAGTTTTGAAATGATATTCTAGGATCCTATTAAGTTGAATCAACTTGTTTTTTAACCCACAACTGCAATTTTTTTTTTATGTTTACATTCACCTCCTGCATATATTTTTTGGTTCTCTTGAACCTAAAGATGGTTAAAATGTAAGCTGACAAGTAACGGTGGTGATGAGATGCTTGGACTCCCGGAAAGGGAGAGCAGTAAGTTTTGAAATGATATTCTAGGATCCTATTAATTTGAATCAACTTGTTTTTTATCCCACAACTGCAACTTTTCTTTTTATGTTTACATTCACCTCCTGCATATATTTTTTGGTTCTCTTGAACCTAAAGATGGTTAAAATGTAAGCTGACAATCAACGGTGGTGATGAGATGCTTGCACTCCCGGAAAGGGAGAGCAGTAAGTTTTGAAATGATATTCTAGGATCCTATTAATTTGAAACAACTTGTTTTTTATCCCACAACTGTAACTTTTCTTTTTATGTTTACATTCACCTCCTGCATATATTTTTTGGTTCTCTTGAACCTAAAGATGGCTAAAATGTAAGCTGACAAGTAACGGTGGTGATGAGATGCTTGCACTCCCGGAAAGGGAGAGCTGTAAGTTTTGAAATGATATTCTAGGATCCTATTAATTTGAATCTACTTGTTTTTTATCCCACAACTGCAACTTTTCTTTTTATGTTTACATTCACCTCCTGCATATATTTTTTGGTTCTCTTGAACCTAAAGATGGTTAAAATGTAAGCTGACAATCAACGATGGTGATGAGATGCTTGCACTCCCGGAAAGGGAGAGCAGTAAGTTTTGCAATGATATTCTACGATCCTATTAACTTCAATCAACTTGTTTTTTATCCCAAAACTGCAACTTTTCTTTTTAAGTTTACATTCACCTCCTGCATATATTTTTAGGTTCTTTTGAACTTAAAGATGGTTAAAATGTAAGTTGACAATCAACGATGGTGATGAGATGCTTGCACTCCTGGAAAGGGAGAGCAGTAAGTTTTGCAATGATATTCTACGATCCTATTAACTTCAATCAACTTGTTTTTTATCCCAGAACTGCAACTTTTCTTTCTATGTTTATATTCTCCTCGTGCATATATTTTTTGGTTCTCTTGAACCTAAAGATGGTTAAAATGTAAGCTGACAATCAACGGTGGTGATGAGATGCTTGCACTCCTGGAAAGGGAGAGCAGTAAGTTTTGAAATGATATTCTAGGATCCTATTAATTTGAATCAACTTGTTTTTTAACCCACAACTGCAACTTTTCTTTTTATGTTTACATTCACCTCTTGCATATATTTTTTGGTTCTCTTGAACCTAAAGATGGTTAAAATGTAAGCTGACAAGTAACGGTGGTGATGAGATGCTTGGACTCCTGGAAAGGGAGAGCAGTAAGTTTTAAAAATGATATTCTAGGATCCTATTAATTTGAATCAACTTGTTTTTTATCCCACAACTGCAACTTTTCTTTTTATGTTTACATTCACCTACTGCATATATTTTTTGGTTCTCTTGAACCTAAAGATGGTTAAAATGTAAGCTGACAAGTAACGGTGGTGATGAGATGCTTGGACTCCTGGAAAGGGAGAGCAGTAAGTTTTGAAATGATATTCTAGAATCCTATTAATTTGAATCAACTTGTTTTTTATCCCACAACTGCAACTTTTCTTTTTATGTTTATATTCACCTCGTGCATATATTTTTTGGTTCTCTTGAACCTAAAGATGGTTAAAATGAAAGCTGACAATCAACGGTGGTGATGAGATGCTTGCACTCCTGGAAAGGGAGAGCAGTAAGTTTTGAAATGATATTCTAGGATCCTATTAATTTGAATCAACTTGTTTTTTAACCCACAACTGCAACTTTTCTTTTTATGTTTACATTCACCTCCTGCATATATTTTTTGGTTCTCTTGAACCTAAAGATGGTTAAAATGTAAGCTGACAAGTAACGGTGGTGATGAGATGCTTGGACTCCCGGAAAGGGAGAGCAGTAAGTTTTGAAATGATATTCTAGGATCCTATTAATTTGAATCAACTTGTTTTTTATCCCACAACTGCAACTTTTCTTTTTATGTTTATATTCACCTCCTGCATATATTTTTTGGTTCTCTTGAACCTAAAGATGGTTAAAATGTAAGCTGACAATCAACGATGGTGATGAGATGCTTGCACTCCTAGAAAGGGAGAGCAGTATGTTTTGAAATGATATTCTAGGATCCTATTAATTTGAATCAACTTGTTTTTTATCCCTCAACTGCAACTTTTCCTTTTATGTTTACATTCACCTCCTGCATATATTTTTTGGTTCTTTTGAACCTAAAGATGGTTAAAATGTAAGCTGACAATCAACGGTGGTGATGAGATGCTTGCACTCCTGGAAAGGGAGAGCAGTAAGTTTTGAAATGATATTTTAGGATCCTATTAATTTGAATCAACTTGTTTTTTATCCCACAACTGCAACTTTTCTTTTTATGTTTATATTCACCTCGTGCATATATGTTTTGGTTCTCTTGAACCTAAAGATGGTTAAAATGTAAGCTGACAATCAACGGTGGTGATGAGATGCTTGCACTCCTGGAAAGGGAGAGCAGTAAGTTTTGAAATGATATTCTAGGATCCTATTAAGTTGAATCAACTTGTTTTTTAACCCACAACTGCAATTTTTTTTTTATGTTTACATTCACCTCCTGCATATATTTTTTGGTTCTCTTGAACCTAAAGATGGTTAAAATGTAAGCTGACAAGTAACGGTGGTGATGAGATGCTTGGACTCCCGGAAAGGGAGAGCAGTAAGTTTTGAAATGATATTCTAGGATCCTATTAATTTGAATCAACTTGTTTTTTATCCCACAACTGCAACTTTTCTTTTTATGTTTACATTCACCTCCTGCATATATTTTTTGGTTCTCTTGAACCTAAAGATGGTTAAAATGTAAGCTGACAATCAACGGTGGTGATGAGATGCTTGCACTCCCGGAAAGGGAGAGCAGTAAGTTTTGAAATGATATTCTAGGATCCTATTAATTTGAAACAACTTGTTTTTTATCCCACAACTGTAACTTTTCTTTTTATGTTTACATTCACCTCCTGCATATATTTTTTGGTTCTCTTGAACCTAAAGATGGCTAAAATGTAAGCTGACAAGTAACGGTGGTGATGAGATGCTTGGACTCCCGGAAAGGGAGAGCAGTAAGTTTTGAAATGATATTTTAGGATCCTATTAATTTGAATCAACTTGTTTTTTATCCCACAACTGCAACTTTTCTTTTTATGTTTATATTCACCTCCTGCATCTATTTTTTGGTTCTCTTGAACCTAAAGATGGTTAAAATGTAAGCTGACAATCAACGATGGTGATGAGATGCTTGCACTCCCGGAAAGGGAGAGCAGTATGTTTTGAAATGATATTCTAGGATCCTATTAATTTGAATCAACTTGTTTTTTATCCCTCAACTGCAACTTTTCCTTTTATGTTTACATTCACCTCCTGCATATATTTTTTGGTTCTTTTGAACCTAAAGATGGTTAAAATGTAAGCTGACAATCAACGGTGGTGATGAGATGCTTGCACTCCTGGAAAGGGAGAGCAGTAAGTTTTGAAATGATATTCTAGGATCCTATTAATTTGAATCAACTTGTTTTTTATCCCACAACTGCAACTTTCTTTTTATGTTTATATTCACCTCGTGCATATATTTTTTGGTTCTCTTGAACCTAAAGATGGTTAAATTGTAAGCTGACAATCAACGGTGGTGATGAGATGCTTGGACTCCTGGAAAGGGAGAGCAGTAAGTTTTAAAAATGATATTCTAGGATCCTATTAATTTGAATCAACTTGTTTTTTATCCCACAACTGCAACTTTTCTTTTTATGTTTACATTCACCTACTGCATATATTTTTTGGTTCTCTTGAACCTAAAGATGGTTAAAATGTAAGCTGACAAGTAACGGTGGTGATGAGATGCTTGGACTCCCGGAAAGGGAGAGCAGTAAGTTTTGAAATGATATTCTAGGATCCTATTAATTTGAATCAACTTGTTTTTTATCCCACAACTGCAACTTTTCTTTTTATGTTTACATTCACCTCCTGCATATATTTTTTGGTTCTCTTGAACCTAAAGATGGTTAAAATGTAAGCTGACAATCAACGGTGGTGATGAGATGCTTGCACTCCCGGAAAGGGAGAGCAGTAAGTTTTGAAATGATATTCTAGGATCCTATTAATTTGAAACAACTTGTTTTTTATCCCACAACTGTAACTTTTCTTTTTATGTTTACATTCACCTCCTGCATATATTTTTTGGTTCTCTTGAACCTAAAGATGGCTAAAATGTAAGCTGACAAGTAACGGTGGTGATGAGATGCTTGGACTCCCGGAAAGGGAGAGCAGTAAGTTTTGAAATGATATTTTAGGATCCTATTAATTTGAATCAACTTGTTTTTTATCCCACAACTGCAACTTTTCTTTTTATGTTTATATTCACCTCCTGCATCTATTTTTTGGTTCTCTTGAACCTAAAGATGGTTAAAATGTAAGCTGACAATCAACGATGGTGATGAGATGCTTGCACTCCCGGAAAGGGAGAGCAGTATGTTTTGAAATGATATTCTAGGATCCTATTAATTTGAATCAACTTGTTTTTTATCCCTCAACTGCAACTTTTCCTTTTATGTTTACATTCACCTCCTGCATATATTTTTTGGTTCTTTTGAACCTAAAGATGGTTAAAATGTAAGCTGACAATCAACGGTGGTGATGAGATGCTTGCACTCCTGGAAAGGGAGAGCAGTAAGTTTTGAAATGATATTCTAGGATCCTATTAATTTGAATCAACTTGTTTTTTATCCCACAACTGCAACTTTCTTTTTATGTTTATATTCACCTCGTGCATATATTTTTTGGTTCTCTTGAACCTAAAGATGGTTAAATTGTAAGCTGACAATCAACGGTGGTGATGAGATGCTTGGACTCCTGGAAAGGGAGAGCAGTAAGTTTTAAAAATGATATTCTAGGATCCTATTAATTTGAATCAACTTGTTTTTTATCCCACAACTGCAACTTTTCTTTTTATGTTTACATTCACCTACTGCATATATTTTTTGGTTCTCTTGAACCTAAAGATGGTTAAAATGTAAGCTGACAAGTAACGGTGGTGATGAGATGCTTGGACTCCTGGAAAGGGAGAGCAGTAAGTTTTAAAAATGATATTCTAGGATCCTATTAATTTGAATCAACTTGTTTTTTATCCCACAACTGCAACTTTTCTTTTTATGTTTACATTCACCTACTGCATATATTTTTTGGTTCTCTTGAACCTAAAGATGGTTAAAATGTAAGCTGACAAGTAACGGTGGTGATGAGATGCTTGGACTCCTGGAAAGGGAGAGCAGTAAGTTTTGAAATGATATTCTAGGATCCTATTAATTTGAATCAACTTGTTTTTTATCCCACAACTGCAAGTTTTCTTTTTATGTTTATATTCACCTCGTGCATATATTTTTTGGTTCTCTTGAACCTAAAGATGGTTAAAATGTAAGCTGACAATCAACGGTGGTGATGAGATGCTTGCACTCCTGGAAAGGGAGAGCAGTAAGTTTTGAAATGATATTCTAGGATCCTATTAATTTGAATCAACTTGTTTTTTAACCCACAACTGCAACTTTTCTTTTTATGTTTACATTCACCTCCTGCATATATTTTTTGGTTCTCTTGAACCTAAAGATGGTTAAAATGTAAGCTGACAAGTAACGGTGGTGATGAGATGCTTGGACTCCCGGAAAGGGAGAGCAGTAAGTTTTGAAATGATATTCTAGGATCCTATTAATTTGAATCAACTTGTTTTTTATCCCACAACTGCAACTTTTCTTTTTATGTTTATATTCACCTCCTGCATATATTTTTTGGTTCTCTTGAACCTAAAGATGGTTAAAATGTAAGCTGACAATCAACGATGGTGATGAGATGCTTGCACTCCTGGAAAGGGAGAGCAGTATGTTTTGAAATGATATTCTAGGATCCTATTAATTTGAATCAACTTGTTTTTTATCCCTCAACTGCAACTTTTCCTTTTATGTTTACATTCACCTCCTGCATATATTTTTTGGTTCTTTTGAACCTAAAGATGGTTAAAATGTAAGCTGACAATCAACGGTGGTGATGAGATGCTTGCACTCCTGGAAAGGGAGAGCAGTAAGTTTTGAAATGATATTCTAGGATCCTATTAATTTGAATCAACTTGTTTTTTATCCCACAACTGCAACTTTCTTTTTATGTTTATATTCACCTCGTGCATATATTTTTTGGTTCTCTTGAACCTAAAGATGGTTAAATTGTAAGCTGACAATCAACGGTGGTGATGAGATGCTTGGACTCCTGGAAAGGGAGAGCAGTAAGTTTTAAAAATGATATTCTAGGATCCTATTAATTTGAATCAACTTGTTTTTTATCCCACAACTGCAACTTTTCTTTTTATGTTTACATTCACCTACTGCATATATTTTTTGGTTCTCTTGAACCTAAAGATGGTTAAAATGTAAGCTGACAAGTAACGGTGGTGATGAGATGCTTGGACTCCTGGAAAGGGAGAGCAGTAAGTTTTAAAAATGATATTCTAGGATCCTATTAATTTGAATCAACTTGTTTTTTATCCCACAACTGCAACTTTTCTTTTTATGTTTACATTCACCTACTGCATATATTTTTTGGTTCTCTTGAACCTAAAGATGGTTAAAATGTAAGCTGACAAGTAACGGTGGTGATGAGATGCTTGGACTCCTGGAAAGGGAGAGCAGTAAGTTTTGAAATGATATTCTAGGATCCTATTAATTTGAATCAACTTGTTTTTTATCCCACAACTGCAACTTTTCTTTTTATGTTTATATTCACCTCGTGCATATATTTTTTGGTTCTCTTGAACCTAAAGATGGTTAAAATGTAAGCTGACAATCAACGGTGGTGATGAGATGCTTGCACTCCTGGAAAGGGAGAGCAGTAAGTTTTGAAATGATATTCTAGGATCCTATTAATTTGAATCAACTTGTTTTTTAACCCACAACTGCAACTTTTCTTTTTATGTTTACATTCACCTCCTGCATATATTTTTTGGTTCTCTTGAACCTAAAGATGGTTAAAATGTAAGCTGACAAGTAACGGTGGTGATGAGATGCTTGGACTCCCGGAAAGGGAGAGCAGTAAGTTTTGAAATGATATTCTAGGATCCTATTAATTTGAATCAACTTGTTTTTTATCCCACAACTGCAACTTTTCTTTTTATGTTTATATTCACCTCCTGCATATATTTTTTGGTTCTCTTGAACCTAAAGATGGTTAAAATGTAAGCTGACAATCAACGATGGTGATGAGATGCTTGCACTCCTGGAAAGGGAGAGCAGTATGTTTTGAAATGATATTCTAGGATCCTATTAATTTGAATCAACTTGTTTTTTATCCCTCAACTGCAACTTTTCCTTTTATGTTTACATTCACCTCCTGCATATATTTTTTGGTTCTTTTGAACCTAAAGATGGTTAAAATGTAAGCTGACAATCAACGGTGGTGATGAGATGCTTGCACTCCTGGAAAGGGAGAGCAGTAAGTTTTGAAATGATATTCTAGGATCCTATTAATTTGAATCAACTTGTTTTTTATCCCACAACTGCAACTTTTCTTTTTATGTTTATATTCACCTCGTGCATATATGTTTTGGTTCTCTTGAACCTAAAGATGGTTAAAATGTAAGCTGACAATCAACGGTGGTGATGAGATGCTTGCACTCCTGGAAAGGGAGAGCAGTAAGTTTTGAAATGATATTCTAGGATCCTATTAATTTGAATCAACTTGTTTTTTAACCCACAACTGCAACTTTTCTTTTTATGTTTACATTCACCTCCTGCATATATTTTTTGGTTCTCTTGAACCTAAAGATGGTTAAAATGTAAGCTGACAAGTAACGGTGGTGATGAGATGCTTGGACTCCCGGAAAGGGAGAGCAGTAAGTTTTGAAATGATATTCTAGGATCCTATTAATTTGAATCAACTTGTTTTTTATCCCACAACTGCAACTTTTCTTTTTATGTTTATATTCACCTCCTGCATATATTTTTTGGTTCTCTTGAACCTAAAGATGGTTAAAATGTAAGCTGACAATCAACGATGGTGATGAGATGCTTGCACTCCTGGAAAGGGAGAGCAGTATGTTTTGAAATGATATTCTAGGATCCTATTAATTTGAATCAACTTGTTTTTTATCCCTCAACTGCAACTTTTCCTTTTATGTTTACATTCACCTCCTGCATATATTTTTTGGTTCTTTTGAACCTAAAGATGGTTAAAATGTAAGCTGACAATCAACGGTGGTGATGAGATGCTTGCACTCCTGGAAAGGGAGAGCAGTAAGTTTTGAAATGATATTCTAGGATCCTATTAATTTGAATCAACTTGTTTTTTATCCCACAACTGCAACTTTCTTTTTATGTTTATATTCACCTCGTGCATATATTTTTTGGTTCTCTTGAACCTAAAGATGGTTAAATTGTAAGCTGACAATCAACGGTGGTGATGAGATGCTTGGACTCCTGGAAAGGGAGAGCAGTAAGTTTTAAAAATGATATTCTAGGATCCTATTAATTTGAATCAACTTGTTTTTTATCCCACAACTGCAACTTTTCTTTTTATGTTTACATTCACCTACTGCATATATTTTTTGGTTCTCTTGAACCTAAAGATGGTTAAAATGTAAGCTGACAAGTAACGGTGGTGATGAGATGCTTGGACTCCTGGAAAGGGAGAGCAGTAAGTTTTAAAAATGATATTCTAGGATCCTATTAATTTGAATCAACTTGTTTTTTATCCCACAACTGCAACTTTTCTTTTTATGTTTACATTCACCTACTGCATATATTTTTTGGTTCTCTTGAACCTAAAGATGGTTAAAATGTAAGCTGACAAGTAACGGTGGTGATGAGATGCTTGGACTCCTGGAAAGGGAGAGCAGTAAGTTTTGAAATGATATTCTAGGATCCTATTAATTTGAATCAACTTGTTTTTTATCCCACAACTGCAACTTTTCTTTTTATGTTTATATTCACCTCGTGCATATATTTTTTGGTTCTCTTGAACCTAAAGATGGTTAAAATGTAAGCTGACAATCAACGGTGGTGATGAGATGCTTGCACTTCTGGAAAGGGAGAGCAGTAAGTTTTGAAATGATATTCTAGGATCCTATTAATTTGAATCAACTTGTTTTTTAACCCACAACTGCAACTTTTCTTTTTATGTTTACATTCACCTCCTGCATATATTTTTTGGTTCTCTTGAACCTAAAGATGGTTAAAATGTAAGCTGACAAGTAACGGTGGTGATGAGATGCTTGGACTCCCGGAAAGGGAGAGCAGTAAGTTTTGAAATGATATTCTAGGATCCTATTAATTTGAATCAACTTGTTTTTTATCCCACAACTGCAACTTTTCTTTTTATGTTTATATTCACCTCCTGCATATATTTTTTGGTTCTCTTGAACCTAAAGATGGTTAAAATGTAAGCTGACAATCAACGATGGTGATGAGATGCTTGCACTCCTGGAAAGGGAGAGCAGTATGTTTTGAAATGATATTCTAGGATCCTATTAATTTGAATCAACTTGTTTTTTATCCCTCAACTGCAACTTTTCCTTTTATGTTTACATTCACCTCCTGCATATATTTTTTGGTTCTTTTGAACCTAAAGATGGTTAAAATGTAAGCTGACAATCAACGGTGGTGATGAGATGCTTGCACTCCTGGAAAGGGAGAGCAGTAAGTTTTGAAATGATATTCTAGGATCCTATTAATTTGAATCAACTTGTTTTTTATCCCACAACTGCAACTTTCTTTTTATGTTTATATTCACCTCGTGCATATATTTTTTGGTTCTCTTGAACCTAAAGATGGTTAAATTGTAAGCTGACAATCAACGGTGGTGATGAGATGCTTGGACTCCTGGAAAGGGAGAGCAGTAAGTTTTAAAAATGATATTCTAGGATCCTATTAATTTGAATCAACTTGTTTTTTATCCCACAACTGCAACTTTTCTTTTTATGTTTACATTCACCTACTGCATATATTTTTTGGTTCTCTTGAACCTAAAGATGGTTAAAATGTAAGCTGACAAGTAACGGTGGTGATGAGATGCTTGGACTCCTGGAAAGGGAGAGCAGTAAGTTTTAAAAATGATATTCTAGGATCCTATTAATTTGAATCAACTTGTTTTTTATCCCACAACTGCAACTTTTCTTTTTATGTTTACATTCACCTACTGCATATATTTTTTGGTTCTCTTGAACCTAAAGATGGTTAAAATGTAAGCTGACAAGTAACGGTGGTGATGAGATGCTTGGACTCCTGGAAAGGGAGAGCAGTAAGTTTTGAAATGATATTCTAGGATCCTATTAATTTGAATCAACTTGTTTTTTATCCCACAACTGCAACTTTTCTTTTTATGTTTATATTCACCTCGTGCATATATTTTTTGGTTCTCTTGAACCTAAAGATGGTTAAAATGTAAGCTGACAATCAACGGTGGTGATGAGATGCTTGCACTTCTGGAAAGGGAGAGCAGTAAGTTTTGAAATGATATTCTAGGATCCTATTAATTTGAATCAACTTGTTTTTTAACCCACAACTGCAACTTTTCTTTTTATGTTTACATTCACCTCCTGCATATATTTTTTGGTTCTCTTGAACCTAAAGATGGTTAAAATGTAAGCTGACAAGTAACGGTGGTGATGAGATGCTTGGACTCCCGGAAAGGGAGAGCAGTAAGTTTTGAAATGATATTCTAGGATCCTATTAATTTGAATCAACTTGTTTTTTATCCCACAACTGCAACTTTTCTTTTTATGTTTATATTCACCCCCTGCATATATTTTTTGGTTCTCTTGAACCTAAAGATGGTTAAAATGTAAGCTGACAATCAACGATGGTGATGAGATGCTTGCACTCCTGGAAAGGGAGAGCAGTATGTTTTGAAATGATATTCTAGGATCCTATTAATTTGAATCAACTTGTTTTTTATCCCTCAACTGCAACTTTTCCTTTTATGTTTACATTCACCTCCTGCATATATTTTTTGGTTCTTTTGAACCTAAAGATGGTTAAAATGTAAGCTGACAATCAACGGTGGTGATGAGATGCTTGCACTCCTGGAAAGGGAGAGCAGTAAGTTTTGAAATGATATTCTAGGATCCTATTAATTTGAATCAAGTTGTTTTTTATCCCACAACTGCAACTTTCTTTTTATGTTTATATTCACCTCGTGCATATATTTTTTGGTTCTCTTGAACCTAAAGATGGTTAAAATGTTGACAATCAACGGTGGTGATGAGATGCTTGCACTCCTGGAAAGGGAGAGCAGTAAGTTTTGAAATGATATTCTAGGATCCTATTAATTTGAATCAACTTGTTTTTTAACCCACAACTGCAACTTTTCTTTTTATGTTTACATTCACCTCCTGCATATATTTTTTGGTTCTCTTGAACCTAAAGATGGTTAAAATGTAAGCTGACAATCAACGGTGGTGATGAGATGCTTGCACTCCGGGAAAGGGAGAGCAGTAAGTTTTGAAATGATATTCTAGGATCCTATTAATTTGAATCAACTTGTTTTTTATCCCACAACTGCAACTTTCTTTTTATGTTTATATTCACCTCGTGCATATATTTTTTGGTTCTCTTGAACCTAAAGATGGTTAAAATGTAAGCTGACAATCAACGGTGGTGATGAGATGCTTGCACTCCTGGAAAGGGAGAGCAGTAAGTTTTGAAATGATATTCTAGGATCCTATTAATTTGAATCAACTTGTTTTTTAACCCACAACTGCAACTTTTCTTTTTATGTTTACATTCACCTCCTGGATATATTTTTTGGTTCTCTTGAACCTAAAGATGGTTAAAATGTAAGCTGACAAGTAACGGTGGTGATGAGATGCTTGGACTCCCGGAAAGGGAGAGCAGTAAGTTTTGAAATGATATTCTAGGATCCTATTAATTTGAATCAACTTGTTTTTTATCCCACAACTGCAACTTTTCTTTTTATGTTTACATTCACCTCCTGCATATATTTTTTGGTTCTCTTGAACCTAAAGATGGTTAAAATGTAAGCTGACAATCAACGGTGGTGATGAGATGCTTGTACTCCCGGAAAGGGAGAGGAGTAAGTTTTGAAATGATATTCTAGGATCCTATTAATTTGAATCAACTTGTTTTTTATCCCACAACTGCAACTTTTCTTTTTATGTTTACATTCACCTCCTGCATATATTTTTTGGTTCTCTTGAACCTAAAGATGGTTAAAATGTAAGCTGACAAGTAACGGTGGTGATGAGATGCTTGGACTCCCGGAAAGGGAGAGCAGTAAGTTTTGAAATGATATTCTAGCATGCTATTAATTTGAATCAACTTGTTTTTTATCCCACAACTGCAACTTTTCTTTTTATGTTTACATTCACCTACTGCATATATTTTTTGGTTCTCTTGAACCTAAAGATGGTTAAAATGTAAGCTGACAAGTAACGGTGGTGATGAGATGCTTGGACTCCTGGAAAGGGAGAGCAGTAAGTTTTGAAATGATATTCTAGGATCCTATTAATTTGAATCAACTTGTTTTTTATCCCACAACTGCAACTTTTCTTTTTATGTTTATATTCACCTCGTGCATATATTTTTTGGTTCTCTTGAACCTAAAGATGGTTAAAATATAAGCTGACAATCAACGGTGGTGATGAGATGCTTGCACTCCTGGAAAGGGAGAGCAGTAAGTTTTGAAATGATATTCTAGGATCCTATTAATTTGAATCAACTTGTTTTTTAACCCACAACTGCAACTTTTCTTTTTATGTTTACATTCACCTCCTGCATATATTTTTTGGTTCTCTTGAACCTAAAGATGGTTAAAATGTAAGCTGACAAGTAACGGTGGTGATGAGATGCTTGGACTCCCGGAAAGGGAGAGCAGTAAGTTTTGAAATGATATTCTAGGATCCTATTAATTTGAATCAACTTGTTTTTTATCCCACAACTGCAACTTTTCTTTTTATGTTTACATTCACCTCCTGCATATATTTTTTGGTTCTCTTGAACCTAAAGATGGTTAAAATGTAAGCTGACAATCAACGATGGTGATGAGATGCTTGCACTCCTGGAAAGGGAGAGCAGTAAGTTTTGAAATGATATTCTAGGATCCTATTAATTTGAATCAACTTGTTTTTTAACCCACAACTGCAACTTTTCTTTTTATGTTTACATTCACCTCCTGCATATATTTTTTGGTTCTCTTGAACCTAAAGATGGTTAAAATGTAAGCTGACAAGTAACGGTGGTGATGAGATGCTTGGACTCCCGGAAAGGGAGAGCAGTAAGTTTTGAAATGATATTCTAGGATCCTATTAATTTGAATCAACTTGTTTTTTATCCCACAACTGCAACTTTTCTTTTTATGTTTACATTCACCTCCTGCATATATTTTTTGGTTCTCTTGAACCTAAAGATGGTTAAAATGTAAGCTGACAATCAACGATGGTGATGAGATGCTTGCACTCCCGGAAAGGGAGAGCTGTAAGTTTTGAAATGATATTCTAGGATCCTATTAATTTGAATCTACTTGTTTTTTATCCCACAACTGCAACTTTTCTTTTTATGTTTACATTCACCTCCTGCATATATTTTTTGGTTCTCTTGAACCTAAAGATGGTTAAAATGTAAGCTGACAATCAACGATGGTGATGAGATGCTTGCACTCCCGGAAAGGGAGAGCAGTATGTTTTGAAATGATATTCTAGGATCCTATTAATTTGAATCAACTTGTTTTTTATCCCTCAACTGCAACTTTTCCTTTTATGTTTACATTCACCTCCTGCATATATTTTTTGGTTCTTTTGAACCTAAAGATGGTTAAAATGTAAGCTGACAATCAACGGTGGTGATGAGATGCTTGCACTCCTGGAAAGGGAGAGCAGTAAGTTTTGAAATGATATTCTAGGATCCTATTAATTTGAATCAACTTGTTTTTTATCCCACAACTGCAACTTTTCTTTTTATGTTTACATTCACCTACTGCATATATTTTTTGGTTCTCTTGAACCTAAAGATGGTTAAAATGTAAGCTGACAAGTAACGGTGGTGATGAGATGCTTGGACTCCTGGAAAGGGAGAGCAGTAAGTTTTGAAATGATATTCTAGGATCCTATTAATTTGAATCAACTTGTTTTTTATCCCACAACTGCAACTTTTCTTTTTATGTTTATATTCACCTCGTGCATATATTTTTTGGTTCTCTTGAACCTAAAGATGGTTAAAATATAAGCTGACAATCAACGGTGGTGATGAGATGCTTGCACTCCTGGAAAGGGAGAGCAGTAAGTTTTGAAATGATATTCTAGGATCCTATTAATTTGAATCAACTTGTTTTTTAACCCACAACTGCAACTTTTCTTTTTATGTTTACATTCACCTCCTGCATATATTTTTTGGTTCTCTTGAACCTAAAGATGGTTAAAATGTAAGCTGACAAGTAACGGTGGTGATGAGATGCTTGGACTCCCGGAAAGGGAGAGCAGTAAGTTTTGAAATGATATTCTAGGATCCTATTAATTTGAATCAACTTGTTTTTTATCCCACAACTGCAACTTTTCTTTTTATGTTTACATTCACCTCCTGCATATATTTTTTGGTTCTCTTGAACCTAAAGATGGTTAAAATGTAAGCTGACAATCAACGGTGGTGATGAGATGCTTGTACTCCCGTAAAGGGAGAGGAGTAAGTTTTGAAATGATATTCTAGGATCCTATTAATTTGAATCAACTTGTTTTTTATCCCACAACTGCAACTTTTCTTTTTATGTTTACATTCACCTCCTGCATATATTTTTTGGTTCTCTTGAACCTAAAGATGGTTAAAATGTAAGCTGACAAGTAACGGTGGTGATGAGATGCTTGGACTCCCGGAAAGGGAGAGCAGTAAGTTTTGAAATGATATTCTAGCATGCTATTAATTTGAATCAACTTGTTTTTTATCCCACAACTGCAACTTTTCTTTTTATGTTTATATTCACCTCCTGCATATATTTTTTGGTTCTCTTGAACCTAAAGATGGTTAAAATGTAAGCTGACAATCAACGATGGTGATGAGATGCTTGCACTCCCGGAAAGGGAGAGCTGTAAGTTTTGAAATGATATTCTAGGATCCTATTAATTTGAATCAACTTGTTTTTTATCCCACAACTGCAACTTTTCTTTTTATGTTTACATTCACCTACTGCATATATTTTTTGGTTCTCTTGAACCTAAAGATGGTTAAAATGTAAGCTGACAATCAACGATGGTGATGAGATGCTTGCACTCCCGGAAAGGGAGAGCTGTAAGTTTTGAAATGATATTCTAGGATCCTATTAATTTGAATCTACTTGTTTTTTATCCCACAACTGCAACTTTTCTTTTTATGTTTACATTCACCTCCTGCATATATTTTTTGGTTCTCTTGAACCTAAAGATGGTTAAAATGTAAGCTGACAATCAACGATGGTGATGAGATGCTTGCACTCCCGGAAAGGGAGAGCAGTATGTTTTGAAATGATATTCTAGGATCCTATTAATTTGAATCAACTTGTTTTTTATCCCTCAACTGCAACTTTTCCTTTTATGTTTACATTCACCTCCTGCATATATTTTTTGGTTCTTTTGAACCTAAAGATGGTTAAAATGTAAGCTGACAATCAACGGTGGTGATGAGATGCTTGCACTCCTGGAAAGGGAGAGCAGTAAGTTTTGAAATGATATTCTAGGATCCTATTAATTTGAATCAACTTGTTTTTTATCCCACAACTGCAACTTTTCTTTTTATGTTTACAATCACCTACTGCATATATTTTTTGGTTCTCTTGAACCTAAAGATGGTTAAAATGTAAGCTGACAAGTAACGGTGGTGATGAGATGCTTGGACTCCCGGAAAGGGAGAGCAGCAAGTTTTGAAATGATATTCTAGCATCCTATTAATTTGAATCAACTTGTTTTTTATCCCACAACTGCAACTTTTCTTTTTATGTTTACATTCACCTCCTGCATATATTTTTTGGTTCTCTTGAACCTAAAGATGGTTAAAATGTAAGCTGACAATCAACGATGGTGATGAGATGCTTGCACTCCCGGAAAGGGAGAGCAGTAAGTTTTGCAATGATATTCTACGATCCTATTAACTTCAATCAACTTGTTTTTTATCCCAGAACTGCAACTTTTCTTTTTATGTTTATATTCTCCTCGTGCATATATTTTTTGGTTCTCTTGAACCTAAAGATGGTTAAAATGTAAGCTGACAATCAACGGTGGTGATGAGATGCTTGCACTCCTGGAAAGGGAGAGCAGTAAGTTTTGAAATGATATTCTAGGATCCTATTAATTTGAATCAACTTGTTTTTTAACCCACAACTGCAACTTTTCTTTTTATGTTTACATTCACCTACTGCATATATTTTTTGGTTCTCTTGAACCTAAAGATGGTTAAAATGTAAGCTGACAAGTAACGGTGGTGATGAGATGCTTGGACTCCCGGAAAGGGAGAGCAGTAAGTTTTGAAATGATATTCTAGGATCCTATTAATTTGAATCAACTTGTTTTTTATCCCACAACTGCAACTTTTCTTTTTATGTTTATATTCACCTCCTGCATATATTTTTTGGTTCTCTTGAACCTAAAGATGGTTAAAATGTAAGCTGACAATCAACGATGGTGATGAGATGCTTGCACTCCTGGAAAGGGAGAGCAGTATGTTTTGAAATGATATTCTAGGATCCTATTAATTTGAATCAACTTGTTTTTTATCCATCAACTGCAACTTTTCCTTTTATGTTTACATTCACCTCCTGCATATATTTTTTGGTTCTTTTGAACCTAAAGATGGTTAAAATGTAAGCTGACAATCAACGGTGGTGATGAGATGCTTGCACTCCTGGAAAGGGAGAGCAGTAAGTTTTGAAATGATATTCTAGGATCCTATTAATTTGAATCAACTTGTTTTTTATCCCACAACTGCAACTTTTCTTTTTATGTTTATATTCACCTCGTGCATATATTTTTTGGTTCTCTTGAACCTAAAGATGGTTAAAATATAAGCTGACAATCAACGGTGGTGATGAGATGCTTGCACTCCTGGAAAGGGAGAGCAGTAAGTTTTGAAATGATATTCTAGGATCCTATTAATTTGAATCAACTTGTTTTTTAACCCACAACTGCAACTTTTCTTTTTATGTTTACATTCACCTCCTGCATATATTTTTTGGTTCTCTTGAACCTAAAGATGGTTAAAATGTAAGCTGACAAGTAACGGTGGTGATGAGATGCTTGGACTCCCGGAAAGGGAGAGCAGTAAGTTTTGAAATGATATTCTAGGATCCTATTAATTTGAATCAACTTGTTTTTTATCCCACAACTGCAACTTTTCTTTTTATGTTTACATTCACCTCCTGCATATATTTTTTGGTTCTCTTGAACCTAAAGATGGTTAAAATGTAAGCTGACAATCAACGGTGGTGATGAGATGCTTGTACTCCCGGAAAGGGAGAGCAGTAAGTTTTGAAATGATATTCTAGGATCCT
This sequence comes from Populus nigra, assembly GCF_951802175.1. NCBI lineage: Eukaryota > Viridiplantae > Streptophyta > Magnoliopsida > Malpighiales > Salicaceae > Populus > Populus nigra. The sequence goes on from NC_084853.1 coordinate 1,900,827, forward strand.
ATTAATTTGAATCAACTTGTTTTTTATCCCACAACTGCAACTTTTCTTTTTATGTTTACATTCACCTCCTGCATATATTTTTTGGTTCTCTTGAACCTAAAGATGGTTAAAATGTAAGCTGACAATCAACGGTGGTGATGAGATGCTTGAACTCCCGGAAAGGGAGAGCAGTAAGTTTTGAAATGATATTCTACGATCCTATTAATTTGAATCAACTTGTTTTTTATCCGACAACTGCAACTTTTCTTTTTATGTTTACATTCACCTCCTGCATATATTTTTTGGTTCTCTTGAACCTAAAGATGGTTAAAATGTAAGCTGACAATCAACGGTGGTGATGAGATGCTTGTACTCCCGGAAAGGGAGAGCAGTAAGTTTTGAAATGATATTCTAGGATCCTATTAATTTGAATCAACTTGTTTTTTATCCCACAACTACAACTTTTCTTTTTATGTTTACATTCACCTCCTGCATATATTTTTTGGTTCTCTTGAACCTAAAGATGGTTAAAATGTAACCTGACAAGTAACGGTGGTGATGAGATGCTTGGACTCCCGGAAAGGGAGAGCAGTAAGTTTTGAAATGATATTCTAGCATCCTATTAATTTGAATCAACTTGTTTTTTATCCCACAACTGCAACTTTTCTTTTTATGTGTTATATTCACCTCCTGCATATATTTTTTGGTTCTCTTGAACCTAAAGATGGTTAAAATGTAAGCTGACAATCAACGATGGTGATGAGATGCTTGCACTCCCGGAAAGGGAGAGCAATAAATTTTGCAATGATATTCTACGATCCTATTAACTTCAATCAACTTGTTTTTTATCCCAGAACTGCAACTTTTCTTTTTATGTTTATATTCACCTCGTGCATATTTTTTTTGGTTCTCTTGAACCCAAAGATGGTTAAAATGTAAGCTGACAATCAACGGTGGTGATGAGATGCTTGCACTCCTGGAAAGGGAGAGCAGTAAGTTTTGAAATGATATTCTAGGATCCTATTAATTTGAATCAACTTGTTTTTTATCCCACAACTGCAACTTTTCTTTTTATGTTTACATTCACCTCCTGCATATATTTTTTGGTTCTCTTGAACCTACAGATGGTTAAAATGTAAGCTGACAATCAACGGTGGTGATGAGATGCTTGAACTCCCGGAAAGGGAGAGCAGTAAGTTTTGAAATGATATTCTACGATCCTATTAATTTGAATCAACTTGTTTTTTATCCGACAACTGCAACTTTTCTTTTTATGTTTACATTCACCTCCTGCATATATTTTTTGGTTCTCTTGAACCTAGAGATGGTTAAAATGTAAGCTGACAATCAACGGTGGTGATGAGATGCTTGCACTCCCGGAAAGGGGGAGCAGTAAGTTTTGAAATGATATTCTAGGATCCTATTAATTTGAATCAACTTGTTTTTATCCCAGAACTGCAACTTTTCTTTTTATGTTTACATTCACCTCCTGCATATATTTTTTGGTTCTCTTGAACCTAAAGATGGTTAAAATGTAAGCTGACAATCAACGGTGGTGATGAGATGCTTGCACTCCCGGAAAGGGAGAGCAGTAAGTTTTGAAATGATATTCTAGGATCCTATTAATTTGAAACAACTTGTTTTTTATCCCACAACTGTAACTTTTTTTTTTATGTTTACATTCACCTCCTGCATATATTTTTTGGTTCGCTTGAACCTAAAGATGGTTAAAATGTAAGCTGACAAGTAACGGTGGTGATGAGATGCTTGGACTCCCGGAAAGGGAGAGCAGTAAGTTTTGAAATGATATTCTAGGATCCTATTAATTTGAATCAACTTGTTTTTTATCCCACAACTGCAACTTTTCTTTTTATGTTTACATTCACCTCCTGCATATATTTTTTGGTTCTCTTGAACCTAAAGATGGTTAAAATGTAAGCTGACAATCAACGGTGGTGATGAGATGCTTGTACTCCCGGAAAGGGAGAGCAGTAAGTTTTGAAATGATATTCTAGGATCCTATTAATTTGAATCAACTTGTTTTTTATCCCACAACTGCAACTTTTCTTTTTATGTTTACATTCACCTCCTGCATATATTTTTTGGTTCTCCTGAACCTAAAGATGGTTAAAATCTAAGCTGACAATCAACTATGGTGATGAGATGCTTGCACTCCCGGAAAGGGAGAGCAGTAAGTTTTGCAATGATATTCTACGATCCTATTAACTTCAATCAACTTGTTTTTTATCCCTGAACTGCAATGTTTCTTTTTATGTTTATATTCACCTCGTGCATATATTTTTTGGTTCTCTTGAACCTAAAGATGGTTAAAATGTAAGCTGACAATCAACGGTGGTGATGAGATGCTTGCACTCCTGGAAAGGGAGAGCAGTAAGTTTTGAAATGATATTCTAGGATCCTATTAATTTGAATCAACTTGTTTTTTATCCCAGAACTGCAACTTTTCTTTTTATGTTTACAATCACCTCCTGCATATATTTTTTGGTTCTCTTGAACCTAGAGATGGTTAAAATGTAAGCTGACAATCAACGGTGGTGATGAGATGCTTGTACTCCCGGAAAGGGGGAGCAGTAAGTTTTGAAATGATATTCTAGGATCCTATTAATTTGAATCAACTTGTTTTTATCCCAGAACTCCAATTTTTTTTTTATGTTTACATTCGCCTCCTACATATATTTTTTGGTTCTCTTGAACCTACAGATGGTTAAAATGTAAGCTGACAATCAACGGTGGTGATGAGACGCTTGGACTCCCGGAAAGGGAGAGCAATAAGTTTTGAAATGATATTCTAGGATCCTATTAATTTGAATCAACTTGTTTTTTATCCCACAACTGCAACTTTTCTTTTTATGTTTACATTCACCTCCTGCATATATTTTTTGGTTCTCTTGAACCTAAAGATGGTTAAAATGTAAGCTGACAATCAACAATGGTGATGAGATGCTTGCACTCACGGAAAGGGAGAGCAGTAAGTTTTGCAATGATATTCTACGATCCTATTAACTTCAATCAACTTGTTTTTTATCCCAGAACTGCAACTTTTCTTTTTATGTTTACATTCACCTCCTGCATATATTTTTTGGTTCTCTTAAACCTAAAGATGGTTAAAATGTAAGCTGACAATCAAAAATGGTGATGAGATGCTTGCACTCACAGAAAGGGAGAGCAGTAAGTTTTGCAATGATATTCTACGATCCTATTAACTTCAATCAACTTGTTTTTTATCCCAGAACTGCAATGTTTCTTTTTATGTTTATATTCACCTCGTGCATATATTTTTTGGTTCTCTTGAACCTAAAGATGGTTAAAATGTAAGCTGACAATCAACGGTGGTGATGAGATGCTTGCACTCCCGGAAAGGGAGAGCAGTAAGTTTTGAAATGATATTCTACGATCCTATTAATTTGAATCAACTTGTTTTTTATCCCACAACTGCAACTTTTCTTTTTATGTTTACATTCACCTCCTGCATATATTTTTTGGTTCTCTTGAACCTACAGATGGTAAAAATGTAAGCTGACAATCAACGGTGGTGATGAGATGCTTGCACTCCCGGAAAGGGAGAGCAGTAAGTTTTAAAATGATATTCTAGGATCCTATGAATTTGAATCAACTTGTTTTTTATCCCACAACTGCAAATTTTCTTTTTATGTTTACATTCAGCTCCTGCATATATTTTTTGGTTCTCTTGAACCTAAAGATGGTTAAAATGTAAGCTGACAATCAAAAATGGTGATGAGATGCTTGCACTCACAGAAAGGGAGAGCAGTAAGTTTTGCAATGATATTCTACGATCCTATTAACTTCAATCAACTTGTTTTTTATCCCACAACTACAACTTTTCTTTTTATGTTTACATTCACCTCCTGCATATATTTTTTGGTTCTCTTGAACCTAAAGATGGTTAAAATGTAAGCTGACAATCAACGATGGTGATGAGATGCTTGCACTCCCGGAAAGGGAGAGCAGTAAGTTTTGAAATGATATTCTAGGATCCTATTAAGTTGAATCAACTTGTTTTTTATCCCACAACTGCAACTTTTCTTTTTATGTTTACATTCACCTCCTGCATATATTTTTTGGTTCTCTTGAACCTAAAGATGGTTAAAATGTAAGCTGACAATCAACGATGGTGATGAGATGCTTGCACTCCCGGAAAGGGAGAGCAGTAAGTTTTGCAATGATATTCTAGGATCCTTTTAATTTTGATCAACTTGTTTTTTATCCCAGAACTACAACTTTTCTTTTTATGTTTACATTCACCTCCTGCATATATTTTTTGGTTCTCTTGAACCTAAAGATGGTTAAAATGTAAGCTGACAATCAACGATGGTGATGAGATGCTTGCACTCCCGGAAAGGGAGAGCAGTAAGTTTTGCAATGATATTCTACGTTCCTATTAATTTGAATCAACTTGTTTTTTATCCCACAACTGCAACTTTTCTTTTTAAGTTTACATTCACCTCCTGCATATATTTTTTGGTTCTCTTGAACCTAAAGATGGTTAAAATGTAAGTTGACAATCAACGATGGTGATGAGATGCTTGCACTCCCGGAAAGGGAGAGCAGTAAGTTTTGCAATGATATTCTACGATCCTATTAACTTCAATCAACTTGTTTTTTATCCCAGAACTGCAACTTTTCTTTTTATGTTTATATTCACCTCCTGCATATATTTTTTGGTTCTCTTGAACCTAAAGATGGTTAAAATGTAAGCTGACAATCAACGGTGGTGATGAGATGCTTGCACTCCCGGAAAGGGAGAGCAGTAAGTTTTGAAATGATATTCTAGGATCCTATTAATTTGAATCAACTTGTTTTTTATCCCACAACTGCAACTTTTCTTTTTATGTTTACATTCACCTCCTGCATATATTTTTTGGTTCTCTTGAACCTAAAGATGGTTAAAATGTAAGCTGACAATCAACGGTGGTGATGAGATGCTTGTACTCCCGGAAAGGGAGAGCAGTAAGTTTTGAAATGATATTCTAGGATCCTATTAATTTGAATCAACTTGTTTTTTATCCCACAACTGCAACTTTTCTTTTTATGTTTACATTCACCTCCTGCATATATTTTTTGGTTCTCCTGAACCTAAAGATGGTTAAAATCTAAGCTGACAATCAACTATGGTGATGAGATGCTTGCACTCCCGGAAAGGGAGAGCAGTAAGTTTTGCAATGATATTCTACGATCCTATTAACTTCAATCAACTTGTTTTTTATCCCTGAACTGCAATGTTTCTTTTTATGTTTATATTCACCTCGTGCATATATTTTTTGGTTCTCTTGAACCTAAAGATGGTTAAAATGTAAGCTGACAATCAACGGTGGTGATGAGATGCTTGCACTCCTGGAAAGGGAGAGCAGTAAGTTTTGAAATGATATTTTAGGATCCTATTAATTTGAATCAACTTGTTTTTTATCCCAGAACTGCAACTTTTCTTTTTATGTTTACAATCACCTCCTGCATATATTTTTTGGTTCTCTTGAACCTAGAGATGGTTAAAATGTAAGCTGACAATCAACGGTGGTGATGAGATGCTTGCACTCCCGGAAAGGGGGAGCAGTAAGTTTTGAAATGATATTCTAGGATCCTATTAATTTGAATCAACTTGTTTTTATCCCAGAACTCCAATTTTTTTTTTATGTTTACATTCGCCTCCTACATATATTTTTTGGTTCTCTTGAACCTACAGATGGTTAAAATGTAAGCTGACAATCAACGGTGGTGATGAGACGCTTGGACTCCCGGAAAGGGAGAGCAATAAGTTTTGAAATGATATTCTAGGATCCTATTAATTTGAATCAACTTGTTTTTTATCCCACAACTGCAACTTTTCTTTTTATGTTTACATTCACCTCCTGCATATATTTTTTGGTTCTCTTGAACCTAAAGATGGTTAAAATGTAAGCTGACAAGCAACGGTGGTGATGAGATGCTTGGACTCCCGGAAAGGGAGAGCAGTAAGTTTTGAAATGATATTCTAGGATCCTATTAATTTCAATCAACTTGTTTTTTATCCCACAACTGCAACTTTTCTTTTTATGTTTACATTCACCTCCTGCATATATTTTTTGGTTCTCTTGAACCTAAAGATGGTTAAAATGTAAGCTGACAATCAACGATGGTGATGAGATGCTTGCACTCCCGGAAAGGGAGAGCAGTAAGTTTTGCAATGATATTCTAGGATCCTTTTAATTTTGATCAACTTGTTTTTTATCCCAGAACTACAACTTTTCTTTTTATGTTTACATTCACCTCCTGCATATATTTTTTGGTTCTCTTGAACCTAAAGATGGTTAAAATGTAAGCTGACAATCAACGATGGTGATGAGATGCTTGCACTCCCGGAAAGGGAGAGCAGTAAGTTTTGCAATGATATTCTACGTTCCTATTAATTTGAATCAACTTGTTTTTTATCCCACAACTGCAACTTTTCTTTTTAAGTTTACATTCACCTCCTGCATATATTTTTTGGTTCTCTTGAACCTAAAGATGGTTAAAATGTAAGTTGACAATCAACGATGGTGATGAGATGCTTGCACTCCCGGAAAGGGAGAGCAGTAAGTTTTGCAATGATATTCTACGATCCTATTAACTTCAATCAACTTGTTTTTTATCCCAGAACTGCAACTTTTCTTTTTATGTTTATATTCACCTCCTGCATATATTTTTTGGTTCTCTTGAACCTAAAGATGGTTAAAATGTAAGCTGACAATCAACGGTGGTGATGAGATGCTTGCACTCCCGGAAAGGGAGAGCAGTAAGTTTTGAAATGATATTCTAGGATCCTATTAATTTGAATCAACTTGTTTTTTATCCCACAACTGCAACTTTTCTTTTTATGTTTACATTCACCTCCTGCATATATTTTTTGGTTCTCTTGAACCTAAAGATGGTTAAAATGTAAGCTGACAATCAACGGTGGTGATGAGATGCTTGTACTCCCGGAAAGGGAGAGCAGTAAGTTTTGAAATGATATTCTAGGATCCTATTAATTTGAATCAACTTGTTTTTTATCCCACAACTGCAACTTTTCTTTTTATGTTTACATTCACCTCCTGCATATATTTTTTGGTTCTCCTGAACCTAAAGATGGTTAAAATCTAAGCTGACAATCAACTATGGTGATGAGATGCTTGCACTCCCAGAAAGGGAGAGCAGTAAGTTTTGCAATGATATTCTACGATCCTATTAACTTCAATCAACTTGTTTTTTATCCCTGAACTGCAATGTTTCTTTTTATGTTTATATTCACCTCGTGCATATATTTTTTGGTTCTCTTGAACCTAAAGATGGTTAAAATGTAAGCTGACAATCAACGGTGGTGATGAGATGCTTGCACTCCTGGAAAGGGAGAGCAGTAAGTTTTGAAATGATATTTTAGGATCCTATTAATTTGAATCAACTTGTTTTTTATCCCAGAACTGCAACTTTTCTTTTTATGTTTACAATCACCTCCTGCATATATTTTTTGGTTCTCTTGAACCTAGAGATGGTTAAAATGTAAGCTGACAATCAACGGTGGTGATGAGATGCTTGCACTCCCGGAAAGGGGGAGCAGTAAGTTTTGAAATGATATTCTAGGATCCTATTAATTTGAATCAACTTGTTTTTATCCCAGAACTCCAATTTTTTTTTTATGTTTACATTCGCCTCCTACATATATTTTTTGGTTCTCTTGAACCTACAGATGGTTAAAATGTAAGCTGACAATCAACGGTGGTGATGAGACGCTTGGACTCCCGGAAAGGGAGAGCAATAAGTTTTGAAATGATATTCTAGGATCCTATTAATTTGAATCAACTTGTTTTTTATCCCACAACTGCAACTTTTCTTTTTATGTTTACATTCACCTCCTGCATATATTTTTTGGTTCTCTTGAACCTAAAGATGGTTAAAATGTAAGCTGACAAGCAACGGTGGTGATGAGATGCTTGGACTCCCGGAAAGGGAGAGCAGTAAGTTTTGAAATGATATTCTAGGATCCAATTAATTTGAATCAACTTGTTTTATATCCCACAACTGCAACTTTTCTTTTTATGTTTACATTCACCTCCTGCATATATTTTTTGGTTCTCTTGAACCTAAAGATGGTTAAAATGTAAGCTGACAATCAACAATGGTGATGAGATGCTTGCACTCACGGAAAGGGAGAGCAGTAAGTTTTGCAATGATATTCTACGATCCTATTAACTTCAATCAACTTGTTTTTTATCCCAGAACTGCAACTTTTCTTTTTATGTTTACATTCACCTCCTGCATATATTTTTTGGTTCTCTTGAACCTAAAGATGGTTAAAATGTAAGCTGACAATCAAAAATGGTGATGAGATGCTTGCACTCACAGAAAGGGAGAGCAGTAAGTTTTGCAATGATATTCTACGATCCTATTAACTTCAATCAACTTGTTTTTTATCCCAGAACTGCAATGTTTCTTTTTATGTTTATATTCACCTCGTGCATATATTTTTTGGTTCTCTTGAACCTAAAGATGGTTAAAATGTAAGCTGACAATCAACGGTGGTGATGAGATGCTTGCACTCCCGGAAAGGGAGAGCAGTAAGTTTTGAAATGATATTCTACGATCCTATTAATTTGAATCAACTTGTTTTTTATCCCACAACTGCAACTTTTCTTTTTATGTTTACATTCACCTCCTGCATATATTTTTTGGTTCTCTTGAACCTACAGATGGTAAAAATGTAAGCTGACAATCAACGGTGGTGATGAGATGCTTGCACTCCCGGAAAGGGAGAGCAGTAAGTTTTAAAATGATATTCTAGGATCCTATTAATTTGAATCAACTTGTTTTTTATCCCACAACTGCAAATTTTCTTTTTATGTTTACATTCAGCTCCTGCATATATTTTTTGGTTCTCTTGAACCTAAAGATGGTTAAAATGTAAGCTGACAATCAAAAATGGTGATGAGATGCTTGCACTCACAGAAAGGGAGAGCAGTAAGTTTTGCAATGATATTCTACGATCCTATTAACTTCAATCAACTTGTTTTTTATCCCACAACTACAACTTTTCTTTTTATGTTTACATTCACCTCCTGCATATATTTTTTGGTTCTCTTGAACCTAAAGATGGTTAAAATGTAAGCTGACAATCAACGATGGTGATGAGATGCTTGCACTCCCGGAAAGGGAGAGCAGTAAGTTTTGAAATGATATTCTAGGATCCTATTAAGTTGAATCAACTTGTTTTTTATCCCACAACTGCAACTTTTCTTTTTATGTTTACATTCACCTCCTGCATATATTTTTTGGTTCTCTTGAACCTAAAGATGGTTAAAATGTAAGCTGACAATCAACGATGGTGATGAGATGCTTGCACTCCCGGAAAGGGAGAGCAGTAAGTTTTGCAATGATATTCTAGGATCCTTTTAATTTTGATCAACTTGTTTTTTATCCCAGAACTACAACTTTTCTTTTTATGTTTACATTCACCTCCTGCATATATTTTTTGGTTCTCTTGAACCTAAAGATGGTTAAAATGTAAGCTGACAATCAACGATGGTGATGAGATGCTTGCACTCCCGGAAAGGGAGAGCAGTAAGTTTTGCAATGATATTCTACGTTCCTATTAATTTGAATCAACTTGTTTTTTATCCCACAACTGCAACTTTTCTTTTTAAGTTTACATTCACCTCCTGCATATATTTTTTGGTTCTCTTGAACCTAAAGATGGTTAAAATGTAAGTTGACAATCAACGATGGTGATGAGATGCTTGCACTCCCGGAAAGGGAGAGCAGTAAGTTTTGCAATGATATTCTACGATCCTATTAACTTCAATCAACTTGTTTTTTATCCCAGAACTGCAACTTTTCTTTTTATGTTTATATTCACCTCCTGCATATATTTTTTGGTTCTCTTGAACCTAAAGATGGTTAAAATGTAAGCTGACAATCAACGATGGTGATGAGATGCTTGCACTCCTGGAAAGGGAGAGCAGTAAGTTTTGAAATGATATTCTAGGATCCTATTAATTTGAATCAACTTGTTTTTTATCCACAACTGCAACTTTTCTTTTTATGTTTACATTCACCTCCTGCATATATTTTTTGATTCTCTTGAACCTAAAGATGGTTAAAATGTAAGCTGATAATCAACGGTGGTGATGAGATGCTTGGACTCCCGGAAAGGGAAAGCAGTAAGTTGTGAAATGATATTCTAGGATCCTATTAATTTGAATCAACTTGTTTTTTATCCCACAACTGCAACTTTTCTTTTTATGTTTACATTCACCTCCTGCATATATTTTTTGGTTCTCTTGAACCTAAAGATGGTTAAAATGTAAGCTGACAATCAACGATGGTGATGAGATGCTTGCACTCCCGGAAAGGGAGAGCAGTAAGTTTTGCAATGATATTCTACGATCCTATTAATTTGAATCAACTTGTTTTTTATCCCACAACTGCAACTTTTCTTTTTATGTTTATATTCACCTCCTGCATATATTTTTTGGTTCTCTTGAACCTAAAGATGGTTAAAATGTAAGCTGACAATCAACGATGGTGATGAGATGCTTGCACTCCTGGAAAGGGAGAGCAGTAAGTTTTGAAATGATATTCTAGGATCCTATTAATTTGAATCAACTTGTTTTTTATCCCACAACTGCAACTTTTCTTTTTATGTTTACATTCACCTCCTGCATATATTTTTTGATTCTCTTGAACCTAAAGATGGTTAAAATGTAAGCTGACAATCAACGGTGGTGATGAGATGCTTGGACTCCCGGAAAGGGAGAGCAGTAAGTTTTGAAATGATATTCTAGGATCCTATTAATTTGAATCAACTTGTTTTTTATCCCACAACTGCAACTTTTCTTTTTATGTTTACATTCACCTCCTGCATATATTTTTTGGTTCTCTTGAACCTAAAGATGGTTAAAATGTAAGCTGACAAGCAACGGTGGTGATGAGATGCTTGGACTCCCGGAAAGGGAGAGCAGTAAGTTTTGAAATGATATTCTAGGATCCTATTAATTTCAATCAACTTGTTTTTTATCCCACAACTGCAACTTTTCTTTTTATGTTTACATTCACCTCCTGCATATATTTTTTGGTTCTCTTGAACCTAAAGATGGTTAAAATGTAAGCTGACAATCAACGATGGTGATGAGATGCTTGCACTCCCGGAAAGGGAGAGCAGTAAGTTTTGCAATGATATTCTACGATCCTATTAATTTGAATTAACTTGTTTTTTATCCCACAACTGCAACTTTTCTTTTTAAGTTTACATTCACCTCCTGCATATATTTTTTGGTTCTCTTGAACCTAAAGATGGTTAAAATGTAAGTTGACAATCAACGATGGTGATGAGATTCTTGCACTCCCGGAAAGGGAGAGCAGTAAGTTTTGCAATGATATTCTACGATCCTATTAACTTCAATCAACTTGTTTTTTATCCCAGAACTGCAACTTTTCTTTTTATGTTTATATTCACCTCCTGCATATATTTTTTGGTTCTCTTGAACCTAAAGATGGTTAAAATGTAAGCTAACAATCAACGATGGTGATGAGATGCTTGCACTCCTGGAAAGGGAGAGCAGTAAGTTTTGAAATGATATTCTAGGATCCTATTAATTTGAATCAACTTGTTTTTTATCCCACAACTGCAACTTTTCTTTTTATGTTTACATTCACCTCCTGCATATATTTTTTGATTCTCTTGAACCTATAGATGGTTAAAATGTAAGCTGACAATCAACGGTGGTGATGAGATGCTTGGACTCCCGGAAAGGGAGAGCAGTAAGTTTTGAAATGATATTCTAGGATCCTATTAATTTGAATCAACTTGTTTTTTATCCCACAACTGCAAATTTTCTTTTTATGTTTACATTCACCTCCTGCATATATTTTTTGGTTCTCTTGAACCTAAAGATGGTTAAAATGTAAGCTGACAATCAACGATGGTGATGAGATGCTTGCACTCCCGGAAAGGGAGAGCAGTAAGTTTTGCAATGATATTCTACGATCCTATTAATTTGAATCAACTTGTTTTTTATACCACAACTGCAACTTTTCTTTTTATGTTTATATTCACCTCCTGCATATATTTTTTGGTTCTCTTGAACCTAAAGATGGTTAAAATGTAAGCTGACAATCAACGATGGTGATGAGATGCTTGCACTACTGGAAAGGGAGAGCAGTAAGTTTTGAAATGATATTCTAGGATCCTATTAATTTGAATCAACTTGTTTTTTATCCCACAACTGCAACTTTTCTTTTTATGTTTACATTCACCTCCTGCATATATTTTTTGGTTCTCTTGAACCTAAAGATGGTTAAAATGTAAGCTGACAATCAACGATGGTGATGAGATGCTTGCACTCCCGGAAAGGGAGAGCAGTAAGTTTTGCAATGATATTCTAGGATCCTTTTAATTTTGATCAACTTGTTTTTTATCCCAGAACTACAACTTTTCTTTTTATGTTTACATTCACCTCCTGCATATATTTTTTGGTTCTCTTGAACCTAAAGATGGTTAAAATGTAAGCTGACAATCAACGATGGTGATGAGATGCTTGCACTCCCGGAAAGGGAGAGCAGTAAGTTTTGCAATGATATTCTACGATCCTATTAATTTGAATCAACTTGTTTTTTATCCCACAACTGCAACTTTTCTTTTTAAGTTTACATTCACCTCCTGCATATATTTTTTGGTTCTCTTGAACCTAAAGATGGTTAAAATGTAAGTTGACAATCAACGATGGTGATGAGATGCTTGCACTCCCGGAAAGGGAGAGCAGTAAGTTTTGCAATGATATTCTACGATCCTATTAACTTCAATCAACTTGTTTTTTATCCCAGAACTGCAACTTTTCTTTTTATGTTTATATTCACCTCCTGCATATATTTTTTGGTTCTCTTGAACCTAAAGATGGTTAAAATGTAAGCTGACAATCAACGATGGTGATGAGATGCTTGCACTCCTGGAAAGGGAGAGCAGTAAGTTTTGAAATGATATTCTAGGATCCTATTAATTTGAATCAACTTGTTTTTTATCCACAACTGCAACTTTTCTTTTTATGTTTATATTCACCTCCTGCATATATTTTTTGGTTCTCTTGAACCTAAAGATGGTTAAAATGTAAGCTGACAATCAACGATGGTGAAGAGATGCTTGCACTCCCGGAAAGGGAGAGCACTAAGTTTTGCAATGATATTCTACGATCCTATTAACTTCAATCAACTTGTTTTTTATCCCACAACTGCAACTTTTCTTTTTAAGTTTACATTCACCTCCTGCATATAGTTTTTGGTTCTCTTGAACCTAAAGATGGTTAAAATGTAAGCTGACAATCAACGGTGGTGATGAGATGCTTGCACTCCCGGAAAGGGAGAGCAGTAAGTTTTGAAATGATATTCTAGGATCCTATTAATTTGAATCAACTTGTTTTTTATCCCACAACTGCAACTTTTCTTTTTATGTTTACATTCACCTCCTGCATATATTTTTTGGTTCTCTTGAACCTAAAGATGGTTAAAATGTAAGCTGACAATCAACGATGGTGATGAGATGCTTGCACTCCCGGAAAGGGAGAGCAGTAAGTTTTGCAATGATATTGTACGATCCTATTAATTTGAATCAACTTGTTTTTTATCCCACAACTGCAACTTTTCTTTTTATGTTTAGATTCACCTCCTGCATATATTTTTTGGTTCTCTTGAACCTAAAGATGGTTAAAATGTAAGCTGACAATCAACGATGGTGATGAGATGCTTGCACTCCTGGAAAGGGAGAGCAGTAAGTTTTGAAATGATATTCTAGGATCCTATTAATTTGAATCAACTTGTTTTTTATCCCACAACTGCAACTTTTCTTTTTATGTTTACATTCACCTCCTGCATATATTTTTTGATTCTCTTGAACCTAAAGATGGTTAAAATGTAAGCTGACAATCAACGGTGGTGATGAGATGCTTGGACTCCCGGAAAGGGAGAGCAGTAGGTTTTGAAATGATATTCTAGGATCCTATTAATTTGAATCAACTTGTTTTTTATCCCACAACTGCAACTTTTCTTTTTATGTTTACATTCACCTCCTGCATATATTTTTTGGTTCTCTTGAACCTAAAGATGGTTAAAATGTAAGCTGACAAGCAACGGTGGTGATGAGATGCTTGGACTCCCGGAAAGGGAGAGCAGTAAGTTTTGAAATGATATTCTAGGATCCTATTAATTTCAATCAACTTGTTTTTTATCCCACAACTGCAACTTTTCTTTTTATGTTTACATTCACCTCCTGCATATATTTTTTGGTTCTCTTGAACCTAAAGATGGTTAAAATGTAAGCTGACAATCAACGATGGTGATGAGATGCTTGCACTCCCGGAAAGGGAGAGCAGTAAGTTTTGCAATGATATTCTACGATCCTATTAATTTAAATTAACTTGTTTTTTATCCCACAACTGCAACTTTTCTTTTTAAGTTTACATTCACCTCCTGCATATATTTTTTGGTTCTCTTGAACCTAAAGATGGTTAAAATGTAAGTTGACAATCAACGATGGTGATGAGATGCTTGCACTCCCGGAAAGGGAGAGCAGTAAGTTTTGCAATGATATTCTACGATCCTATTAACTTCAATCAACTTGTTTTTTATCCCAGAACTGCAACTTTTCTTTTTATGTTTATATTCACCTCCTGCATATATTTTTTGGTTCTCTTGAACCTAAAGATGGTTAAAATGTAAGCTGACAATCAACGATGGTGATGAGATGCTTGCACTCCTGGAAAGGGAGAGCAGTAAGTTTTGAAATGATATTCTAGGATCCTATTAATTTGAATCAACTTCTTTTTTATCCCACAACTGCAACTTTTCTTTTTATGTTTACATTCACCTCCTGCATATATTTTTTGATTCTCTTGAACCTATAGATGGTTAAAATGTAAGCTGACAATCAACGGTGGTGATGAGATGCTTGGACTCCCGGAAAGGGAGAGCAGTAAGTTTTGAAATGATATTCTAGGATCCTATTAATTTGAATCAACTTGTTTTTTATCCCACAACTGCAAATTTTCTTTTTATGTTTACATTCACCTCCTGCATATATTTTTTGGTTCTCTTGAACCTAAAGATGGTTAAAATGTAAGCTGACAATCAACGATGGTGATGAGATGCTTGCACTCCCGGAAAGGGAGAGCAGTAAGTTTTGCAATGATATTCTACGATCCTATTAATTTGAATCAACTTGTTTTTTATCCCACAACTGCAACTTTTCTTTTTATGTTTATATTCACCTCCTGCATATATTTTTTGGTTCTCTTGAACCTAAAGATGGTTAAAATGTAAGCTGACAATCAACGATGGTGATGAGATGCTTGCACTACTGGAAAGGGAGAGCAGTAAGTTTTGAAATGATATTCTAGGATCCTATTAATTTGAATCAACTTGTTTTTTATCCCACAACTGCAACTTTTCTTTTTATGTTTACATTCACCTCCTGCATATATTTTTTGATTCTCTTAAACCTAAAGATGGTTAAAATGTAAACTGACAATCAACGGTGGTGATGAGATGCTTGGACTCCCGGAAAGGGAGAGCAGTAACTTTTGAAATGATATTCTAGGATCCTATTAATTTGAATCAACTTGTTTTTTATCCCACAACTGCAACTTTTCTTTTTATGTTTACATTCACCTCCTGCATATATTTTTTGGTTCTCTTGAACCTAAAGATGGTTAAAATGTAAGCTGACAAGCAACGGTGGTGATGAGATGCTTGGACTCCCGGAAAGGGAGAGCAGTAAGTTTTGAAATGATATTCTAGGATCCTATTAATTTGAATCAACTTGTTTTTTATCCCACAACTGCAACTTTTCTTTTTATGTTTACATTCACCTCCTGCATATATTTTTTGGTTCTCTTGAACCTAAAGATGGTTAAAATGTAAGCTGACAATCAACGATGGTGATGAGATGCTTGCACTCCCGGAAAGGGAGAGCAGTAAGTTTTGCAATGATATTCTACGATCCTATTAATTTGAATCAACTTGTTTTTTATCCCACAACTGCAACTTTTCTTTTTAAGTTTACATTCACCTTCTGCATATATTTTTTGGTTCTCTTGAACCTAAAGATGGTTAAAATGTAAGTTGACAATCAACGATGGTGATGTGATGCTTGCACTCCCAGAAAGGGAGAGCAGTAAGTTTTGCAATGATATTCTACGATCCTATTAACTTCAATCAACTTGTTTTTTATCCCAGAACTGCAACATTTCTTTTTATGTTTATATTCACCTCCTGCATATATTTTTTGGTTCTCTTGAACCTAAAGATGGTTAAAATGTAAGCTGACAATCAACGATGGTGATGAGATGCTTGCACTCCTGGAAAGGGAGAGCAGTAAGTTTTGAAATGATATTCTAGGATCCTATTAATTTGAATCAACTTGTTTTTTATCCCACAACTGCAACTTTTCTTTTTATGTTTACATTCACCTCCTGCATATATTTTTTGATTCTCTTGAACCTAAAGATGGTTAAAATGTAAGCTGACAATCAACGGTGGTGATGAGATGCTTGGACTCCCGGAAAGGGAGAGCAGTAAGTTTTGAAATGATATTCTAGGATCCTATTAATTTGAATCAACTTGTTTTTTATCCCACAACTGCAACTTTTCTTTTTATGTTTACATTCACCTCCTGCATATATTTTTTGGTTCTCTTGAACCTAAAGATGGTTAAAATGTAAGCTGACAAGCAACGGCGGTGATGAGATACTTGGACTCCCGGAAAGGGAGAGCAGTAAGTTTTGAAATGATATTCTAGGATCCAATTAATTTGAATCAACTTGTTTTATATCCCATAACTGCAACTTTTCTTTTTATGTTTACATTCACCTCCTGCATATATTTTTTGGTTCTCTTGAACCTAAAGATGGTTAAAATGTAAGCTGACAATCAACGATGGTGATGAGATGCTTGCACTCACGGAAAGGGAGAGCAGTAAGTTTTGCAATGATATTCTACGATCCTATTAACTTCAATCAACTTGTTTTTTATCCCACAACTGCAACTTTTCTTTTTATGTTTACATTCACCTCCTGCATATATTTTTTGGTTCTCTTGAACCTAAAGATGGTTAAAATGTAAGCTGACAATCAACGATGGTGATGAGATGCTTGCACTCCCGGAAAGGGAGAGCAGTAAGTTTTGCAATGATATTCTACGATCCTATTAATTTGAATCAACTTGTTTTTTATCCCACAACTGCAACTTTTCTTTTTAAGTTTACATTCACCTCCTGCATATATTTTTTGGTTCTCTTGAACCTAAAGATGGTTAAAATGTAAGTTGACAATCAACGATGGTGATGAGATGCTTGCACTCCCGGAAAGGGAGAGCAGTAAGTTTTGCAATGATATTCTACGATCCTATTAACTTCAATCAACTTGTTTTTTATCCCAGAACTGCAACTTTTCTTTTTATGTTTATATTCACCTCCTGCATATATTTTTTGGTTCTCTTGAACCTAAAGATGGTTAAAATGTAAGCTGACAATCAACGATGGTGATGAGATGCTTGCACTACTGGAAAGGGAGAGCAGTAAGTTTTGAAATGATATTCTAGGATCCTATTAATTTGAATCAACTTGTTTTTTATCCCACAACTGCAACTTTTCTTTTTATGTTTACATTCACCTCCTGCATATATTTTTTGATTCTCTTAAACCTAAAGATGGTTAAAATGTAAACTGACAATCAACGGTGGTGATGAGATGCTTGGACTCCCGGAAAGGGAGAGCAGTAACTTTTGAAATGATATTCTAGGATCCTATTAATTTGAATCAACTTGTTTTTTATCCCACAACTGCAACTTTTCTTTTTATGTTTACATTCACCTCCTGCATATATTTTTTGGTTCTCTTGAACCTAAAGATGGTTAAAATGTAAGCTGACAAGCAACGGTGGTGATGAGATGCTTGGACTCCCGGAAAGGGAGAGCAGTAAGTTTTGAAATGATATTCTAGGATCCTATTAATTTGAATCAACTTGTTTTTTATCCCACAACTGCAACTTTTCTTTTTATGTTTACATTCACCTCCTGCATATATTTTTTGGTTCTCTTGAACCTAAAGATGGTTAAAATGTAAGCTGACAATCAACGATGGTGATGAGATGCTTGCACTCCCGGAAAGGGAGAGCAGTAAGTTTTGCAATGATATTCTACGATCCTATTAATTTGAATCAACTTGTTTTTTATCCCACAACTGCAACTTTTCTTTTTAAGTTTACATTCACCTTCTGCATATATTTTTTGGTTCTCTTGAACCTAAAGATGGTTAAAATGTAAGTTGACAATCAACGATGGTGATGTGATGCTTGCACTCCCAGAAAGGGAGAGCAGTAAGTTTTGCAATGATATTCTACGATCCTATTAACTTCAATCAACTTGTTTTTTATCCCAGAACTGCAACATTTCTTTTTATGTTTATATTCACCTCCTGCATATATTTTTTGGTTCTCTTGAACCTAAAGATGGTTAAAATGTAAGCTGACAATCAACGATGGTGATGAGATGCTTGCACTCCTGGAAAGGGAGAGCAGTAAGTTTTGAAATGATATTCTAGGATCCTATTAATTTGAATCAACTTGTTTTTTATCCCACAACTGCAACTTTTCTTTTTATGTTTACATTCACCTCCTGCATATATTTTTTGATTCTCTTGAACCTAAAGATGGTTAAAATGTAAGCTGACAATCAACGGTGGTGATGAGATGCTTGGACTCCCGGAAAGGGAGAGCAGTAAGTTTTGAAATGATATTCTAGGATCCTATTAATTTGAATCAACTTGTTTTTTATCCCACAACTGCAACTTTTCTTTTTATGTTTACATTCACCTCCTGCATATATTTTTTGGTTCTCTTGAACCTAAAGATGGTTAAAATGTAAGCTGACAAGCAACGGCGGTGATGAGATACTTGGACTCCCGGAAAGGGAGAGCAGTAAGTTTTGAAATGATATTCTAGGATCCAATTAATTTGAATCAACTTGTTTTATATCCCATAACTGCAACTTTTCTTTTTATGTTTACATTCACCTCCTGCATATATTTTTTGGTTCTCTTGAACCTAAAGATGGTTAAAATGTAAGCTGACAATCAACGATGGTGATGAGATGCTTGCACTCACGGAAAGGGAGAGCAGTAAGTTTTGCAATGATATTCTACGATCCTATTAACTTCAATCAACTTGTTTTTTATCCCAGAACTGCAATGTTTCTTTTTATGTTTATATTCACCTCGTGCATATATTTTTTGGTTCTCTTGAACCTAAAGATGGTTAAAATGTAAGCTGACAATCAACGGTGGTGATGAGATGCTTGGACTCCCGGAAAGGGAGACCAGTAAGTTTTAAAATGATATTCTAGGATCCTATTAATTTGAATCAACTTGTTTTTTATCCTACAACTGCAACTTTTCTTTTTATGTTTACATTCACCTCCTGCATATATTTTTTGGTTCTCTTGAACCTAGAGATGGTTAAAATGTAAGCTGACAATCAACGATGGTGATGAGATGCTTGCACTCTCAGGAAGGGAGAGCAGTAAGTTTTGCAATGATATTCTACGATCCTATTAACTTCAATCAACTTGTTTTTTATCCCAGAACTGCAACTTTTCTTTTTATGTTTACATTCACCACCTGCATATATTTTTTGGTTCTCTTGAACCTAAAGATGGTTAAAATGTAAGCTGACAATCAACGATGGTGATGAGATGCTTGCACTCCCGGAAAGGGAGAGCAGGAAGTTTTGCAAAGATATTCTAGGATCCTTTTAATTTTGATCAACTTGTTTTTTATCCCAGAACTCCAACTTTTCTTTTTATGTTTACATTCACCTCCTGCATATATTTTTTGGTTCTCTTGAACCTATAGATGGTTAAAATGTAAGCTGACAATCAACGATGGTGATGAGATGCTTGCACTCCCGGAAAGGGAGAGCAGTAAGTTTTGCAATGATATTCTACGATCCTATTAATTTGAATCAACTTGTTTTTTATCCCACAACTGCAACTTTTCTTTTTAAGTTTACATTCACCTCCTGCATATATTTTTTGGTTCTCTTGAACCTAAAGATGGTTAAAATGTAAGTTGACAATCAACGATGGTGATGAGATGCTTGCACTCCCGAAAAGGGAGAGCAGTAAGTTTTGCAATGATATTCTACGATCCTATTAACTTCAATCAACTTGTTTTTTATCCCAGAACTGCAACTTTTCTTTTTATGTTTATATTCACCTCGTGCATATATTTTTTGGTTCTCTTGAACCTAAAGATGGTTAAAATGTAAGCTGACAATCAACGGTGGTGATGAGATGCTTGCACTCCTGGAAAGGGAGAGCAGTAAGTTTTGAAATGATATTCTAGGATCCTATTAATTTGAATCAACTTGTTTTTTATCCCACAACTGCAACTTTTCTTTTTATGTTTACATTCACCTCCTGCATATATTTTTTGATTCTCTTGAACCTAAAGATGGTTAAAATGTAAGCTGACAATCAACGGTGGTGATGAGATGCTTGGACTCCCGGAAAGGGAGAGCAGTAAGTTTTGAAATGATATTCTAGGATCCTATTAATTTGAATCAACTTGTTTTTTATCCTACAACTGCAACTTTTCTTTTTATGTTTACATTCACCTCCTGCATATATTTTTTGGTTCTCTTGAACCTAAAGATGGTTAAAATGTAAGCTGACAAGCAACGGTGGTGATGAGATGCTTGGACTCCCGGAAAGGGAGAGCAGTAAGTTTTGAAATGATATTCTAGGATCCAATTAATTTGAATCAACTTGTTTTATATCCCACAACTGCAACTTTTCTTTTTATGTTTACATTCACCTCCTGCATATATTTTTTGGTTCTCTTGAACCTAAAGATGGTTAAAATGTAAGCTGACAATCAACAATGGTGATGAGTTGCTTGCACTCCCAGAAAGGGAGAGCAGTAAGTTTTGCAATGATATTCTACGATCCTATTAACTTCAATCAACTTGTTTTTTATCCCAGAACTGCAACTTTTCTTTTTATGTTTACATTCACCTCTTGCATATATTTTTTGGTTCTCTTGAACCTAAAGATGGTTAAAATGTAAGCTGACAATCAACGATGGTGATGAGATGTGCTTGACCGCTTTTTATGTTCGGCTTGTTTTAACTCGCAAGTGCACGAGTGTGCGATGTAGCAATTAACTCGGTAAGATCGAGGTCATATCCACAGAGAGCTAGATCTGGAAATTAAGCTAGGTAACAAAACAAAACTCAAGAGAAATTAAATTAACAATAACTTGGTTGAAAATGATTGATGGATTTGTTTTCAAAGATGAAAAAGTGTAAATAGATTTTAAATGACAAGAAAAAGTAAGTCTTGGTCCAAATCAATTTTAATGGTGATGTATTGGTGATTCCTTTAACATATATAAGATAACTCAACCTAATATCAACGATGGTGATATTAGATCGGAAGATATTACAATGAAGTTTAAAAGGATGAAGATTGATTATTGCTTAAGAATGTACAAGTATTTTCATATTAAGTAAGACATTGAATCAAGCAATCTCTATACCAAAACTAAGGTTTGTGCATAAAAATTCAAGATTATAACATTACCTAAATGATTTCTAAAATTTCTTTGCAATAATAAACATTCATGAAGAAAATGAAAAGATAGACATTAAGATTCATTCATATCTTAAAGAACTCACCTCAACCACCATCATCCTTGATTTGAATCCAAGAAGAAGATTAGCCAACCATGATTAGATATAATAACACTTTAATAAACATAAAATGACTTGAATCAAACTGAAATAATGAGTTTTACAAGCTAAAGAACCGAAATCTATAAAGAAGAACACAACACAATTTCAGTAAAAATTCGGACACAAATCTGACTCTAACTTTGGACAGCAATTCGACCCTTTTAGAAGCCTCCTCTGGAGATGGCTATTAGAGACATATTTATAGGCCATTATGTTAGCTTTCCAGATCATTAAAGAACAGCTCATTTGGACATCTGAGTCAAAAGTTATGGAGAAAACACCGAAAGGTGTTCTGGAAAATCAAACCAGGCCAGCTTGGAGAACACTTTGGTGCACGTTTTTCTTCCTCCTTTATGAGTTGTCTCTTTCTTCTTTTGACCCAAAATAATGTCACAATGTCCCCTCCAGCTTTCCATCCATGTGCTTGCCCTCTTGGATCAATGAATTACCCAAATAAATCAAATGTTATTTATTATGTGGACATGTAGGATCATGGATTGTGTTTGGGCTGATTTGGAAGGTGATTTGGGGCTGATTTGGGGCTGATTTGGGGCTGAATTTAAGCATCAAATAAGGATACAAATGTACCTATTATTTGGGCTAAGATTGACTTTGAAACCTTGAGTGTTTGATGGTTGAAGTTTGCACACAACATAAGGCATGTTTGGGCTTGAAATAAATCATATGATATTCTTTTCTAGAATTGGACTTGAATTGATTTTTGGGGCAAATTTGGAGCACTTATTTGAACCAAGATTTGCTTCAATCTTCAACTAAATTTCTCTTCAATTCTTTGTTCCGAATTCCGACGTTGAATTTTCTGAAATAATTCATTTAAGCTCCAAAAACCTATCGAGACATTAAAAGAAACTTCATTACTAAAAAGCACATCAATTATTATAAAAAACCCAAATAAAAATAATAAATACATATGTAAAATAAGAGACTTAATGATACTTTTGATGCACAATCACACCCCCCAACTTAGATTTTGCTAGTCCTCAAGCAAAACAAAACATAAAACCTTTGAAATAAAAAGAATAATAATAACATAATTAGGCTCGACTCATCACACTTAAAGGACATATCATGCAAACATTGGTATCTTTAACTTAGTGTACACAATAACAAATAAAGAAAAATAAGCATACTCACATTCTCTAAATCAAACATCCATACAAAATTCCAAATTCAATCGTATTTATCATGCAACCAACATAATTGATTCACGCAAAAACTCAACTTGTAATCTTCCCTTCTTACTACTACAAACAAGGTAGCAAACTAGAGAAATATCTATATATATTTTTTTCCTTTTTCTTTTTTTTTTCTCTTTTTTTTTTGAAGATATTATTTATTCTTTTTCTTTAAGTGGTCACTTCCCTTTTGACGCGAATACAAACATTTGTGATGAATGCACCCGGTTACTCACAAAGTCACAAACTTAAAGTGCTTTGCATACTCATATTTCAAGCTGCCGTTTGACGTAAAGATAAACATTTGTGATGAATACCCCTAGTTACTGAGCAACTCAAAACATTGGAGTAGATAGAATTTTGTACACATTTGTGTAATAATGATTACTCTATTTACTTAAACCTTGTTTAGGACTAGATCAAAAGGGATGATCACAAGTAAAGCATCACACTCATCTTTCATGCATAATCACACAACTCACACAACTTTTACAAGGAAAGATGTACTTCAATAATCTTAAGAAAAAAGTATGCTATATCTTGCTTTATAAGATATTATCTATCCCAAATTAAAGCATGCAATGTTCAACACAATAATGAATCCAAAAATGTAATGTTGATCTTAAACAAGTCTCATTCACATACGAATGCAAGTTTTTTTTTTTTTTAACAAGCATGGTTATCTCAAGCATTCAACATAATCAAATATCTAAAATTAAGTTTTTCATTATCCTCAATGTAAAAAAGAAAGAGAAGAAAAGTATAAAGATTAGAAAACTGTTACTCCCCTTTTGTTCTCAAGGATGAATGTCTGATTGAATTGGACATGAGCTGACTTCTTGCTTGATTTTTTTTTACCTGCATATCACAACTAAAAGAAAACATTGATGTTTTTTTTTTTTTTTTTTTTGAAAATAAAGAACCTCACACCCCCCCAACTTAAAATAATGCATTGTCCCTAATGCATGAACAAGAAAATATAAGAGATGGAAGAAAGAGAAAAAAAAAATAAAAATAAAAATGAAAAAAATAAAAATAAAAACTCATTACTTCTGATACTACAATGGTATTGGATCTTCAAGATCCAATGTCTCAACTTCAGCCACAAAGTTTTCAAGATAAGGTTTCAATCGATGACCATTTACTTTGAAAACATTTCCATTCTTAGGATTTTCTACCTCAAATGCACCATGCTCAGAGATGGATTTAATCACAAATGGACCAATCCATTTTGTCCTTAACTTCCCAGGAAAGAGATGTAATCGTGAATTATACAAGAGAACCTTTTGACCAACATGAAAGGATTTTCTAAAAATGTGTTTATCATGCAAAGCTTTCATCTTATGTTTTGAAATTTTTGCATTTTCAAATGCATCATTTCTCAGCTCCTCTAATTCATCCAATTGAAGCTTTCTATTTTTGCCAACCTCGTTTTCATTATCATTGAATTGCCGGATGGCCCAATATGCACGGTGCTCAATCTCAACAGGGAGATGACAAGGCTTTCCATAAACTAGCCTATAAGGAGACATTCCTAAAGAGGTCTTGTAAGCAGTGCGATATGCCCACAAAGCATCAACTAGTCGTAGGGACCAATCTTTACGGTTTGGATTGACTGTTTTCTCTAGAATGTTCTTGATCTCCCTATTTGCCAACTCAGCTTGGCCACTAGTCTGTGGATGATAGGGGGTACTGACCTTGTGAATTACACTATATTTTCTCATCAAAATCCCAACGGGCTTGTTACAAAAATGCTTACCCCCATCACTAATCATAGCCCGGGGCATGCCAAAACGAGAGAAAATATTTTCTTTCAAGAATTTGACCACAACTCGATGGTCATTGGTTCGAGATGCAATGGCCTCCACCCATTTAGACACATAATCAACAGCTACAAGGATGAATTGGTAACCAAATGAACTTGGAAAAGGTCCCATGAAATCAATCCCCCAACAATCAAATATTTCCAAAACAAGAATGGGGTTTAGGGGCATCATGTTACGCCTAGTAAGGTTACCTAGTCGTTGGCATCGGTCACATGCAACACAGAAGGCATGGACATCTTTGAACATGGTGGGCCAATAAAAACCACACTGCAAGATCTTGGCAGTGGTTTTCTTGGAAGAGAAATGCCCACCACAGGCTAATGCATGACAAAAATTAATTACACTTGGAATTTCATGATCAGGGATGCACCGCCTAACAATTTGGTCAGGGCAGTATTTAAATAGGTAGGGGTCATCCCAAAAAAAGGTGCGCACGTTACGCAAGAATTTTTGTTTGTCAAGTTTAGACCAATGAGAAGGAATCTGACTTGTGGCTAGGTAATTTGCTATGTCAGCATACCATGGAGAGCCAATGTAGGAAACAGTACCTGCACAAAATAAATTTTCATCAGCAAAGAATTCATTTATTGGAGATTCATCAATTGTGGTCTCATAGCTTGAAAGACGGGACAAATGATCAGCCACTACATTCTCTACTCCCTTTTTATCTCGAATTTCAAGGTTAAACTCTTGGAGTAAGAGGATCCATCGAATCAAACGTGGCTTGACATCTTGTTTTGTGAGCAAGTATTTCAATGCTGCATGATCAGTAAAAACAATAACAAGAGATCCAACCAAATAAGACCTAAACTTGTCCAATGCAAATACTATAGCTAAAAGTTCTTTTTCAGTTGTAGTGTAATTCAATTGAGCATCATTCAAAGTCTTGCTAGCATAATAAATGACATGAGGTTTCTTATCTTTTCTTTGTCCTAAAACAGCCCCTACCGCAAAATCACTAGCATCACACATCAGTTCAAATGGTAAAGACCAATCAGGAGCTTGCATGATTGGTGCAGTGGTCAACAACCCTTTAAGCTTTTCAAAAGCTTCTTGACATTTTGATGTCCAATCAAATTGAACATCTTGTGACAACAAGTTACACAATGGTTTGGCAATGGTACTAAAAGAATGAATGAATCTTCGGTAAAAACCAGCGTGTCCTAAAAAGGATCTCACATCTTTCACAGTCCGAGGGGTAGGTAATTTTTGAATGACTTCAACCTTTGACTTATCTACCTCTATCCCTTTTGAAGAGACAATGTGACCTAAGACAATGCCATGTGTCACCATAAAATGACATTTCTCCCAATTAAGTACAAGATTCCTCTCTTCACACCTTTCAAGAACTTTTTCTAAATGCATTAGACACAACTCATAAGAATCCCCATAAACTGAAAAATCATCCATGAAAACTTCCAAAAAATTTTCCACCATGTCACTAAAGATACTCATCATACACCTTTGAAAAGTGGCTGGTGCATTACACAAGCCAAAAGGCATTCTTCTATAAGCATAGGTACCAAAAGGACAAGTGAAAGTGGTTTTTTCTTGGTCTTCTAAAGAAATCTCAATTTGGTTGTAACCTGAGTATCCATCAAGAAAACAATAGAAAGCTCTTCCGGCTACTCTTTCAAGCACTTGGTCTAAAAATGGAAGTGGAAAATGGTCCTTCCTAGTCACTATGTTCAACTTACGATAATCAATGCACATACGCCATCCAGTTTGGATTCTAGTTGGTACTAGCTCATTATTTTCATTTTTCACTACCGTGACTCCAGATTTTTTTGGGACAACTTGGGTTGGACTAACCCATTTTGAGTTTGCAATGGGGTAAATGATACCCGCATCAAGTAGCTTAAGCACTTCACATCTTACTACTTCCTTCATGTTTGGGTTCAATCGTCTTTGCATTTGCCTCACAGTTTTAGCCTCTTCTTCAAGATAGATTCTATGTGTACATAAAAGAGGGCTAATTCCTTTCAAGTCAGTAATAGTCCACCCAATTGCTTTTTTGTGTTTTCTCACCACTCTCAAAAGTTCTTGTTCCTGCTCTATGCTAAGTTTTGATGAAATCACAATAGGATATGATTCATCTTCCCCTAGAAATGCATACTTAAGATCACTCGGTAAAGGCTTCCTTTCTGGTTTATAAGGTTGGACAAGAGATGCCTCAGCTTTCACTTGGGGTGAAATCAAAGGCTCAAACGATGGGGTCCATTGACCTATTGACATAAGAGGCATTGGATCTAGATAAGTCTCGAGTTCTCTTACTTCCTCATCAACACATTCCAAAGAATAAAATCTTTCATCATGAATTAAAGTTCTCTCCAATGGATCCTTTATCCATTCTCTCTCAAAGTGTTCTTGACAAACTGTTTGGATCAAATCCACCTCTCTAATGTCCTCATGTTCACCAATTTGTTTGGAGACATTGAATATGTTCATCTCCACAGTCATGTTCCCAAAAGACAATTTCATCACCCCATTCCTACAGTTGATTAAAGCATTGGATGTAGCTAGGAAAGGTCTACCTAAGATGACTGGGATGGGAGCATTAGAACCTTGAATAGGTGCGGTGTCCAACACTACAAAATCAACAGGAAAGTAGAATTTATCTACTTGGACCAACACATCCTCAACAATACCCCTGGGAATCTTGATTGACCTATCAGCTAATTGAAGGGTGATTCGAGTAGGCTTGATTTCTCCTAAACCTAACTGTTCATAAACAGTGTAGGGTATCAAATTCACACTTGCTCCTAAATCCAACAAAGCTTGGTCTATCTTATGACTTCCAATAATGCATGAAACGGTAGGACAACCAGGATCTTTGTATTTGGGAGGGGTCTTAAACTGGATGATGGCACTAGCATGTTCAGTTAGAAAGGCTCTTTCTTTCACATTCAATCTCCTTTTGACTGTGCATAAGTCCTTGAGGAACTTTGCATAAGATGGGACTTGTTTAATTGCATCAAGGAGTGGGATGTTGACTTTCACTTGTTTGAACAATTCATAGATTTCCGAGTTCATAAGATCATGTTTAGGTTTCCCTAACCTTTGTGGAAATGGTGCTCTAGGAACAAATTCTAAATCACTCACTTTGACTCCAATTTTTCTTGAATCATCTCCTTTCTCACTCATCTCTTTCTCATTTATCTCACCTTCTTTGTCACTCAAGCTCTCATTTGTCACTTGTGTTTTGATTTCCTCTTCACTTTCCTTAGATTTCTCCTCCACAATACCTCTAGGAATCTCAAAACCTATAGCTTTGTCAACAATCTTTCCACTTCTAAGGGTAGTGATGGCTTGGACTTGTTCATGGTTTGAAGGTTCACTAGATGAGGATTCGCTCATGTGTACCTGACCTCTAGGATTTGGCATTGGTTGAGCTGGGATCTTTCCCTTCTCTTGAATGCTTAGTGATTGAGTCAACTTGGTTAGTTGACTTCGAATGTCATCTAAGGTCCTATTGGTCTGGTCTTGAAATTTGTAAGCTTGGTTGTTGATTCCTCCTTGTGTTTGCATGAATTGTTGAAGAGTATCCTCTAGGGATCTCTTATGAGGTGGTTGGTATGTATTATGTGTGGGAGCATGAAATGGTTGGGGTGGAGGTTGAAATGTTTGAGGTACTGAAGGGCCCTCATTTCTCCATCCAAAATTTGGGTGGTTCCTCCATCCAGGATTGTAGGTCTCAGAGTAGGGATTGCCTACTTGGTTTGAAAATGGCTTTCTAACATTACTTGAATCAGAAGTTTGGCCATATAGCACTTCCTTGAAGGCTGGAATGGTAGGACACTCAGTTGTCCTATGCCCTTTGCTCTCACAAACAACACAACTTTCCTCTTGTTGTTCACTCATGACATGCACTTTTTTAATCT
The DNA here is from genome assembly GCF_951802175.1 of Populus nigra. Lineage (NCBI taxonomy): Eukaryota > Viridiplantae > Streptophyta > Magnoliopsida > Malpighiales > Salicaceae > Populus > Populus nigra. Next base: position 1,929,506 of record NC_084853.1, read on the forward strand.
CAAGAGACTCTACTTTCCTAGCCAATGAGGCTAATCTAGCATTGAGGTCATCAGTTTCTTTCAATTGGAACTTCCCACTTGAATGAGAAATGGTATTTCTAGACTCAACATGAAGTGGGAGAGAAGTCTCCCATTGCTTTGTGTTTTCAGCCAATTGATCAAAGAAATCAAAGGCTTCACTTGGTTCTTTGTCATAAAACTCACCATTACACATGGTTGACACTAGCTTTTTAAAATCTGCGGTAAGAGAGTCGTAGAAGAAACTCACTAACCTCCACATCTCAAAACCATGGTGGGGGCATGCATTTAACAAGTCTTTAAACCTTTCCCAAGCTTGGTGAAATGACTCATTTGGACTACAAGAAAAATTCATCATTTGACGTTGTAAGGCTGCCGTTCTATGAGTGGGGAAGTATTTTTTCAAAAATTCAGCTTGCATTTCTCTCCATGTACCTATAGACCTAGGACGCAAGGAGTTTAACCAAAGCTTGGCTTTATCCTTTAGAGAGAATGGGAACAATTTAAGACGAATAGTTTCCTCGGTGCATGTTCTATCAATAAAAGTATTACATACCTCTTCAAAGTCTTTAATGTGTATGTATGGATTTTCAGAATCCATACCGTGAAATGTGGGAAGAAGTTGAATCATGCCCGGTTTCAAATTGAAAGCTTGTTGGTTAAGAGGTAAGATAATACACGAAGGTGTACTTTGTCTAGCCGGGTGAAGATACTCTCTAAGAGTTCGAAAATTAGGTTGATCATTGAATTGTGGAGGTCCATTACCTTGAACACTCCCTTCACCCTCTACATCTTCAACATTAGCCATGATAAAAAAACAATAATATAACAATTATATGAATACGAAAGGAAAGGAAAAGAAAAAGAAAAAAAAGATTGCAAATAAAAGTAAATGAAACGTAAAAGATAAAGTAATAGCTCAAAAATAAAAATACAACAAATTAAGAAATTCACTCTCTAACTAATAAGCAATAGTAACAACAATAAACATTAAAAGATAATTATAACAAGCATGAATAAAAGGCGGTAATACCGGCCAAGCACTTCAAACAATAAATATAAGAAAAATAACAACAATAAACAACAAAATAAAATAAAATGAACAAAAGGCGGTAGTACCGGCCAAGCACTTCAGACAATAAATATAAGAAAAATAACAACAATAAACAACAAAATAAAATAAAATGAACAAAAGGCGGTAGTACCGGCCAAGCACTTCAGACAATAAATATAAAAAAAATAACAACAATAAACAACAAAATAAAATAAAATGAACAAAAGGCGGTAGTACCGGCCAAGCACTTCAGACAATAAATATAAGAAAAATAACAACAATAAACAACAAAATAAAATAAAATGAACAAAAGGCGGTAGTACCGGCCAAGCACTTCAGACAATAAATATAAAAAAAATAACAACAATAAACAACAAAATAAAATAAAATAAACAAGAGGCGGTAAAACCAGCCTTATAATATAAACAATAAATATTATAAACTAATTAGAATAGATAATAAAAGAAAAATGGTTGAACCAACAAAAATCCAACAATTAATAGTCCAGTCCACAGTCCAATATCCGAAAAGTTGAGGTCAAATTAAATTTTTTTAGGCGGTAAAACCAGCCATTTGATTTTTTATTTTTATGTATTTTTTTTGTTTTCCAATAATCAAATAGAAATTTGTTACCTTTGCTTGCTAGCTCCCCGGCAACGGCGCCAAAATTGCTTGACCGCTTTTTATGTTCGGCTTGTTTTAACTCGCAAGTGCACGAGTGTGCGATGTAGCAATTAACTCGGTAAGATCGAGGTCATATCCACAGAGAGCTAGATCTGGAAATTAAGCTAGGTAACAAAACAAAACTCAAGAGAAATTAAATTAACAATAACTTGGTTGAAAATGATTGATGGATTTGTTTTCAAAGATGAAAAAGTGTAAATAGATTTTAAATGACAAGAAAAAGTAAGTCTTGGTCCAAATCAATTTTAATGGTGATGTATTGGTGATTCCTTTAACATATATAAGATAACTCAACCTAATATCAACGATGGTGATATTAGATCGGAAGATATTACAATGAAGTTTAAAAGGATGAAGATTGATTATTGCTTAAGAATGTACAAGTATTTTCATATTAAGTAAGACATTGAATCAAGCAATCTCTATACCAAAACTAAGGTTTGTGCATAAAAATTCAAGATTATAACATTACCTAAATGATTTCTAAAATTTCTTTGCAATAATAAACATTCATGAAGAAAATGAAAAGATAGACATTAAGATTCATTCATATCTTAAAGAACTCACCTCAACCACCATCATCCTTGATTTGAATCCAAGAAGAAGATTAGCCAACCATGATTAGATATAATAACACTTTAATAAACATAAAATGACTTGAATCAAACTGAAATAATGAGTTTTACAAGCTAAAGAACCGAAATCTATAAAGAAGAACACAACACAATTTCAGTAAAAATTCGGACACAAATCTGACTCTAACTTTGGACAGCAATTCGACCCTTTTAGAAGCCTCCTCTGGAGATGGCTATTAGAGACATATTTATAGGCCATTCTGTTAGCTTTCCAGATCATTAAAGAACAGCTCATTTGGACATCTGAGTCAAAAGTTATGGAGAAAACACCGAAAGGTGTTCTGGAAAATCAAACCAGGCCAGCTTGGAGAACACTTTGGTGCACGTTTTTCTTCCTCCTTTATGAGTTGTCTCTTTCTTCTTTTGACCCAAAATAATGTCACAATGTCCCCTCCAGCTTTCCATCCATGTGCTTGCCCTCTTGGATCAATGAATTACCCAAATAAATCAAATGTTATTTATTATGTGGACATGTAGGATCATGGATTGTGTTTGGGCTGATTTGGAAGGTGATTTGGGGCTGATTTGGGGCTGATTTGGGGCTGAATTTAAGCATCAAATAAGGATACAAATGTACCTATTATTTGGGCTAAGATTGACTTTGAAACCTTGAGTGTTTGATGGTTGAAGTTTGCACACAACATAAGGCATGTTTGGGCTTGAAATAAATCATATGATATTCTTTTCTAGAATTGGACTTGAATTGATTTTTGGGGCAAATTTGGAGCACTTATTTGAACCAAGATTTGCTTCAATCTTCAACTAAATTTCTCTTCAATTCTTTGTTCCGAATTCCGACGTTGAATTTTCTGAAGTAATTCATTTAAGCTCCAAAAACCTATCGAGACATTAAAAGAAACTTCATTACTAAAAAGCACATCAATTATTATAAAAAACCCAAATAAAAATAATAAATACATATGTAAAATAAGAGACTTAATGATACTTTTGATGCACAATCAAGATGCTTGCAATCCCGGAAAGGGGGAGCAGTAAGTTTTGCAATGATATTCTACGATCCTATTAACTTCAATCAACTTGTTTTTTATCCCAGAACTGCAACTTTTCTTTTTATGTTTACATTCACCACCTGCATATATTTTTTGGTTCTCTTGAACCTAAAGATGGTTAAAATGTAAGCTGACAATCAACGATGGTGATGAGATGCTTGCACTCCCGGAAAGGGAGAGCAGTAAGTTTTGCAATGATATTCTAGGATCCTTTTAATTTTGATCAATTTGTTTTTTATCCCAGAACTACAACTTTTCTTTTTATGTTTACATTCACCTCCTGCATATATTTTTTGGTTCTCTTGAACCTAAAGATGGTTAAAATGTAAGCTGACAATCAACGATGGTGATGAGATGCTTGCACTCCCGGAAAGGGAGAGCAGTAAGTTTTGCAATGATATTCTACGATCCTATTAATTTGAATCAACTTGTTTTTTATCCCACAACTGCAACTTTTCTTTTTAAGTTTACATTCACCTCCTGCATATATTTTTTGGTTCTCTTGAACCTAAAGATGCTTAAAATGTAAGTTGACAATCAACGATGGTGATGAGATGCTTGCACTCCCGGAAAGGGAGAGCAGTAAGTTTTGCAATGATATTCTACGATCCTATTAACTTCAATCAACTTGTTTTTTATCCCAGAACTGCAACTTTTCTTTTTATGTTTATATTCACCTCGTGCATATATTTTTTGGTTCTCTTGAACCTAAAGATGGTTAAAATGTAAGCTGACAATCAACGATGGTGATGAGATGCTTGCACTCCTGGAAAGGGAGCGCAATAAGTTTTGAAATGATATTCTAGGATCCTATTAATTTGAATCAACTTGTTTTTTATCCCACAACTGCAACTTTTCTTTTTATGTTTACATTCACCTCCTGCATATATTTTTTGGTTCTCTTGAACCTAAAGATGGTTAAAATGTAAGCTGACAATCAACGATGGTGATGAGATGATTGCACTCCCGGAAAGGGAGAGCAGTAAGTTTAGCAATGATATTCTACGATCCTATTAACTTCAATCAACTTGTTTTTTATCCCAGAACTGCAACTTTTTTTTTATGTTTACATTCACCTCCTGCATATATTTTTTGGTTCTCTTGAACCTAAAGATGGTTAAAATGTAAGCTGACAATCAACGGTGGTGATGAGATGCTTGGACTCCCGGAAATGGAGAGCAGTAAGTTTTGAAATGGTATTCTAGGATCCTATTAACTTCAATCAACTTGTTTTTTATCCCAGAACTGCAACTTTTATTTTTATGTTTACATTCACCTCCTGCATAAATTTTTTGGTTCTCTTGAACCTAAAGATGGTTAAATTGTAAGCTGACAATCAACGATGGTGATGAGATGCTTGCACTCCCAAAAAGGGAGAGCAGTAAGTGTTGCAATGATATTCTACGATCCTATTAACTTCAATCAACTTGTTTTTTATCCTAGAACTGCAACGTTTATTTTTATGTTTATATTCACCTCGTGCATATATTTTTTGGTTCTCTTGAACCTAAAGATGGTTAAAATGTAAGCTGACAATCAACGATGGTGAAGAGATGCTTGCACTCCCGGAAAGGGAGAGCACTAAGTTTTGCAATGATATTCTACGATCCTATTAACTTCAATCAACTTGTTTTTTATCCCACAACTGCAACTTTTCTTTTTATGTTTACATTCACCTCCTGCATATAGTTTTTGGTTCTCTTGAACCTAAAGATGGTTAAAATGTAAGCAGACAATCAACGGTGGTGATGAGATGCTTGCACTCCCGGAAAGGGAGAGCAGTAAGTTTTGAAATGATATTCTACGATCCTATTAATTTGAATCAACTTGTTTTTTATCCTACAACTGCAACTTTTCTTTTTATGTTTACATTCACCTCCTGCATATATTTTTTGGTTCTCTTGAACCTAGAGATGGTTAAAATGTAAGCTGACAATCAACGGTGGTGATGAGATGCTTGTACTCCCGGAAAGGGAGAGCAGTAAGTTTTGCAATGATATTCTACGATCCTATTAACTTCAATCAACTTGTTTTTTATCCCAGAACTGCAACTTTTCTTTTTATGTTTACATTCACCTCCTGCATAAATTTTTTGGTTCTCTTGAACCTAAAGATGGTTAAATTGTAAGCTGACAATCAACGATGGTGATGAGATGCTTGCACTCCCAAAAAGGGAGAGCAGTAAGTGTTGCAATGATATTCTACGATCCTATTAACTTCAATCAACTTGTTTTTTATCCTAGAACTGCAACTTTTATTTTTATGTTTACATTCACCTCCTGCATATATTTTTTGGTTCTCTTGAACCTAAAGATGGTTAAAATGTAAGCTGACAATCAACGATGGTGAAGAGATGCTTGCACTCCCGGAAAGGGAGAGCACTAAGTTTTGCAATGATATTCTACGATCCTATTAACTTCAATCAACTTGTTTTTTATCCCACAACTGCAACTTTTCTTTTTATGTTTACATTCACCTCCTGCATATATTTTTTGGTTCTCTTGAACCTAAAGATGGTTAAAATGTAAGCTGACAATCAACGATGGTGAAGAGATGCTTGCACTCCCGGAAAGGGAGAGCACTAAGTTTTGCAATGATATTCTACGATCCTATTAACTTCAATCAACTTGTTTTTTATCCCACAACTGCAACTTTTCTTTTTATGTTTACATTCACCTCCTGCATATAGTTTTTGGTTCTCTTGAACCTAAAGATGGTTAAAATGTAAGCAGACAATCAACGGTGGTGATGAGATGCTTGCACTCCCGGAAAGGGAGAGCAGTAAGTTTTGAAATGATATTCTACGATCCTATTAATTTGAATCAACTTGTTTTTTATCCTACAACTGCAACTTTTCTTTTTATGTTTACATTCACCTCCTGCATATATTTTTTGGTTCTCTTGAACCTAGAGATGGTTAAAATGTAAGCTGACAATCAACGGTGGTGATGAGATGCTTGTACTCCCGGAAAGGGAGAGCAGTAAGTTTTGCAATGATATTCTACGATCCTATTAACTTCAATCAACTTGTTTTTTATCCCAGAACTGCAACTTTTCTTTTTATGTTTACATTCACCTCCTGCATAAATTTTTTGGTTCTCTTGAACCTAAAGATGGTTAAATTGTAAGCTGACAATCAACGATGGTGATGAGATGCTTGCACTCCCAAAAAGGGAGAGCAGTAAGTGTTGCAATGATATTCTACGATCCTATTAACTTCAATCAACTTGTTTTTTATCCTAGAACTGCAACTTTTATTTTTATGTTTACATTCACCTCCTGCATATATTTTTTGGTTCTCTTGAACCTAAAGATGGTTAAAATGTAAGCTGACAATCAACGATGGTGAAGAGATGCTTGCACTCCCGGAAAGGGAGAGCACTAAGTTTTGCAATGATATTCTACGATCCTATTAACTTCAATCAACTTGTTTTTTATCCCACAACTGCAACTTTTCTTTTTATGTTTACATTCACCTCCTGCATATATTTTTTGGTTCTCTTGAACCTAAAGATGGTTAAAATGTAAGCTGACAATCAACGATGGTGAAGAGATGCTTGCACTCCCGGAAAGGGAGAGCACTAAGTTTTGCAATGATATTCTACGATCCTATTAACTTCAATCAACTTGTTTTTTATCCCACAACTGCAACTTTTCTTTTTATGTTTACATTCACCTCCTGCATATAGTTTTTGGTTCTCTTGAACCTAAAGATGGTTAAAATGTAAGCTGACAATCAACGGTGGTGATGAGATGCTTGCACTCCCGGAAAGGGAGAGCAGTAAGTTTGAAATGATATTCTACGATCCTATTAATTTGAATCAACTTGATTTTTATCCTACAACTGCAACTTTTCTTTTTATGTTTACATTCACCTCCTGCATATATTTTTTGGTTCTCTTGAACCTAGAGATGGTTAAAATGTAAGCTGACAATCAACGATGGTGAAGAGATGCTTGCACTCCCGGAAAGGGAGAGCACTAAGTTTTGCAATGATATTCTACGATCCTATTAACTTCAATCAACTTGTTTTTTATCCCACAACTGCAACTTTTCTTTTTATGTTTACATTCACCTCCTGCATATAGTTTTTGGTTCTCTTGAACCTAAAGATGGTTAAAATGTAAGCTGACAATCAACGGTGGTGATGAGATGCTTGCACTCCCGGAAAGGGAGAGCAGTAAGTTTTGAAATGATATTCTACGATCCTATTAACTTGAATCAACTTGTTTTTTATCCTACAACTGCAACTTTTCTTTTTATGTTTACATTCACCTTCTGCATATATTTTTTGGTTCTCTTGAACCTAGAGATTGTTAAAATGTAAGCTGACAATCAACGGTGGTGATGAGATGCTTGTACTCCCGGAAAGGGAGAGCAGTAAGTTTTGAAATGATATTCTAGGATCCTATTAATTTGAATCAACTTGTTTTTTATCCCAGAACTGCAACTTTTCTTTTTATGTTTACATTCACCTCCTGCATATATTTTTTGGTTCTCTTGAACCTAAAGATGGTTAAAATGTAAGCTGACAATCAACGGTGGTGATGAGATGCTTGTACTCCCGGAAAGGGAGAGCAGTAAGTTTTGAAATGACATTCTAGGATCCTATTAATTTGAATCAACTTGTTTTTTATCCCACAACTGCAACTTTTCTTTTTATGTTTACATTCACCTCCTGCATATATTTTTTGGTTCTCTTGAACCTAAAGATGGTTTAAATGTAAGCTGACAAGCAACGGTGGTGATGAGATGCTTGGACTCCCGGAAAGCGAGAGCAGTATGTTTTGAAATGATATTCTAGGATCCTATTAATTTGAATCAACTTGTTTTTTATCCCACAACTGCAACTTTTCTTTTTATGTTTACATTCGTCTCCTGCAAATATTTTTTGGTTCTCTTGAACCTAAAGATGGTTAAAATGTAAGCTGACAATCAACGGTGGTGATGAGATGCTTGTACTCCCGGAAAGGGAGAGCAGTAAGTTTTGAAATGATATTCAAGGATCCTATTAATTTGAATCAACTTGTTTTTTATCCTACAACTGCAACTTTTCTTTTTATGTTTACATTCACCTCCTGCATATATTTTTTGGTTCTCTTGAACCTAAAGATGGTTAAAATGTAAGCTGACAATCAACGATGGTGATGAGATGCTTGCACTCCCGGAAAGGGAGAGCAGTAAGTTTTACAATGATATTCTAGGATCCTATTAAGTTGAATCAACTTGTTTTTTATCCCACAACTGCAACTTTTCTTTTTATGTTTACATTCACCTCCTGCATATATTTTTTGGTTCTCTTGAACCTAAAGATGGTTAAAATGTAAGCTGACAATGAACGGTGGTGATGAGATGCTTGTACTCCCGGAAAGGGAGAGCATTAAGTTTTGAAATGATATTCTAGGATCCTATTAATTTGAATCAACTTGTTTTTTATCCCACAACTGCAACTTTTCTTTTTATGTTTACATTCACGTCCCGCATATATTTTTTGGTTCTCTTGAACCTAAAGATGGTTAAAATGTAAGCTGACAATCAACGGTGGTGATGAGATGCTTGTACTCCCGGAAAGGGAGAGCAGTAAGTTTTGCAATGATATTCTACGATCCTATTAACTTCAATCAACTTGTTTTTTATCCCAGAACTGCAACTTTTCTTTTTATGTTTATATTCACCTCGTGCATATATTTTTTGGTTCTCTTGAACCTAAAGATGGTTAAAATGTAAGCTGACAATCAACGATGGTGATGAGATGCTTGCACTCCTGGAAAGGGAGCGCAGTAAGTTTTGAAATGATATTCTAGGATCCTATTAATTTGAATCAACTTGTTTTTTATCCCACAACTGCAACTTTTCTTTTTATATTTACATTCACCTCCTGCATATATTTTTTGGTTCTCTTGAACCTAAAGATGGTTAAAATGTAAGCTGACAATCAACGATGGTGATGAGATGATTGCACTCCCGGAAAGGGAGAGCAGTAAGTTTAGCAATGATATTCTACGATCCTATTAACTTCAATCAACTTGTTTTTTATCCCAGAACTGCAACTTTTTTTTTTATGTTTACATTCACCTCCTGCATATATTTTTTGGTTCTCTTGAACCTAAAGATGGTTAAAATGTAAGCTGACAATCAACGGTGGTGATGAGATGCTTGGACTCCCGGAAATGGAGAGCAGTAAGTTTTGAAATGGTATTCTAGGATCCTATTAACTTCAATCAACTTGTTTTTTATCCCAGAACTGCAACTTTTATTTTTATGTTTACATTCACCTCCTGCATAAATTTTTTGGTTCTCTTGAACCTAAAGATGGTTAAATTGTAAGCTGACAATCAACGATGGTGATGAGATGCTTGCACTCCCAAAAAGGGAGAGCAGTAAGTGTTGCAATGATATTCTACGATCCTATTAACTTCAATCAACTTGTTTTTTATCCTAGAACTGCAACTTTTATTTTTATGTTTATATTCACCTCGTGCATATATTTTTTGGTTCTCTTGAACCTAAAGATGGTTAAAATGTAAGCTGACAATCAACGATGGTGAAGAGATGCTTGCACTCCCGGAAAGGGAGAGCACTAAGTTTTGCAATGATATTCTACGATCCTATTAACTTCAATCAACTTGTTTTTTATCCCACAACTGCAACTTTTCTTTTTATGTTTACATTCACCTCCTGCATATAGTTTTTGGTTCTCTTGAACCTAAAGATGGTTAAAATGTAAGCTGACAATCAACGGTGGTGATGAGATGCTTGCACTCCCGGAAAGGGAGAGCAGTAAGTTTTGAAATGATATTCTACGATCCTATTAATTTGAATCAACTTGTTTTTTATCCTACAACTGCAACTTTTCTTTTGATGTTTACATTCACCTCCTGCATATATTTTTTGGTTCTCTTGAACCTAGAGATGGTTAAAATGTAAGCTGACAATCAACGGTGGTGATGAGATGCTTGTACTCCCGGAAAGGGAGAGCAGTAAGTTTTGCAATGATATTCTACGATCCTATTAACTTCAATCAACTTGTTTTTTATCCCAGAACTGCAACTTTTCTTTTTATGTTTACATTCACCTCCTGCATAAATTTTTTGGTTCTCTTGAACCTAAAGATGGTTAAATTGTAAGCTGACAATCAACGATGGTGATGAGATGCTTGCACTCCCAAAAAGGGAGAGCAGTAAGTGTTGCAATGATATTCTACGATCCTATTAACTTCAATCAACTTGTTTTTTATCCTAGAACTGCAACTTTTATTTTTATGTTTATATTCACCTCGTGCATATATTTTTTGGTTCTCTTGAACCTAAAGATGGTTAAAATGTAAGCTGACAATCAACGATGGTGAAGAGATGCTTGCACTCCCGGAAAGGGAGAGCACTAAGTTTTGCAATGATATTCTACGATCCTATTAACTTCAATCAACTTGTTTTTTATCCCACAACTGCAACTTTTCTTTTTATGTTTACATTCACCTCCTGCATATAGTTTTTGGTTCTCTTGAACCTAAAGATGGTTAAAATGTAAGCTGACAATCAACGGTGGTGATGAGATGCTTGCACTCCCGGAAAGGGAGAGCAGTAAGTTTTGAAATGATATTCTACGATCCTATTAATTTGAATCAACTTGTTTTTTATCCTACAACTGCAACTTTTCTTTTTATGTTTACATTCACCTCCTGCATATATTTTTTGGTTCTCTTGAACCTAGAGATGGTTAAAATGTAAGCTGACAATCAACGGTGGTGATGAGATGCTTGTACTCCCGGAAAGGGAGAGCAGTAAGTTTTGCAATGATATTCTACGATCCTATTAACTTCAATCAACTTGTTTTTTATCCCAGAACTGCAACTTTTCTTTTTATGTTTACATTCACCTCCTGCATAAATTTTTTGGTTCTCTTGAACCTAAAGATGGTTAAATTGTAAGCTGACAATCAACGATGGTGATGAGATGCTTGCACTCCCAAAAAGGTAGAGCAGTAAGTGTTGCAATGATATTCTACGATCCTATTAACTTCAATCAACTTGTTTTTTATCCTAGAACTGCAACTTTTATTTTTATGTTTACATTCACCTCCTGCATATATTTTTTGGTTCTCTTGAACCTAAAGATGGTTAAAATGTAAGCTGACAATCAACGATGGTGAAGAGATGCTTGCACTCCCGGAAAGGGAGAGCACTAAGTTTTGCAATGATATTCTACGATCCTATTAACTTCAATCAACTTGTTTTTTATCCCACAACTGCAACTTTTCTTTTTATGTTTACATTCACCTCCTGCATATATTTTTTGGTTCTCTTGAACCTAAAGATGGTTAAAATGTAAGCTGACAATCAACGGTGGTGATGAGCTGCTTGTACTCCCGGAAAGGGAGAGCAGTAAGTTTTGAAATGACATTCTAGGATCCTATTAATTTGAATCAACTTGTTTTTTATCCCACAACTGCAACTTTTCTTTTTATGTTTACATTCACCTCCTGCATATATTTTTTGGTTCTCTTGAACCTAAAGATGGTTAAAATGTAAGCTGACAAGCAACGGTGGTGATGAGATGCTTGCACTCCCGGAAAGGGAGAGCAGTAAGTTTGAAATGATATTCTACGATCCTATTAATTTGAATCAACTTGTTTTTTATCCTACAACTGCAACTTTTCTTTTTATGTTTACATTCACCTCCTGCATATATTTTTTGGTTCTCTTGAACCTAGAGATGGTTAAAATGTAAGCTGACAATCAACGATGGTGAAGAGATGCTTGCACTCCCGGAAAGGGAGAGCACTAAGTTTTGCAATGATATTCTACGATCCTATTAACTTCAATCAACTTGTTTTTTATCCCACAACTGCAACTTTTCTTTTTATGTTTACATTCACCTCCTGCATATAGTTTTTGGTTCTCTTGAACCTAAAGATGGTTAAAATGTAAGCTGACAATCAACGGTGGTGATGAGATGCTTGCACTCCCGGAAAGGGAGAGCACTAAGTTTTGCAATGATATTCTACGATCCTATTAACTTCAATCAACTTGTTTTTTATCCCACAACTGCAACTTTTCTTTTTATGTTTACATTCACCTCCTCCACATAGTTTTTGGTTCTCTTGAACCTAAAGATGGTTAAAATGTAAGCTGACAATCAACGGTGGTGATGAGATGCTTGCACTCCCGGAAAGGGAGAGCAGTAAGTTTGAAATGATATTCTACGATCCTATTAATTTGAATCAACTTGTTTTTTATCCTACAACTGCAACTTTTCTTTTTATGTTTACATTCACCTCCTGCATATATTTTTTGGTTCTCTTGAACCTAAAGATGGTTAAAATGTAAGCTGACAATCAACGGTGGTGATGAGATGCTTGTACTCCCGGAAAGGGAGAGCAGTAAGTTTTGCAATGATATTCTACGATCCTATTAACTTCAATCAACTTGTTTTTTATCCCAGAACTGCAACTTTTCTTTTTATGTTTACATTCACCTCCTGCATAAATTTTTTGGTTCTCTTGAACCTAAAGATGGTTAAATTGTAAGCTGACAATCAACGATGGTGATGAGATGCTTGCACTCCCAAAAAGGGAGAGCAGTAAGTGTTGCAATGATATTCTACGATCCTATTAACTTCAATCAACTTGTTTTTTATCCTAGAACTGCAACTTTTATTTTTATGTTTACATTCACCTCCTGCATATATTTTTTGGTTCTCTTGAACCTAAAGATGGTTAAAATGTAAGCTGACAATCAACGATGGTGAAGAGATGCTTGCACTCCCGGAAAGGGAGAGCACTAAGTTTTGCAATGATATTCTACGATCCTATTAACTTCAATCAACTTGTTTTTTATCCCACAACTGCAACTTTTCTTTTTATGTTTACATTCACCTCCTCCACATAGTTTTTGGTTCTCTTGAACCTAAAGATGGTTAAAATGTAAGCTGACAATCAACGGTGGTGATGAGATGCTTGCACTCCTGGAAAGGGAGAGCAGTAAGTTTGAAATGATATTCTACGATCCTATTAATTTGAATCAACTTGTTTTTTATCCTACAACTGCAACTTTTCTTTTTATGTTTACATTCACCTCCTGCATATATTTTTTGGTTCTCTTGAACCTAGAGATGGTTAAAATGTAAGCTGACAATCAACGGTGGTGATGAGATGCTTGTACTCCCGGAAAGGGAGAGCAGTAAGTTTTGCAATGATATTCTACGATCCTATTAACTTCAATCAACTTGTTTTTTATCCCACAACTGCAACTTTTCTTTTTATGTTTACATTCACCTCCTGCATATAGTTTTTGGTTCTCTTGAACCTAAAGATGGTTAAAATGTAAGCTGACAATCAACGGTGGTGATGAGATGCTTGCACTCCCGGAAAGGGAGAGCAGTAAGTTTTGAAATGATATTCTACGATCCTATTAATTTGAATCAACTTGTTTTTTATCCTACAACTGCAACTTTTCTTTTTATGTTTACATTCACCTCCTGCATATATTTTTTGGTTCTCTTGAACCTAGAGATGGTTAAAATGTAAGCTGACAATCAACGGTGGTGATGAGATGCTTGTACTCCCGGAAAGGGAGAGCAGTAAGTTTTGCAATGATATTCTACGATCCTATTAACTTCAATCAACTTGTTTTTTATCCCAGAACTGCAACTTTTCTTTTTATGTTTACATTCACCTCCTGCATAAATTTTTTGGTTCTCTTGAACCTAAAGATGGTTAAATTGTAAGCTGACAATCAACGATGGTGATGAGATGCTTGCACTCCCAAAAAGGTAGAGCAGTAAGTGTTGCAATGATATTCTACGATCCTATTAACTTCAATCAACTTGTTTTTTATCCTAGAACTGCAACTTTTATTTTTATGTTTACATTCACCTCCTGCATATATTTTTTGGTTCTCTTGAACCTAAAGATGGTTAAAATGTAAGCTGACAATCAACGATGGTGAAGAGATGCTTGCACTCCCGGAAAGGGAGAGCACTAAGTTTTGCAATGATATTCTACGATCCTATTAACTTCAATCAACTTGTTTTTTATCCCACAACTGCAACTTTTCTTTTTATGTTTACATTCACCTCCTGCATATATTTTTTGGTTCTCTTGAACCTAAAGATGGTTAAAATGTAAGCTGACAATCAACGGTGGTGATGAGCTGCTTGTACTCCCGGAAAGGGAGAGCAGTAAGTTTTGAAATGACATTCTAGGATCCTATTAATTTGAATCAACTTGTTTTTTATCCCACAACTGCAACTTTTCTTTTTATGTTTACATTCACCTCCTGCATATATTTTTTGGTTCTCTTGAACCTAAAGATGGTTAAAATGTAAGCTGACAAGCAACGGTGGTGATGAGATGCTTGCACTCCCGGAAAGGGAGAGCAGTAAGTTTGAAATGATATTCTACGATCCTATTAATTTGAATCAACTTGTTTTTTATCCTACAACTGCAACTTTTCTTTTTATGTTTACATTCACCTCCTGCATATATTTTTTGGTTCTCTTGAACCTAGAGATGGTTAAAATGTAAGCTGACAATCAACGATGGTGAAGAGATGCTTGCACTCCCGGAAAGGGAGAGCACTAAGTTTTGCAATGATATTCTACGATCCTATTAACTTCAATCAACTTGTTTTTTATCCCACAACTGCAACTTTTCTTTTTATGTTTACATTCACCTCCTGCATATAGTTTTTGGTTCTCTTGAACCTAAAGATGGTTAAAATGTAAGCTGACAATCAACGGTGGTGATGAGATGCTTGCACTCCCGGAAAGGGAGAGCACTAAGTTTTGCAATGATATTCTACGATCCTATTAACTTCAATCAACTTGTTTTTTATCCCACAACTGCAACTTTTCTTTTTATGTTTACATTCACCTCCTCCACATAGTTTTTGGTTCTCTTGAACCTAAAGATGGTTAAAATGTAAGCTGACAATCAACGGTGGTGATGAGATGCTTGCACTCCCGGAAAGGGAGAGCAGTAAGTTTGAAATGATATTCTACGATCCTATTAATTTGAATCAACTTGTTTTTTATCCTACAACTGCAACTTTTCTTTTTATGTTTACATTCACCTCCTGCATATATTTTTTGGTTCTCTTGAACCTAAAGATGGTTAAAATGTAAGCTGACAATCAACGGTGGTGATGAGATGCTTGTACTCCCGGAAAGGGAGAGCAGTAAGTTTTGCAATGATATTCTACGATCCTATTAACTTCAATCAACTTGTTTTTTATCCCAGAACTGCAACTTTTCTTTTTATGTTTACATTCACCTCCTGCATAAATTTTTTGGTTCTCTTGAACCTAAAGATGGTTAAATTGTAAGCTGACAATCAACGATGGTGATGAGATGCTTGCACTCCCAAAAAGGGAGAGCAGTAAGTGTTGCAATGATATTCTACGATCCTATTAACTTCAATCAACTTGTTTTTTTATCCTAGAACTGCAACTTTTATTTTTATGTTTACATTCACCTCCTGCATATATTTTTTGGTTCTCTTGAACCTAAAGATGGTTAAAATGTAAGCTGACAATCAACGATGGTGAAGAGATGCTTGCACTCCCGGAAAGGGAGAGCACTAAGTTTTGCAATGATATTCTACGATCCTATTAACTTCAATCAACTTGTTTTTTATCCCACAACTGCAACTTTTCTTTTTATGTTTACATTCACCTCCTCCACATAGTTTTTGGTTCTCTTGAACCTAAAGATGGTTAAAATGTAAGCTGACAATCAACGGTGGTGATGAGATGCTTGCACTCCTGGAAAGGGAGAGCAGTAAGTTTGAAATGATATTCTACGATCCTATTAATTTGAATCAACTTGTTTTTTATCCTACAACTGCAACTTTTCTTTTTATGTTTACATTCACCTCCTGCATATATTTTTTGGTTCTCTTGAACCTAGAGATGGTTAAAATGTAAGCTGACAATCAACGGTGGTGATGAGATGCTTGTACTCCCGGAAAGGGAGAGCAGTAAGTTTTGCAATGATATTCTACGATCCTATTAACTTCAATCAACTTGTTTTTTATCCCAGAACTGCAACTTTTCTTTTTATGTTTACATTCACCTCCTGCATAAATTTTTTGGTTCTCTTGAACCTAAAGATGGTTAAATTGTAAGCTGACAATCAACGATGGTGATGAGATGCTTGCACTCCCAAAAAGGGAGAGCAGTAAGTGTTGCAATGATATTCTACGATCCTATTAACTTCAATCAACTTGTTTTTTATCCTAGAACTGCAACTTTTATTTTTATGTTTACATTCACCTCCTGCATATATTTTTTGGTTCTCTTGAACCTAAAGATGGTTAAAATGTAAGCTGACAATCAACGATGGTGAAGAGATGCTTGCACTCCCGGAAAGGGAGAGCACTAAGTTTTGCAATGATATTCTACGATCCTATTAACTTCAATCAACTTGTTTTTTATCCCACAACTGCAACTTTTCTTTTTATGTTTACATTCACCTCCTGCACATAGTTTTTGGTTCTCTTGAACCTAAAGATGGTTAAAATGTAAGCTGACAATCAACGGTGGTGATGAGATGCTTGCACTCCCGGAAAGGGAGAGCAGTAAGTTTTGAAATGATATTCTACGATCGTATTAATTTGAATCAACTTGTTTTTTATCCTACAACTGCAACTTTTCTTTTTATGTTTACATTCACCTTCTGCATATATTTTTTGGTTCTCTTGAACCTAGAGATGGTTAAAATGTAAGCTGACAATCAACGGTGGTTATGAGATGCTTGCACTCCCGGAAAGGGAGAGCAGTAAGTTTTGAAATGATATTCTAGGATCCTATTAATTTGAATCAACTTGTTTTTTATCACAGAACTCCAACTTTTCTTTTTATGTTTACATTCACCTCCTGCAAATATTTTTTGGTTCTCTTGAACCTAAAGATGGTTAAAATGTAAGCTGACAAGCAACGGTGGTGATGAGATGCTTGGACTCCCGGAAAGCGAGAGCAGTATGTTTTGAAATGATATTCTAGGATCCTATTAATTTGAATCAACTTGTTTTTTATCCCACAACTGCAACTTTTCTTTTTATGTTTACATTCGTCTCCTGCATATATTTTTTGGTTCTCTTGAACCTAAAGATGGTTAAAATGTAAGCTGACAATCAACGGTGGTGATGAGATGCTTGCACTCCTGGAAAGGGAGAGCAGTAAGTTTTGAAATGATATTCTAGGATCCTATTAATTTGAATCAACTTGTTTTTTATCCCAGAACTGCAACTTTTCTTTTTATGTTTACATTCACCTCCTGCATATATTTTTTGGTTCTCTTGAACCTAAAGATGGTTAAAATGTAAGCTGACAATCAACGGTGGTGATGAGATGCTTGTACTCCCGGAAAGGGAGAGCAGTAAGTTTTGAAATGACATTCTAGGATCCTATTAATTTGAATCAACTTGTTTTTTATCCCACAACTGCAACTTTTCTTTTTATGTTTACATTCACCTCCTGCATATATTTTTTGGTTCTCTTGAACCTAAAGATGGTTAAAATGTAAGCTGACAAGCAACGGTGGTGATGAGATGCTTGGACTCCCGGAAAGCGAGAGCAGTATGTTTTGAAATGATATTCTAGGATCCTATTAATTTGAATCAACTTGTTTTTTATCCCACAACTGCAACTTTTCTTTTTATGTTTACATTCGTCTCCTGCATATATTTTTTGGTTCTCTTGAACCTAAAGATGGTTAAAATGTAAGCTGACAATCAACGGTGGTGATGAGATGCTTGTACTCCCGGAAAGGGAGAGCAGTAAGTTTTGAAATGATATTCAAGGATCCTATTAATATGAATCAACTTGTTTTTTATCCCACAACTGCAACTTTTCTTTTTATGTTTACATTCACCTCCTGCATATATTTTTTGGTTCTCTTGAACCTAAAGATGGTTAAAATGTAAGCTGACAAGCAACGGTGGTGATGAGATGCTTGGACTCCCGGAAAGCGAGAGCAGTATGTTTTGAAATGATATTCTAGGATCCTATTAATTTGAATCAACTTGTTTTTTATCCCACAACTGCAACTTTTCTTTTTATGTTTACATTCGTCTCCTGCATATATTTTTTGGTTCTCTTGAACCTAAAGATGGTTAAAATGTAAGCTGACAATCAACGGTGGTGATGAGATGCTTGTACTCCCGGAAAGGGAGAGCAGTAAGTTTTGAAATGATATTCAAGGATCCTATTAATTTGAATCAACTTGTTTTTTATCCCACAACTGCAACTTTTCTTTTTATGTTTACATTCACCTCCTGCATATATTTTTTGGTTCTCTTGAACCTAAAGATGGTTAAAATGTAAGCTGACAATCAACGATGGTGAAGAGATGCTTGCACTCCCGGAAAGGGAGAGCACTAAGTTTTGCAATGATATTCTACGATCCTATTAACTTCAATCAACTTGTTTTTTATCCCACAACTGCAACTTTTCTTTTTATGTTTACATTCACCTCCTGCATATAGTTTTTGGTTCTCTTGAACCTAAAGATGGTTAAAATGTAAGCTGACAATCAACGGTGGTGATGAGATGCTTGCACTCCCGGAAAGGGAGAGCAGTAAGTTTGAAATGATATTCTACGATCCTATTAATTTGAATCAACTTGTTTTTTATCCTACAACTGCAACTTTTCTTTTTATGTTTACATTCACCTCCTGCATATATTTTTTGGTTCTCTTGAACCTAGAGATGGTTAAAATGTAAGCTGACAATCAACGATGGTGAAGAGATGCTTGCACTCCCGGAAAGGGAGAGCACTAAGTTTTGCAATGATATTCTACGATCCTATTAACTTCAATCAACTTGTTTTTTATCCCACAACTGCAACTTTTCTTTTTATGTTTACATTCACCTCCTGCATATAGTTTTTGGTTCTCTTGAACCTAAAGATGGTTAAATTGTAAGCTGACAATCAACGATGGTGATGAGATGCTTGCACTCCCAAAAAGGGAGAGCAGTAAGTGTTGCAATGATATTCTACGATCCTATTAACTTCAATCAACTTGTTTTTTATCCTAGAACTGCAACTTTTATTTTTATGTTTACATTCACCTCCTGCATATATTTTTTGGTTCTCTTGAACCTAAAGATGGTTAAAATGTAAGCTGACAATCAACGATGGTGAAGAGATGCTTGCACTCCCGGAAAGGGAGAGCACTAAGTTTTGCAATGATATTCTACGATCCTATTAACTTCAATCAACTTGTTTTTTATCCCACAACTGCAACTTTTCTTTTTATGTTTACATTCACCTCCTCCACATAGTTTTTGGTTCTCTTGAACCTAAAGATGGTTAAAATGTAAGCTGACAATCAACGGTGGTGATGAGATGCTTGCACTCTCGGAAAGGGAGAGCAGTAAGTTTGAAATGATATTCTACGATCCTATTAATTTGAATCAACTTGTTTTTTATCCTACAACTGCAACTTTTCTTTTTATGTTTACATTCACCTCCTGCATATATTTTTTGGTTCTCTTGAACCTAGAGATGGTTAAAATGTAAGCTGACAATCAACGGTGGTGATGAGATGCTTGTACTCCCGGAAAGGGAGAGCAGTAAGTTTTGCAATGATATTCTACGATCCTATTAACTTCAATCAACTTGTTTTTTATCCCAGAACTGCAACTTTTCTTTTTATGTTTACATTCACCTCCTGCATAAATTTTTTGGTTCTCTTGAACCTAAAGATGGTTAAATTGTAAGCTGACAATCAACGATGGTGATGAGATGCTTGCACTCCCAAAAAGGGAGAGCAGTAAGTGTTGCAATGATATTCTACGATCCTATTAACTTCAATCAACTTGTTTTTTATCCTAGAACTGCAACTTTTATTTTTATGTTTACATTCACCTCCTGCATATATTTTTTGGTTCTCTTGAACCTAAAGATGGTTAAAATGTAAGCTGACAATCAACGATGGTGAAGAGATGCTTGCACTCCCGGAAAGGGAGAGCACTAAGTTTTGCAATGATATTCTACGATCCTATTAACTTCAATCAACTTGTTTTTTATCCCACAACTGCAACTTTTCTTTTTATGTTTACATTCACCTCCTGCACATAGTTTTTGGTTCTCTTGAACCTAAAGATGGTTAAAATGTAAGCTGACAATCAACGGTGGTGATGAGATGCTTGCACTCCCGGAAAGGGAGAGCAGTAAGTTTTGAAATGATATTCTACGATCGTATTAATTTGAATCAACTTGTTTTTTATCCTACAACTGCAACTTTTCTTTTTATGTTTACATTCACCTTCTGCATATATTTTTTGGTTCTCTTGAACCTAGAGATGGTTAAAATGTAAGCTGACAATCAATGGTGGTGATGAGATGCTTGTACTCCCGGAAAGGGAGAGCAGTAAGTTTTGAAATGATATTCAAGGATCCTATTAATATGAATCAACTTGTTTTTTATCCCACAACTGCAACTTTTCTTTTTATGTTTACATTCACCTCCTGCATATATTTTTTGGTTCTCTTGAACCTAAAGATGGTTAAAATGTAAGCTGACAAGCAACGGTGGTGATGAGATGCTTGGACTCCCGGAAAGCGAGAGCAGTATGTTTTGAAATGATATTCTAGGATCCTATTAATTTGAATCAACTTGTTTTTTATCCCACAACTGCAACTTTTCTTTTTATGTTTACATTCGTCTCCTGCATATATTTTTTGGTTCTCTTGAACCTAAAGATGGTTAAAATGTAAGCTGACAATCAACGGTGGTGATGAGATGCTTGTACTCCCGGAAAGGGAGAGCAGTAAGTTTTGAAATGATATTCAAGGATCCTATTAATTTGAATCAACTTGTTTTTTATCCCACAACTGCAACTTTTCTTTTTATGTTTACATTCACCTCCTGCATATATTTTTTGGTTCTCTTGAACCTAAAGATGGTTAAAATGTAAGCTGACAATCAACGGTGGTGATGAGATGCTTGCACTCCCGGAAAGGGAGAGCAGTAAGTTTTGCAATGATATTCTAGGATCCTATTAAGTTGAATCAACTTGTTTTTTATCCCACAACTGCAACTTTTCTTTTTATGTTTACATTCACCTCCTGCATATATTTTTTGGTTCTCTTGAACCTAAAGATGGTTAAAATGTAAGCTGACAATCAACGGTGGTGATGAGATGCTTGTACTCCCGGAAAGGGAGAGCAGTAAGTTTTGAAATGATATTCTAGGATCCTATTAAGTTGAATCAACTTGTTTTTTATCCCACAACTGCAACTTTTATTTTTATGTTTACATTCACCTCCTGCATATATTTTTTGGTTCTCTTGAACCTAGAGATGGTTAAAATGTAAGCTGACAATCAACGGTGGTGATGAGATGCTTGCACTCCCGGAAAGGGGGAGCAGTAAGTTTTGAAATGATATTCTACGATCCTATTAATTTGAATCAACTTGTTTTTTATCACAGAACTCCAACTTTTCTTTTTATGTTTACATTCACCTCCTGCATATATTTTTTGGTTCTCTTGAACCTAGAGATGGTAAAATGTAAGCTGACTATCAACGGTGGTGATGAGATGCTTGTACTCCCGGAAAGGGAGAGCAGTAAGTTTTGAAATGATATTCTAGGATCCTATTAAGTTGAATCAACTTGTTTTTTATCCCACAACTGCAACTTTTCTTTTTATGTTTACATTCACCTCCTGCATATATTTTTTGGTTCTCTTGAACCTAAAGATGGTTAAAATGTAAGCTGACAATCAACGATGGTGAAGAGATGCTTGCACTCCCGGAAAGGGAGAGCACTAAGTTTTGCAATGATATTCTACGATCCTATTAACTTCAATCAACTTGTTTTTTATCCCACAACTGCAACTTTTCTTTTTATGTTTACATTCACCTCCTGCATATAGTTTTTGGTTCTTTTGAACCTAAAGATGGTTAAAATGTAAGCTGACAATCAACGGTGGTGATGAGATGCTTGCACTCCCGGAAAGGGAGAGCAGTAAGTTTGAAATGATATTCTACGATCCTATTAATTTGAATCAACTTGTTTTTTATCCTACAACTGTAACTTTTCTTTTTATGTTTACATTCACCTCCTGCATATATTTTTTGGTTCTCTTGAACCTAGAGATGGTTAAAATGTAAGCTGACAATCAACGATGGTGATGAGATGCTTGCACTCCCGGAAAGGGAGAGCAGTAAGTTTTGCAATGATATTCTACGATCCTATTAACTTCAATCAACTTGTTTTTTATCCCAGAACTGCAACTTTTCTTTTTATGTTTATATTCACCTCGTGCATATATTTTTTGGTTCTCTTGAACCTAAAGATGGTTAAAATGTAAGCTGACAATCAACGGTGGTGATGAGATGCTTGGACTCCCGGAAAGGGAGAGCAGTAAGTTTTGAAATGATATTCTAGGATCCTATTAATTTGAATCAACTTGTTTTTTATCCCACAACTGCAACTTTTCTTTTTATGTTTACATTCACCTCCTGCATATATTTTTTGGTTCTCTTGAACCTAAAGATGGTTAAAATGTAAGCTGACAATCAACGGTGGTGATGAGATGCTTGGACTCCCGGAAAGGGAGAGCAGTAAGTTTTGCAATGATATTCTACGATCCTATTAACTTCAATCAACTTGTTTTTTATCCCAGAACTGCAACTTTTCTTTTTATGTTTATATTCACCTCGTGCATATATTTTTGGTTCTCTTGAACCTAAAGATGGTTAAAATGTAAGCTGACAATCAACGGTGGTGATGAGATGCTTGTACTCCCGGAAAGGGAGAGCAGTAAGTTTTGAAATGATATTCAAGGATCCTATTAATTTGAATCAACTTGTTTTTTATCCCACAACTGCAACTTTTCTTTTTATGTTTACATTCACCTCCTGCATATATTTTTTGGTTCTCTTGAACCTAAAGATGGTTAAAATGTAAGCTGACAATCAACGGTGGTGATGAGATGCTTGTACTCCCGGAACGGGAGAGCAGTAAGTTTTGAAATGATATTCTAGGATCCTATTAAGTTGAATCAACTTGTTTTTTATCTCACAACTGCAACTTTTCTTTTTATGTTTACATTCACGTCCCGCATATATTTTTTGGTTCTCTTGAACCTAAAGATGGTTAAAATGTAAGCTGACAATCAACGGTGGTGATGAGATGCTTGTACTCCCGGAAAGGGAGAGCAGTAAGTTTTGAAATGATATTCTAGGATCCTATTAAGTTGAATCAACTTGTTTTTTATCCCAGAACTGCAACTTTTCTTTTTATGTTTACATTCACCTCCTGCATATATTTTTTGGTTCTCTTGAACCTAGAGATGGTTAAAATGTAAGCTGACAATCAACGGTGGTGATGAGATGCTTGCACTCCTGGAAAGGGAGAGCAGTAAGTTTTGAAATGATATTCTAGGATCCTATTAAGTTGAATCAACTTGTTTTTTATCCCACAACTGCAACTTTTCTTTTTATGTTTACATTCACCTCCTGCATATATTTTTTGGTTCTCTTGAACCTAAAGATGGTTAAAACGTAAGCTGACAATCAACGGTGGTGATGAGATGCTTGTACTCCCGGAAAGGGAGAGCATTAAGTTTTGAAATGATATTCTAGGATCCTATTAATTTGAATCAACTTGTTTTTTATCCCACAACTGCAACTTTTCTTTTTATGTTTACATTCACGTCCCGCATATATTTTTTGGTTCTCTTGAACCTAAAGATGGTTAAAATGTAAGCTGACAATCAACGGTGGTGATGAGATGCTTGTACTCTCGGAAAGGGAGAGCAGTAAGTTTTGAAATGATATTCTAGGATCCTATTAATTTGAATCAACTTGTTTTTTATCCCACAACTGCAACTTTTCTTTTTATGTTTACATTCACCTCCTGCATATATTTTTTGGTTCTCTTGAACCTAAAGATGGTTAAAATGTAAGCTGACAATCAACGGTGGTGATGAGATGCTTGGACTCCCGGAAAGGGAGAGCAGTAAGTTTTGCAATGATATTCTACGATCCTATTAACTTCAATCAACTTGTTTTTTATCCCAGAACTGCAACTTTTCTTTTTATGTTTATATTCACCTCGTGCATATATTTTTTGGTTCTCTTGAACTTAAAGATGGTTAAAATGTAAGCTGACAATCAACGGTGGTGATGAGATGCTTGTACTCCCGGAAAGGGAGAGCAGTAAGTTTTGAAATGATATTCAAGGATCCTATTAATTTGAATCAACTTGTTTTTTATCCCACAACTGCAACTTTTCTTTTTATGTTTACATTCACCTCCTGCATATATTTTTTGGTTCTCTTGAACCTAAAGATGGTTAAAATGTAAGCTGACAATCAACGGTGGTGATGAGATGCTTGTACTCCCGGAACGGGAGAGCAGTAAGTTTTGAAATGATATTCTAGGATCCTATTAAGTTGAATCAACTTGTTTTTTATCCCACAACTGCAACTTTTCTTTTTATGTTTACATTCACGTCCCGCATATATTTTTTGGTTCTCTTGAACCTAAAGATGGTTAAAATGTAAGCTGACAATCAACGGTGGTGATGAGATGCTTGTACTCCCGGAAAGGGAGAGCAGTAAGTTTTGAAATGATATTCTAGGATCCTATTAGGTTGAATCAACTTGTTTTTTATCCCACAACTGCAACTTTTCTTTTTATGTTTACATTCACCTCCTGCATATATTTTTTGGTTCTCTTGAACCTAGAGATGGTTAAAATGTAAGCTGACAATCAACGGTGGTGATGAGATGCTTGCACTCCCGGAAAGGGGGAGCAGTAAGTTTTGAAATGATATTCTAGGATCCTATTAATTTGAATCAACTTGTTTTTTATCACAGAACTCCAACTTTTCTTTTTATGTTTACATTCACCTCCTGCATATATTTTTTGGTTCTCTTGAACCTAGAGATGGTTAAAATGTAAGCTGACTATCAACGGTGGTGATGAGATGCTTGTACTCCCGGAAAGGGAGAGCAGTAAGTTTTGAAATGATATTCTAGGATCCTATTAAGTTGAATCAACTTGTTTTTTATCCCACAACTGCAACTTTTCTTTTTATGTTTACATTCACCTCCTGCATATATTTTTTGGTTCTCTTGAACCTAAAGATGGTTAAAATGTAAGCTGACAATCAACGGTGGTGATGAGATGCTTGTACTCCCGGAAAGGGAGAGCATTAAGTTTTGAAATGATATTCTAGGATCCTATTAATTTGAATCAACTTGTTTTTTATCCCACAACTGCAACTTTTCTTTTTATGTTTACATTCACGTCCCGCATATATTTTTTGGTTCTCTTGAACCTAAAGATGGTTAAAATGTAAGCTGACAATCAACGGTGGTGATGAGATGCTTGGACTCCTCGAAAGGGAGAGCAGTAAGTTTTGAAATGATATTCTAGGATCCTATTAAGTTGAATCAACTTGTTTTTTATCCCACAACTGCAACTTTTCTTTTTATGTTTACATTCACCTCCTGCATATATTTTTTGGTTCTCTTGAACCTAAAGATGGTTAAAATGTAAGCTGACAATCAACGGTGGTGATGAGATGCTTGTACTCTCGGAAAGGGAGAGCAGTAAGTTTTGAAATGATATTCTAGGATCCTATTAATTTGAATCAACTTGTTTTTTATCCCACAACTGCAACTTTTCTTTTTATGTTTACATTCACCTCCTGCATATATTTTTTGGTTCTCTTGAACCTAAAGATGGTTAAAATGTAAGCTGACAATCAACGGTGGTGATGAGATGCTTGGACTCCCGGAAAGGGAGAGCAGTAAGTTTTGCAATGATATTCTACGATCCTATTAACTTCAATCAACTTGTTTTTTATCCCAGAACTGCAACTTTTCTTTTTATGTTTATATTCACCTCGTGCATATATTTTTTGGTTCTCTTGAACCTAAAGATGGTTAAAATGTAAGCTGACAATCAACGGTGGTGATGAGATGCTTGCAGTCCTGGAAAGGGAGAGCAGTAAGTTTTGAAATGATATTCTAGGATCCTATTAATTTGAATCAACTTGTTTTTTATCCCACAACTGCAACTTTTCTTTTTATGTTTACATTCACCTCCTGCATATATTTTTTGGTTCTCTTGAACCTAGAGATGGTTAAAATTTAAGCTGACAATCAACGGTGGTGATGAGATGCTTGCACTCCCGGAAAGGGGGAGCAGTAAGTTTTGAAATGATATTCTAGGATCCTATTAATTTGAATCAACTTGTTTTTTATCACAGAACTCCAACTTTTCTTTTTATGTTTACATTCACCTCCTGCAAATATTTTTTATATCTCTTGAACCTAGAGATGGTTAAAATGTAAGCTGACAATCAACGGTGGTGATGAGATGCTTGTACTCCCGGAACGGGAGAGCAGTAAGTTTTGAAATGATATTCTAGGATCCTATTAAGTTGAATCAACTTGTTTTTTATCCCACAACTGCAACTTTTCTTTTTATGTTTACATTCACCTCCTGCATATATTTTTTGGTTCTCTTGAACCTAAAGATGGTTAAAATGTAAGCTGACAATCAACGGTGGTGATGAGATGCTTGTACTCCCGGGAAGGGAGAGCAGTAAGTTTTGAAATGATATTCTAGGATCCTATTAAGTTGAATCAACTTGTTTTTTATCCCACAACTGCAACTTTTCTTTTTATGTTTACATTCACCTCCTGCATATATTTTTTGGTTCTCTTGAACCTAAAGATGGTTAAAATGTAAGCTGACAATCAACGGTGGTGATGAGATGCTTGTACTCCTGGAAAGGGAGAGCAGTAAGTTTTGAAATGACATTCTAGGATCCTATTAATTTGAATCAACTTGTTTTTTATCCCACAACTGCAACTTTTCTTTTTATGTTTACATTCACCTCCTGCATATATTTTTTGGTTCTCTTGAACCTAAAGATGGTTAAAATGTAAGCTGACAAGCAACGGTGGTGATGAGATGCTTGGACTCCCGGAAAGCGAGAGCAGTATGTTTTGAAATGATATTCTAGGATCCTATTAATTTGAATCAACTTGTTTTTTATCCCACAACTGCAACTTTTCTTTTTATGTTTACATTCGTCTCCTGCATATATTTTTTGGTTCTCTTGAACCTAAAGATGGTTAAAATGTAAGCTGACAATCAACGGTGGTGATGAGATGCTTGTACTCCCGGAAAGGGAGAGCAGTAAGTTTTGAAATGATATTCAAGGATCCTATTAATTTGAATCAACTTGTTTTTTATCCCACAACTGCAACTTTTCTTTTTATGTTTACATTCACCTCCTGCATATATTTTTTGGTTCTCTTGAACCTAAAGATGGTTAAAATGTAAGCTGACAATCAACGATGGTGATGAGATGCTTGCACTCCCGGAAAGGGAGAGCAGTAAGTTTTGCAATGATATTCTAGGATCCTATTAAGTTGAATCAACTTGTTTTTTATCCCACAACTGCAACTTTTCTTTTTATGTTTACATTCACCTCCTGCATATATTTTTTGGTTCTCTTGAACCTAAAGATGGTTAAAATGTAAGCTGACAATCAACGGTGGTGATGAGATGCTTGCACTCCCGGAAAGGGGGAGCAGTAAGTTTTGAAATGATATTCTAGGATCCTATTAAGTTGAATCAACTTGTTTTTTATCCCACAACTGCAACTTTTCTTTTTATGTTTACATTCACCTCCTGCATATATTTTTTGGTTCTCTTGAACCTAAAGATGGTTAAAATGTAAGCTGACAATCAACGGTGGTGATGAGATGCTTGTACTCCCGGGAAGGGAGAGCAGTAAGTTTTGAAATGATATTCTAGGATCCTATTAAGTTGAATCAACTTGTTTTTTATCCCACAACTGCAACTTTTCTTTTTATGTTCACATTCACCTCCTGCATATATTTTTTGGTTCTCTTGAACCTAAAGATGGTTAAAATGTAAGCTGACAATCAACGGTGGTGATGAGATGCTTGTACTCCCGGAAAGGGAGAGCATTAAGTTTTGAAATGATATTCTAGGATCCTATTAATTTGAATCAACTTGTTTTTTATCCCACAACTGCAACTTTTCTTTTTATGTTTACATTCATCTCCTGCATATATTTTTTGGTTCTCTTGAACCTAAAGATGGTTAAAATGTAAGCTGACAATCAACGGTGGTGATGAGATGCTTGTACTCCCGGAAAGGGGGAGCAGTAAGTTTTGAAATGATATTCTAGGATCCTATTAATTTGAATCAACTTGTTTTTTATCACAGAACTCCAACTTTTCTTTTTATGTTTACATTCACCTCCTGCAAATATTTTTTATTTCTCTTGAACCTAGAGATGGT
The DNA here is from genome assembly GCF_951802175.1 of Populus nigra. Lineage (NCBI taxonomy): Eukaryota > Viridiplantae > Streptophyta > Magnoliopsida > Malpighiales > Salicaceae > Populus > Populus nigra. The sequence continues at coordinate 1,958,214 of NC_084853.1, forward strand.
TAAAATGTAAGCTGACAATCAACGGTGGTGATGAGATGCTTGTACTCCCGGAACGGGAGAGCAGTAAGTTTTGAAATGATATTCTAGGATCCTATTAAGTTGAATCAACTTGTTTTTTATCCCACAACTGCAACTTTTCTTTTTATGTTTACATTCACCTCCTGCATATATTTTTTGGTTCTCTTGAACCTAAAGATGGTTAAAATGTAAGCTGACAATCAACGGTGGTGATGAGATGCTTGGACTCCCGGGAAGGGAGAGCAGTAAGTTTTGAAATGATATTCTAGGATCCTATTAAGTTGAATCAACTTGTTTTTTATCCCAGAACTGCAACTTTTCTTTTTATGTTTACATTCACCTCCTGCATATATTTTTTGGTTCTCTTGAACCTAAAGATGGTTAAAATGTAAGCTGACAATCAACGGTGGTGATGAGATGCTTGTACTCCTGGAAAGGGAGAGCAGTAAGTTTTGAAATGACATTCTAGGATCCTATTAATTTGAATCAACTTGTTTTTTATCCCACAACTGCAACTTTTCTTTTTATGTTTACATTCACCTCCTGCATATATTTTTTGGTTCTCTTGAACCTAAAGATGGTTAAAATGTAAGCTGACAAGCAACGGTGGTGTTGAGATGCTTGGACTCCCGGAAAGCGAGAGCAGTATGTTTTGAAATGATATTCTAGGATCCTATTAATTTGAATCAACTTGTTTTTTATCCCACAACTGCAACTTTTCTTTTTATGTTTACATTCGTCTCCTGCATATATTTTTTGGTTCTCTTGAACCTAAAGATGGTTAAAATGTAAGCTGACAATCAACGATGGTGATGAGATGCTTGCACTCCCGGAAAGGGAGAGCAGTAAGTTTTGCAATGATATTCTAGGATCCTATTAAGTTGAATCAACTTGTTTTTTATCCCACAACTGCAACTTTTCTTTTTATGTTTACATTCACCTCCTGCATATATTTTTTGGTTCTCTTGAACCTAAAGATGGTTAAAATGTAAGCTGACAATCAACGGTGGTGATGAGATGCTTGGACTCCCGGAAAGGGAGAGCATTAAGTTTTGAAATGATATTCTAGGATCCTATTAAGTTGAATCAACTTGTTTTTTATCCCACAACTGCAACTTTTCTTTTTATGTTTACATTCACCTCCTGCATATATTTTTTGGTTCTCTTGAACCTAAAGATGGTTAAAATGTAAGCTGACAATCAACGGTGGTGATGAGATGCTTGGACTCCCGGAAAGGGAGAGCAGTAAGTTTTGCAATGATATTCTACGATCCTATTAACTTCAATCAACTTGTTTTTTATCCCAGAACTGCAACTTTTCTTTTTATGTTTATATTCACCTCGTGCATATATTTTTTGGTTCTCTTGAACCTAAAGATGGTTAAAATGTAAGCTGACAATCAACGGTGGTGATGAGATGCTTGCATTCCTGGAAAGGGAGAGCAGTAAGTTTTGAAATGATATTCTAGGATCCTATTAATTTGAATCAACTTGTTTTTTATCCCACAACTGCAACTTTTCTTTTTATGTTTACATTCACCTCCTGCATATATTTTTTTGTTCTCTTCAACCTAGAGATGGTTAAAATGTAAGCTGACAATCAACGGTGGTGATGAGATGCTTGCACTCCCGGAAAGGGGGAGCAGTAAGTTTTGAAATGATATTCTAGGATCCTATTAATTTGAATCAACTTGTTTTTTATCACAGAACTCCAACTTTTCTTTTTATGTTTACATTCACCTCCTGCAAATATTTTTTATTTCTCTTGAACCTAGAGATGGTTAAAATGTAAGCTGACAATCAACGGTGGTGATGAGATGCTTGTACTCCCGGAAAGGGAGAGCAGTAAGTTTTGAAATGATATTCTAGGATCCTATTAAGTTGAATCAACTTGTTTTTTATCCCACAACTGCAACTTTTCTTTTTATGTTTACATTCACCTCCTGCATATATTTTTTGGTTCTCTTGAACCTAAAGATGGTTAAAATGTAAGCTGACAATCAACGATGGTGATGAGATGCTTGCACTCTCAGGAAGGGAGAGCAGTAAGTTTTGCAATGATATTCTACGATCCTATTAACTTCAATCAACTTGTTTTTTATCCCAGAACTGCAACTTTTCTTTTTATGTTTACATTCACCACCTGCATATATTTTTTCATTCTCTTGAACCTAAAGATGGTTAAAATGTAAGCTGACAATCAACGATGGTGATGAGATGCTTGCACTCCCGGAAAGGGAGAGCAGGAAGTTTTGCAAAGATATTCTAGGATCCTTTTAATTTTGATCAACTTGTTTTTTATCCCAGAACTACAACTTTTCTTTTTATGTTTACATTCACCTCCTGCATATATTTTTTGGTTCTCTTGAACCTAAAGATGGTTAAAATGTAGGCTGACAATCAACGATGGTGATGAGATGCTTGCACTCCCGGAAAGGGAGAGCAGTAAGTTTTGCAATGATATTCTACGATCCTATCAATTTGAATCAACTTGTTTTTTACCCTACAACTGCAACTTTTCTTTTTATGTTTACATTCACCTCCTGCATATATTTTTTGGTTCTCTTGAACCTAGAGATGGTTAAAATGTAAGCTGACAATCAACGGTGGTGATGAGATGCTTGTACTCCCGGAAAGGGAGAGCAGTAAGTTTTGAAATGATATTCTAGGATCCTATTAATTTGAATCAACTTGTTTTTTATCCCACAACTGCAACTTTTCTTTTTATGTTTACATTCACCTCCTGCATATATTTTTTTGTTCTCTTCAACCTAGAGATGGTTAAAATGTAAGCTGACAATCAACGGTGGTGATGAGATGCTTGCACTCCCGGAAAGGGGGAGCAGTAAGTTTTGAAATGATATTCTAGGATCCTATTAATTTGAATCAACTTGTTTTTTATCACAGAACTCCAACTTTTCTTTTTATGTTTACATTCACCTCCTGCAAATATTTTTTATTTCTCTTGAACCTAGAGATGGTTAAAATGTAAGCTGACAATCAACGGTGGTGATGAGATGCTTGTACTCCCGGAAAGGGAGAGCAGTAAGTTTTGAAATGATATTCTAGGATCCTATTAAGTTGAATCAACTTGTTTTTTATCCCACAACTGCAACTTTTCTTTTTATGTTTACATTCACCTCCTGCATATATTTTTTGGTTCTCTTGAACCTAAAGATGGTTAAAATGTAAGCTGACAATCAACGATGGTGATGAGATGCTTGCACTCTCAGGAAGGGAGAGCAGTAAGTTTTGCAATGATATTCTACGATCCTATTAACTTCAATCAACTTGTTTTTTATCCCAGAACTGCAACTTTTCTTTTTATGTTTACATTCACCACCTGCATATATTTTTTCATTCTCTTGAACCTAAAGATGGTTAAAATGTAAGCTGACAATCAACGATGGTGATGAGATGCTTGCACTCCCGGAAAGGGAGAGCAGGAAGTTTTGCAAAGATATTCTAGGATCCTTTTAATTTTGATCAACTTGTTTTTTATCCCAGAACTACAACTTTTCTTTTTATGTTTACATTCACCTCCTGCATATATTTTTTGGTTCTCTTGAACCTAAAGATGGTTAAAATGTAGGCTGACAATCAACGATGGTGATGAGATGCTTGCACTCCCGGAAAGGGAGAGCAGTAAGTTTTGCAATGATATTCTACGATCCTATCAATTTGAATCAACTTGTTTTTTACCCTACAACTGCAACTTTTCTTTTTATGTTTACATTCACCTCCTGCATATATTTTTTGGTTCTCTTGAACCTAGAGATGGTTAAAATGTAAGCTGACAATCAACGGTGGTGATGAGATGCTTGTACTCCCGGAAAGGGAGAGCAGTAAGTTTTGCAATGATATTCTACGATCCTATTAACTTCAATCAACTTGTTTTTTATCCCAGAACTGCAACTTTTCTTTTTATGTTTACATTCACCTCCTGCATATATTTTTTGGTTCTCTTGAACCTAAAGATGGTTAAAATGTAAGCTGACAATCAACGGTGGTGATGAGATGCTTGGACTCCCGGAAGGGGAGAGCAGTAAGTTTTAAAATGATATTCTAGGATCCTATTAATTTGGATCAACTTGTTTTTTATCCCACAACTGCAACTTTTCTTTTTATGTTTACATTCACCTCCTGCATATAGTTTTTGGTTCTCTTGAACCTAAAGATGGTTAAAATGTAAGCTGACAATCAACGGTGGTGATGAGATGCTTGCACTCCCGGAAAGGGAGAGCAGTAAGTTTTGAAATGATATTCTACGATCCTATCAATTAGAATCAACTTGTTTTTTACCCTACAACTGCAACTTTTCTTTTTATGTTTACATTCACCTCCTGCATATATTTTTTGGTTCTCTTGAACCTAGAGATGGTTAAAATGTAAGCTGACAATCAACGGTGGTGATGAGATGCTTGTACTCCCGGAAAGGGAGAGCAGTAAGTTTTGCAATGATATTCTACGATCCTATTAACTTCAATCAACTTGTTTTTTATCCCAGAACTGCAACTTTTCTTTTTATGTTTACATTCACCTCCTGCATAAATTTTTTGGTTCTCTTGAACCTAAAGATGGTTAAATTGTAAGCTGACAATCAACGATGGTGATGAGATGCTTGCACTCCCAAAAAGGGAGAGCAGTAAGTGTTGCAATGATATTCTACGATCCTACTAACTTCAATCAACTTGTTTTTTATCCTAGAACTGCAACTTTTATTTTTATGTTTACATTCACCTCCTGCATATATTTTTTGGTTCTCTTGAACCTAAAGATGGTTAAAATGTAAGCTGACAATCAACGATGGTGAAGAGATGCTTGCACTCCCGGAAAGGGAGAGCACTAAGTTTTGCAATGATATTCTACGATCCTATTAACTTCAATCAACTTGTTTTTTATCCCACAACTGCAACTTTTCTTTTTATGTTTACATTCACCTCCTGCATATAGTTTTTGGTTCTCTTGAACCTAAAGACGGTTAAAATGTAAGCTGACAATCAACGGTGGTGATGAGATGCTTGCACTCCCGGAAAGGGAGAGCAGTAAGTTTGAAATGATATTCTACGATCCTATTAATTTGAATCAACTTGTTTTTTATCCTACAACTGCAACTTTTCTTTTTATGTTTACATTCACCTCCTGCATATATTTTTTGGTTCTCTTGAACCTAGAGATGGTTAAAATGTAAGCTGACAATCAACGGTGGTGATGAGATGCTTGTACTCCCGGAAAGGGAGAGCAGTAAGTTTTGCAATGATATTCTACGATCCTATTAACTTCAATCAACTTGTTTTTTATCCCAGAACTGCAACTTTTCTTTTTATGTTTACATTCACCTCCTGCATAAATTTTTTGGTTCTCTTGAACCTAAAGATGGTTAAATTGTAAGCTGACAATCAACGATGGTGATGAGATGCTTGCACTCCCAAAAAGGGAGAGCAGTAAGTGTTGCAATGATATTCTACGATCCTATTAACTTCAATCAACTTGTTTTTTATCCTAGAACTGCAACTTTTATTTTTATGTTTACATTCACCTCCTGCATATATTTTTTGGTTCTCTTGAACCTAAAGATGGTTAAAATGTAAGCTGACAATCAACGATGGTGAAGAGATGCTTGCACTCCCGGAAAGGGAGAGCACTAAGTTTTGCAATGATATTCTACGATCCTATTAACTTCAATCAACTTGTTTTTTATCCCACAACTGCAACTTTTCTTTTTATGTTTACATTCACCTCCTGCATATAGTTTTTGGTTCTCTTGAACCTAAAGATGGTTAAAATGTAAGCTGACAATCAACGGTGGTGATGAGATGCTTGCACTCCCGGAAAGGGAGAGCAGTAAGTTTTGAAATGATATTCTACGATCCTATTAATTTGAATCAACTTGTTTTTTATCGTACAACTGCAACTTTTCTTTTTATGTTTACATTCACCTTCTGCATATATTTTTTGGTTCTCTTGAACCTAGAGATGGTTAAAATGTAAGCTGACAATCAACGGTGGTGATGAGATGCTTGTACTCCCGGAAAGGGAGAGCAGTAAGTTTTGAAATGATATTCTAGGATCCTATTAATTTGAATCAACTTGTTTTTTATCCCACAACTGCAACTTTTCTTTTTATGTTTACATTCACCTCCTGCATATATTTTTTGGTTCTCTTGAACCTAAAGATGGTTAAAATGTAAGCTGACAATCAACGGTGGTGATGAGATGCTTGGACTCCCGGAAAGGGAGAGCAGTAAGTTTTGCAATGATATTCTACGATCCTATTAACTTCAATCAACTTGTTTTTTATCCCAGAACTGCAACTTTTTTTTTTATGTTTATATTCACCTCGTGCATATATTTTTTGGTTCTCTTGAACCTAAAGATGGTTAAAATGTAAGCTGACAATCAACGGTGGTGATGAGATGCTTGCATTCCTGGAAAGGGAGAGTAGTAAGTTTTGAAATGATATTCTAGGATCCTATTAATTTGAATCAACTTGTTTTTTATCCCACAACTGCAACTTTTCTTTTTATGTTTACATTCACCTCCTGCATATATTTTTTGGTTCTCTTGAACCTAGAGATGGTTAAAATGTAAGCTGACAATCAACGGTGGTGATGAGATGCTTGTACTCCCGGAAAGGGAGAGCAGTAAGTTTTGAAATGATATTCTAGGATCCTATTAAGTTGAATCAACTTGTTTTTTATCCCACAACTGCAACTTTTCTTTTTATGTTTACATTCACCTCCTGCATATATTTTTTGGTTCTCTTGAACCTAAAGATGGTTAAAATGTAAGCTGACAAGCAACGGTGGTGATGAGATGCTTGGTCTCCCGGAAAGGGAGAGCAGTATGTTTTGAAATGATATTCTAGGATCCTATTAATTTGAATCAACTTGTTTTTTATCCCACAACTGCAACTTTTCTTTTTATGTTTACATTCGCCTCCTGCATATATTTTTTGGTTCTCTTGAACCTAAAGATGGTTAAAATGTAAGCTGACAATCAACGATGGTGATGAGATGCTTGTACTCCCGGAAAGGGAGAGCAGTAACTTTTGAAATGATATTCAAGGATCCTATTAATTTGAATCAACTTGTTTTTTATCCCACAACCGCAACTTTTATTTTTATGTTTACATTCACCTCCTGCATATATTTTTTGGTTCTCTTGAACGTAAAGATGGTTAAAATGTAAGCTGACAATCAACGATGGTGATGAGATGCTTGCACTCCCGGAAAGGGAGAGCAGTAAGTTTTGCAATGATATTCTACGATCCTATTAACTTCAATCAACTTGTTTTTTATCCCAGAACTGCAACTTTTCTTTTTATGTTTACATTCACCTCCTGCATATATTTTTTGGTTCTCTTGAACCTAAAGATGGTTAAAATGTAAGCTGACAATCAACGGTGGTGATGAGATGCTTGGACTCCCGGAAGGGGAGAGCAGTAAGTTTTAAAATGATATTCTAGGATCCTATTAATTTGGATCAACTTGTTTTTTATCCCACAACTGCAACTTTTCTTTTTATGTTTACATTCACCTCCTGCATATATTTTTTGGTTCTGTTCAACCTAAAGATGGTTAAAATGTAAGCTGACAATCAACGGTGGTGATGAGATGCTTGGACTCCCGGAAGGGGAGAGCAGTAAGTTTTAAAATGATATTCTAGGATCCTATTAATTTGAATCAACTTGTTTTTTATCCCACAACTGCAACTTTTCTTTTTATGTTTACATTCACCTCCTGCATATATTTTTTGGTTCTCTTCAACCTAAAGATGGTTAAAATGTAAGCTGACAATCAACGGTGGTGATGAGATGCTTGTACTCCCGGAAAGGAAGAGCAGTAAGTTTTGCAATGATATTCTACGATCCTATTAACTTCAATCAACTTGTTTTTTATCCCAGACCTGCAACTTTTCTTTTTATGTTTACATTCACCTCCTGCATATATTTTTTGGTTCTCTTGAACCTAAAGATGGTTAAAATGTAAGCTGACAATCAACGGTGGTGATGAGATGCTTGTACTCCCGGAAAGGGAGAGCAGTAAGTTTTGAAATGATATTCTAGGATCCTATTAATTTGAATCAACTTGTTTTTTATCCCACAACTGCAACTTTTCTTTTTATGTTTACATTCACGTCCCGCATATATTTTTTGGTTCTCTTGAACCTAAAGATGGTTAAAATGTAAGCTGACAATCAACGGTGGTGATGAGATGCTTGGACTCCTCGAAAGGGAGAGCAGTAAGTTTTGAAATGATATTCTAGGATCCAATTAAGTTGAATCAACTTGTTTTTTATCCCACAACTGCAACTTTTCTTTTTATGTTTACATTCACCTCCTGCATATATTTTTTGGTTCTCTTGAACCTAAAGATGGTTAAAATGTAAGCTGACAATCAACGGTGGTGATGAGATGCTTGTACTCCCGGAAAGGGAGAGCAGTAAGTTTTGAAATGATATTCTAGGATCCTATTAATTTGAATCAACTTGTTTTTTATCCCACAACTGCAACTTTTCTTTTTATGTTTACATTCACCTCCTGCATATATTTTTTGGTTCTCTTGAACCTAAAGATGGTTAAAATGTAAGCTGACAATCAACGGTGGTGATGAGATGCTTGGACTCCCGGAAAGGGAGAGTAGTAAGTTTTGCAATGATATTCTACGATCCTATTAACTTCAATCAACTTGTTTTTTATCCCAGAACTGCAACTTTTTTTTTTATGTTTATATTCACCTCGTGCATATATTTTTTGGTTCTCTTGAACCTAAAGATGGTTAAAATGTAAGCTGACAATCAACGGTGGTGATGAGATGCTTGCATTCCTGGAAAGGGAGAGTAGTAAGTTTTGAAATGATATTCTAGGATCCTATTAATTTGAATCAACTTGTTTTTTATCCCACAACTGCAACTTTTCTTTTTATGTTTACATTCACCTCCTGCATATATTTTTTGGTTCTCTTGAACCTAGAGATGGTTAAAATGTAAGCTGACAATCAACGGTGGTGATGAGATGCTTGTACTCCCGGAAAGGGAGAGCAGTAAGTTTTGAAATGATATTCTAGGATCCTATTAAGTTGAATCAACTTGTTTTTTATCCCACAACTGCAACTTTTCTTTTTATGTTTACATTCACCTCCTGCATATATTTTTTGGTTCTCTTGAACCTAAAGATGGTTAAAATGTAAGCTGACAAGCAACGGTGGTGATGAGATGCTTGGTCTCCCGGAAAGGGAGAGCAGTATGTTTTGAAATGATATTCTAGGATCCTATTAATTTGAATCAACTTGTTTTTTATCCCACAACTGCAACTTTTCTTTTTATGTTTACATTCGCCTCCTGCATATATTTTTTGGTTCTCTTGAACCTAAAGATGGTTAAAATGTAAGCTGACAATCAACGATGGTGATGAGATGCTTGTACTCCCGGAAAGGGAGAGCAGTAACTTTTGAAATGATATTCAAGGATCCTATTAATTTGAATCAACTTGTTTTTTATCCCACAACCGCAACTTTTATTTTTATGTTTACATTCACCTCCTGCATATATTTTTTGGTTCTCTTGAACGTAAAGATGGTTAAAATGTAAGCTGACAATCAACGATGGTGATGAGATGCTTGCACTCCCGGAAAGGGAGAGCAGTAAGTTTTGCAATGATATTCTACGATCCTATTAACTTCAATCAACTTGTTTTTTATCCCAGAACTGCAACTTTTCTTTTTATGTTTACATTCACCTCCTGCATATATTTTTTGGTTCTCTTGAACCTAAAGATGGTTAAAATGTAAGCTGACAATCAACGGTGGTGATGAGATGCTTGGACTCCCGGAAGGGGAGAGCAGTAAGTTTTAAAATGATATTCTAGGATCCTATTAATTTGGATCAACTTGTTTTTTATCCCACAACTGCAACTTTTCTTTTTATGTTTACATTCACCTCCTGCATATATTTTTTGGTTCTGTTCAACCTAAAGATGGTTAAAATGTAAGCTGACAATCAACGGTGGTGATGAGATGCTTGGACTCCCGGAAGGGGAGAGCAGTAAGTTTTAAAATGATATTCTAGGATCCTATTAATTTGAATCAACTTGTTTTTTATCCCACAACTGCAACTTTTCTTTTTATGTTTACATTCACCTCCTGCATATATTTTTTGGTTCTCTTCAACCTAAAGATGGTTAAAATGTAAGCTGACAATCAACGGTGGTGATGAGATGCTTGTACTCCCGGAAAGGAAGAGCAGTAAGTTTTGCAATGATATTCTACGATCCTATTAACTTCAATCAACTTGTTTTTTATCCCAGACCTGCAACTTTTCTTTTTATGTTTACATTCACCTCCTGCATATATTTTTTGGTTCTCTTGAACCTAAAGATGGTTAAAATGTAAGCTGACAATCAACGGTGGTGATGAGATGCTTGTACTCCCGGAAAGGGAGAGCAGTAAGTTTTGAAATGATATTCTAGGATCCTATTAATTTGAATCAACTTGTTTTTTATCCCACAACTGCAACTTTTCTTTTTATGTTTACATTCACGTCCCGCATATATTTTTTGGTTCTCTTGAACCTAAAGATGGTTAAAATGTAAGCTGACAATCAACGGTGGTGATGAGATGCTTGGACTCCTCGAAAGGGAGAGCAGTAAGTTTTGAAATGATATTCTAGGATCCAATTAAGTTGAATCAACTTGTTTTTTATCCCACAACTGCAACTTTTCTTTTTATGTTTACATTCACCTCCTGCATATATTTTTTGGTTCTCTTGAACCTAAAGATGGTTAAAATGTAAGCTGACAATCAACGGTGGTGATGAGATGCTTGTACTCCCGGAAAGGGAGAGCAGTAAGTTTTGAAATGATATTCTAGGATCCTATTAATTTGAATCAACTTGTTTTTTATCCCACAACTGCAACTTTTCTTTTTATGTTTACATTCACCTCCTGCATATATTTTTTGGTTCTCTTGAACCTAAAGATGGTTAAAATGTAAGCTGACAATCAACGGTGGTGATGAGATGCTTGGACTCCCGGAAAGGGAGAGCAGTAAGTTTTGCAATGATATTCTACGATCCTATTAACTTCAATCAACTTGTTTTTTATCCCAGAACTGCAACTTTTTTTTTTATGTTTATATTCACCTCGTGCATATATTTTTTGGTTCTCTTGAACCTAAAGATGGTTAAAATGTAAGCTGACAATCAACGGTGGTGATGAGATGCTTGCATTCCTGGAAAGGGAGAGTAGTAAGTTTTGAAATGATATTCTAGGATCCTATTAATTTGAATCAACTTGTTTTTTATCCCACAACTGCAACTTTTCTTTTTATGTTTACATTCACCTCCTGCATATATTTTTTGGTTCTCTTGAACCTAGAGATGGTTAAAATGTAAGCTGACAATCAACGGTGGTGATGAGATGCTTGTACTCCCGGAAAGGGAGAGCAGTAAGTTTTGAAATGATATTCTAGGATCCTATTAATTTGAATCAACTTGTTTTTTATCCCACAACTGCAACTTTTCTTTTTATGTTTACATTCACGTCCCGCATATATTTTTTGGTTCTCTTGAACCTAAAGATGGTTAAAATGTAAGCTGACAATCAACGGTGGTGATGAGATGCTTGGACTCCTCGAAAGGGAGAGCAGTAAGTTTTGAAATGATATTCTAGGATCCAATTAAGTTGAATCAACTTGTTTTTTATCCCACAACTGCAACTTTTCTTTTTATGTTTACATTCACCTCCTGCATATATTTTTTGGTTCTCTTGAACCTAAAGATGGTTAAAATGTAAGCTGACAATCAACGGTGGTGATGAGATGCTTGTACTCCCGGAAAGGGAGAGCAGTAAGTTTTGAAATGATATTCTAGGATCCTATTAATTTGAATCAACTTGTTTTTTATCCCACAACTGCAACTTTTCTTTTTATGTTTACATTCACCTCCTGCATATATTTTTTGGTTCTCTTGAACCTAAAGATGGTTAAAATGTAAGCTGACAATCAACGGTGGTGATGAGATGCTTGGACTCCCGGAAAGGGAGAGCAGTAAGTTTTGCAATGATATTCTACGATCCTATTAACTTCAATCAACTTGTTTTTTATCCCAGAACTGCAACTTTTTTTTTTATGTTTATATTCACCTCGTGCATATATTTTTTGGTTCTCTTGAACCTAAAGATGGTTAAAATGTAAGCTGACAATCAACGGTGGTGATGAGATGCTTGCATTCCTGGAAAGGGAGAGTAGTAAGTTTTGAAATGATATTCTAGGATCCTATTAATTTGAATCAACTTGTTTTTTATCCCACAACTGCAACTTTTCTTTTTATGTTTACATTCACCTCCTGCATATATTTTTTGGTTCTCTTGAACCTAGAGATGGTTAAAATGTAAGCTGACAATCAATGGTGGTGATGAGATGCTTGTACTCCCGGAAAGGGAGAGCAGTAAGTTTTGAAATGATATTCTAGGATCCTATTAAGTTGAATCAACTTGTTTTTTATCCCACAACTGCAACTTTTCTTTTTATGTTTACATTCACCTCCTGCATATATTTTTTGGTTCTCTTGAACCTAAAGATGGTTAAAATGTAAGCTGACAAGCAACGGTGGTGATGAGATGCTTGGTCTCCCGGAAAGGGAGAGCAGTATGTTTTGAAATGATATTCTAGGATCCTATTAATTTGAATCAACTTGTTTTTTATCCCACAACTGCAACTTTTCTTTTTATGTTTACATTCGCCTCCTGCATATATTTTTTGGTTCTCTTGAACCTAAAGATGGTTAAAATGTAAGCTGACAATCAACGATGGTGATGAGATGCTTGTACTCCCGGAAAGGGAGAGCAGAAACTTTTGAAATGATATTCAAGGATCCTATTAATTTGAATCAACTTGTTTTTTATCCCACAACCGCAACTTTTATTTTTATGTTTACATTCACCTCCTGCATATATTTTTTGGTTCTCTTGAACGTAAAGATGGTTAAAATGTAAGCTGACAATCAACAATGGTGATGAGATGCTTGCACTCCCGGAAAGGGAGAGCAGTAAGTTTTGCAATGATATTCTACGATCCTATTAACTTCAATCAACTTGTTTTTTATCCCAGAACTGCAACTTTTCTTTTTATGTTTACATTCACCTCCTGCATATATTTTTTGGTTCTCTTGAACCTAAAGATGGTTAAAATGTAAGCTGACAATCAACGGTGGTGATGAGATGCTTGGACTCCCGGAAGGGGAGAGCAGTAAGTTTTAAAATGATATTCTAGGATCCTATTAATTTGGATCAACTTGTTTTTTATCCCACAACTGCAACTTTTCTTTTTATGTTTACATTCACCTCCTGCATATATTTTTTGGTTCTGTTCAACCTAAAGATGGTTAAAATGTAAGCTGACAATCAACGGTGGTGATGAGATGCTTGGACTCCCGGAAGGGGAGAGCAGTAAGTTTTAAAATGATATTCTAGGATCCTATTAATTTGAATCAACTTGTTTTTTATCCCACAACTGCAACTTTTCTTTTTATGTTTACATTCACCTCCTGCATATATTTTTTGGTTCTCTTCAACCTAAAGATGGTTAAAATGTAAGCTGACAATCAACGGTGGTGATGAGATGCTTGTACTCCCGGAAAGGAAGAGCAGTAAGTTTTGCAATGATATTCTACGATCCTATTAACTTCAATCAACTTGTTTTTTATCCCAGACCTGCAACTTTTCTTTTTATGTTTACATTCACCTCCTGCATATATTTTTTGGTTCTCTTGAACCTAAAGATGGTTAAAATGTAAGCTGACAATCAACGGTGGTGATGAGATGCTTGTACTCCCGGAAAGGGAGAGCAGTAAGTTTTGAAATGATATTCTAGGATCCTATTAATTTGAATCAACTTGTTTTTTATCCCACAACTGCAACTTTTCTTTTTATGTTTACATTCACGTCCCGCATATATTTTTTGGTTCTCTTGAACCTAAAGATGGTTAAAATGTAAGCTGACAATCAACGGTGGTGATGAGATGCTTGGACTCCTCGAAAGGGAGAGCAGTAAGTTTTGAAATGATATTCTAGGATCCAATTAAGTTGAATCAACTTGTTTTTTATCCCACAACTGCAACTTTTCTTTTTATGTTTACATTCACCTCCTGCATATATTTTTTGGTTCTCTTGAACCTAAAGATGGTTAAAATGTAAGCTGACAATCAACGGTGGTGATGAGATGCTTGTACTCCCGGAAAGGGAGAGCAGTAAGTTTTGAAATGATATTCTAGGATCCTATTAATTTGAATCAACTTGTTTTTTATCCCACAACTGCAACTTTTCTTTTTATGTTTACATTCACCTCCTGCATATATTTTTTGGTTCTCTTGAACCTAAAGATGGTTAAAATGTAAGCTGACAATCAACGGTGGTGATGAGATGCTTGGACTCCCGGAAAGGGAGAGCAGTAAGTTTTGCAATGATATTCTACGATCCTATTAACTTCAATCAACTTGTTTTTTATCCCAGAACTGCAACTTTTTTTTTTATGTTTATATTCACCTCGTGCATATATTTTTTGGTTCTCTTGAACCTAAAGATGGTTAAAATGTAAGCTGACAATCAACGGTGGTGATGAGATGCTTGCATTCCTGGAAAGGGAGAGTAGTAAGTTTTGAAATGATATTCTAGGATCCTATTAATTTGAATCAACTTGTTTTTTATCCCACAACTGCAACTTTTCTTTTTATGTTTACATTCACCTCCTGCATATATTTTTTGGTTCTCTTGAACCTAGAGATGGTTAAAATGTAAGCTGACAATCAACGGTGGTGATGAGATGCTTGTACTCCCGGAAAGGGAGAGCAGTAAGTTTTGAAATGATATTCTAGGATCCTATTAAGTTGAATCAACTTGTTTTTTATCCCACAACTGCAACTTTTCTTTTTATGTTTACATTCACCTCCTGCATATATTTTTTGGTTCTCTTGAACCTAAAGATGGTTAAAATGTAAGCTGACAAGCAACGGTGGTGATGAGATGCTTGGTCTCCCGGAAAGGGAGAGCAGTATGTTTTGAAATGATATTCTAGGATCCTATTAATTTGAATCAACTTGTTTTTTATCCCACAACTGCAACTTTTCTTTTTATGTTTACATTCGCCTCCTGCATATATTTTTTGGTTCTCTTGAACCTAAAGATGGTTAAAATGTAAGCTGACAATCAACGATGGTGATGAGATGCTTGTACTCCCAGAAAGGGAGAGCAGTAACTTTTGAAATGATATTCAAGGATCCTATTAATTTGAATCAACTTGTTTTTTATCCCACAACCGCAACTTTTATTTTTATGTTTACATTCACCTCCTGCATATATTTTTTGGTTCTCTTGAACGTAAAGATGGTTAAAATGTAAGCTGACAATCAACGATGGTGATGAGATGCTTGCACTCCCGGAAAGGGAGAGCAGTAAGTTTTGCAATGATATTCTACGATCCTATTAACTTCAATCAACTTGTTTTTTATCCCAGAACTGCAACTTTTCTTTTTATGTTTACATTCACCTCCTGCATATATTTTTTGGTTCTCTTGAACCTAAAGATGGTTAAAATGTAAGCTGACAATCAACGGTGGTGATGAGATGCTTGGACTCCCGGAAGGGGAGAGCAGTAAGTTTTAAAATGATATTCTAGGATCCTATTAATTTGGATCAACTTGTTTTTTATCCCACAACTGCAACTTTTCTTTTTATGTTTACATTCACCTCCTGCATATATTTTTTGGTTCTGTTCAACCTAAAGATGGTTAAAATGTAAGCTGACAATCAACGGTGGTGATGAGATGCTTGGACTCCCGGAAGGGGAGAGCAGTAAGTTTTAAAATGATATTCTAGGATCCTATTAATTTGAATCAACTTGTTTTTTATCCCACAACTGCAACTTTTCTTTTTATGTTTACATTCACCTCCTGCATATATTTTTTGGTTCTCTTCAACCTAAAGATGGTTAAAATGTAAGCTGACAATCAACGGTGGTGATGAGATGCTTGTACTCCCGGAAAGGAAGAGCAGTAAGTTTTGCAATGATATTCTACGATCCTATTAACTTCAATCAACTTGTTTTTTATCCCAGACCTGCAACTTTTCTTTTTATGTTTACATTCACCTCCTGCATATATTTTTTGGTTCTCTTGAACCTAAAGATGGTTAAAATGTAAGCTGACAATCAACGGTGGTGATGAGATGCTTGTACTCCCGGAAAGGGAGAGCAGTAAGTTTTGAAATGATATTCTAGGATCCTATTAATTTGAATCAACTTGTTTTTTATCCCACAACTGCAACTTTTCTTTTTATGTTTACATTCACCTCCTGCATATATTTTTTGGTTCTCTTGAACCTAAAGATGGTTAAAATGTAAGCTGACAATCAACGGTGGTGATGAGATGCTTGGACTCCCGGAAAGGGAGAGCAGTAAGTTTTGCAATGATATTCTACGATCCTATTAACTTCAATCAACTTGTTTTTTATCCCAGAACTGCAACTTTTCTTTTTATGTTTATATTCACCTCGTGCATATATTTTTTGGTTCTCTTGAACCTAAAGATGGTTAAAATGTAAGCTGACAATCAACGGTGGTGATGAGATGCTTGCATTCCTGGAAAGGGAGAGCAGTAAGTTTTGAAATGATATTCTAGGATCCTATTAATTTGAATCAACTTGTTTTTTATCCCACAACTGCAACTTTTCTTTTTATGTTTACATTCACCTCCTGCATATATTTTTTGGTTCTCTTGAACCTAGAGATGGTTAAAATGTAAGCTGACAATCAACGGTGGTGATGAGATGCTTGTACTCCCGGAAAGGGAGAGCAGTAAGTTTTGAAATGATATTCTAGGATCCTATTAAGTTGAATCAACTTGTTTTTTATCCCACAACTGCAACTTTTCTTTTTATGTTTACATTCACCTCCTGCATATATTTTTTGGTTCTCTTGAACCTAAAGATGGTTAAAATGTAAGCTGACAAGCAACGGTGGTGATGAGATGCTTGGTCTCCCGGAAAGGGAGAGCAGTATGTTTTGAAATGATATTCTAGGATCCTATTAATTTGAATCAACTTGTTTTTTATCCCACAACTGCAACTTTTCTTTTTATGTTTACATTCGCCTCCTGCATATATTTTTTGGTTCTCTTGAACCTAAAGATGGTTAAAATGTAAGCTGACAATCAACGGTGGTGATGAGATGCTTGGACTCCCGGAAAGGGAGAGCAGTAAGTTTTGAAATGATATTCTACGATCCTATTAATTTGAATCAACTTGTTTTTTATCCCACAACTGCAAATTTTCTTTTTATGTTTACATTCACCTCCTACATATATTTTTTGGTTCTCTTGAACCTAAAGATGGTTAAAATGTAAGCTGACAATCAACGATGGTGATGAGATGCTTGTACTCCCGGAAAGGGAGAGCAGTAAGTTTTGCAATGATATTCTACGATCCTATTAATTTGAATCAACTTGTTTTTTATCCCACAACTGCAACTTTTCTTTTTATGTTTATATTCACCTCCTGCATATATTTTTTGGTTCTCTTGAACCTAAAGATGGTTAAAATGTAAGCTGACAATCAACGGCGGTGATGAGATGCTAGTACTCCCGGAAAGGGAGAGCATTAAGTTTTGAAATGATATTCTAGGATCCTATTAATTTGAATCAACTTGTTTTTTATCCCACAACTGCAACTTTTCTTTTTATGTTTACATTCACGTCCCGCATATATTTTTTGGTTCTCTTGAACCTAAAGATGGTTAAAATGTAAGCTGACAATCAACGGTGGTGATGAGATGCTTGGACTCCTCGAAAGGGAGAGCAGTAAGTTTTGAAATGATATTCTAGGATCCTATTAAGTTGAATCAACTTGTTTTTTATCCCACAACTGCAACTTTTCTTTTTATGTTTACATTCACCTCCTGCATATATTTTTTGGTTCTCTTGAACCTAAAGATGGTTAAAATGTAAGCTGACAATCAACGGTGGTGATGAGATGCTTGTACTCCCGGAAAGGGAGAGCAGTAAGTTTTGAAATGATATTCTAGGATCCTATTAATTTGAATCAACTTGTTTTTTATCCCACAACTGCAACTTTTCTTTTTATGTTTACATTCACCTCCTGCATATATTTTTTGGTTCTCTTGAACCTAAAGATGGTTAAAATGTAAGCTGACAATCAACGGTGGTGATGAGATGCTTGGACTCCCGGAAAGGGAGATCTGTAAGTTTTGCAATGATATTCTACGATCCTATTAACTTCAATCAACTTGTTTTTTATCCCAGAACTGCAACTTTTTTTTTTATGTTTATATTCACCTCGTGCATATATTTTTTGGTTCTCTTGAACCTAAAGATGGTTAAAATGTAAGCTGACAATCAACGGTGGTGATGAGATGCTTGCATTCCTGGAAAGGGAGAGCAGTAAGTTTTGAAATGATATTCTAGGATCCTATTAATTTGAATCAACTTGTTTTTTATCCCACAACTGCAACTTTTCTTTTTATGTTTACATTCACCTCCTGCATATATTTTTTGGTTCTCTTGAACATAGAGATGGTTAAAATGTAAGCTGACAATCAACGGTGGTGATGAGATGCTTGTACTCCCGGAAAGGGAGAGCAGTAAGTTTTGAAATGATATTCTAGGATCCTATTAAGTTGAATCAACTTGTTTTTTATCCCACAACTGCAACTTTTCTTTTTATGTTTACATTCACCTCCTGCATATATTTTTTGGTTCTCTTGAACCTAAAGATGGTTAAAATGTAAGCTGACAATCAACGATGGTGATGAGATGCTTGGTCTCCCGGAAAGGGAGAGCAGTATGTTTTGAAATGATATTCTAGGATCCTATTAATTTGAATCAACTTGTTTTTTATCCCACAACTGCAACTTTTCTTTTTATGTTTACATTCGCCTCCTGCATATATTTTTTGGTTCTCTTGAACCTAAAGATGGTTAAAATGTAAGCTGACAATCAACGGTGGTGATGAGATGCTTGTACTCCCGGAAAGGGAGAGCATTAAGTTTTGAAATGATATTCTAGGATCCTATTAATTTGAATCAACTTGTTTTTTATCCCACAACTGCAACTTTTCTTTTTATATTTACATTCACCTCCTGCATATATTTTTTGGTTCTCTTGAACCTAAAGATGGTTAAAATGTAAGCTGACAAGCAACGGTGGTGATGAGATGCTTGGTCTCCCGGAAAGGGAGAGTAGTATGTTTTGAAATGATATTCTAGGATCCTATTAATTTGAATCAACTTGTTTTTTATCCCACAACTGCAACTTTTCTTTTTATGTTTACATTCGCCTCCTGCATATATTTTTTGGTTCTCTTGAACCTAAAGATGGTTAAAATGTAAGCTGACAATCAACGGTGGTGATGAGATGCTTGTACTCCCGGAAAGGGAGAGCAGTAACTTTTGAAATGATATTCAAGGATCCTATTAATTTGAATCAACTTGTTTTTTATCCCACAACCGCAACTTTTATTTTTATGTTTACATTCACCTCCTGCATATATTTTTTGGTTCTCTTGAACGTAAACATGGTTAAAATGTAAGCTGACAATCAACGATGGTGATGAGATGCTTGCACTCCCGGAAAGGGAGAGCAGTAAGTTTTGCAATGATATTCTACGATCCTATTAACTTCAATCAACTTGTTTTTTATCCCAGAACTGCAACTTTTCTTTTTATGTTTACATTCACCTCCTGCATATATTTTTTGGTTCTCTTGAACCTAAAGATGGTTAAAATGTAAGCTGACAATCAACGGTGGTGATGAGATGCTTGCACTCCTGGAAAGGGAAAGCAGTAAGTTTTGAAATGATATTCTAGGATCCTATTAATTTGAATCAACTTGTTTTTTATCCCACAACTGCAACTTTTCTTTTTATGTTTACATTCACCTCCTGCATATATTTTTTGGTTCTCTTGAACCTAAAGATGGTTAAAATGTAAGCTGATAATCAACGGTGGTGATGAGATGCTTGCACTCCCGGAAAGGGAGAGCAGTAAGTTTTGCAATGATATTCTACGATCCTATTAATTTGAATCAACTAGTTTTTTATCCCACAACTGCAACTTTTCTTTTTATGTTTATATTCACCTCCTGCATATATTTTTTGGTTCTCTTGAACCTAAAGATGGTTAAAATGTAAGCTGACAATCAACGGCGGTGATGAGATGCTAGTACTCCCGGAAAGGGAGAGCATTAAGTTTTGAAATGATATTCTAGGATCCTATTAATTTGAATCAACTTGTTTTTTATCCCACAACTGCAACTTTTCTTTTTATGTTTACATTCACGTCCCGCATATATTTTTTGGTTCTCTTGAACCTAAAGATGGTTAAAATGTAAGCTGACAATCAACGGTGGTGATGAGATGCTTGGACTCCTCGAAAGGGAGAGCAGTAAGTTTTGAAATGATATTCTAGGATCCTATTAAGTTGAATCAACTTGTTTTTTATCCCACAACTGCAACTTTTCTTTTTATGTTTACATTCACCTCCTGCATATATTTTTTGGTTCTCTTGAACCTAAAGATGGTTAAAATGTAAGCTGACAATCAACGGTGGTGATGAGATGCTTGTACTCCCGGAAAGGGAGAGCAGTAAGTTTTGAAATGATATTCTAGGATCCTATTAATTTGAATCAACTTGTTTTTTATCCCACAACTGCAACTTTTCTTTTTATGTTTACATTCACCTCCTGCATATATTTTTTGGTTCTCTTGAACCTAAAGATGGTTAAAATGTAAGCTGACAATCAACGGCGGTGATGAGATGCTAGTACTCCCGGAAAGGGAGAGCATTAAGTTTTGAAATGATATTCTAGGATCCTATTAATTTGAATCAACTTGTTTTTTATCCCACAACTGCAACTTTTCTTTTTATGTTTACATTCACGTCCCGCATATATTTTTTGGTTCTCTTGAACCTAAAGATGGTTAAAATGTAAGCTGACAATCAACGGTGGTGATGAGATGCTTGGACTCCTCGAAAGGGAGAGCAGTAA
The DNA here is from genome assembly GCF_951802175.1 of Populus nigra. Lineage (NCBI taxonomy): Eukaryota > Viridiplantae > Streptophyta > Magnoliopsida > Malpighiales > Salicaceae > Populus > Populus nigra. The sequence goes on from NC_084853.1 coordinate 1,979,280, forward strand.
GTTTTGAAATGATATTCTAGGATCCTATTAAGTTGAATCAACTTGTTTTTTATCCCACAACTGCAACTTTTCTTTTTATGTTTACATTCACCTCCCGCATATATTTTTTGGTTCTCTTGAACCTAAAGATGGTTAAAATGTAAGCTGACAATCAACGGTGGTGATGAGATGCTTGGACTCCTCGAAAGGGAGAGCAGTAAGTTTTGAAATGATATTCTAGGATCCTATTAAGTTGAATCAACTTGTTTTTTATCCCACAACTGCAACTTTTCTTTTTATGTTTACATTCACCTCCTGCATATATTTTTTGGTTCTCTTGAACCTAAAGATGGTTAAAATGTAAGCTGATAATCAACGGTGGTGATGAGATGCTTGCACTCCCGGAAAGGGAGAGCAGTAAGTTTTGCAATGATATTCTACGATCCTATTAATTTGAATCAACTAGTTTTTTATCCCACAACTGCAACTTTTCTTTTTATGTTTACATTCACCTCCTGCATATATTTTTTGGTTCTCTTGAACCTAGAGATGGTTAAAATGTAAGCTGACAATCAACGGTGGTGATGAGATGCTTGTACTCCCGGAAAGGGAGAGCAGTAAGTTTTGAAATGATATTCTAGGATCCTATTAAGTTGAATCAACTTGTTTTTTATCCCACAACTGCAACTTTTCTTTTTATGTTTACATTCACCTCCTGCATATATTTTTTGGTTCTCTTGAACCTAAAGATGGTTAAAATGTAAGCTGACAAGCAACGGTGGTGATGAGATGCTTGGTCTCCCGGAAAGGGAGAGCAGTATGTTTTGAAATGATATTCTAGGATCCTATTAATTTGAATCAACTTGTTTTTTATCCCACAACTGCAACTTTTCTTTTTATGTTTACATTCGCCTCCTGCATATATTTTTTGGTTCTCTTGAACCTAAAGATGGTTAAAATGTAAGCTGACAATCAACGGTGGTGATGAGATGCTTGTACTCCCGGAAAGGGAGAGCAGTAACTTTTGAAATGATATTCAAGGATCCTATTAATTTGAATCAACTTGTTTTTTATCCCACAACTGCAACTTTTCTTTTTATGTTTACATTCACCTCGTGCATATATTTTTTGGTTCTCTTGAACCTAAAGATGGTTAAAATGTAAGCTGACAATCAACGATGGTGATGAGATGATTGCACTCCCGGAAAGGGAAAGCAGTAAGTTTTGCAATGATATTCTACGATCCTATTAACTTCAATCAACTTGTTTTTTATCCCAGAACTGCAACTTTTTTTTTATGTTTATATTCACCTCGTGCATATATTTTTTGGTTCTCTTGAACCTAAAGATGGTTAAAATGTAAGCTGACAATCAACGGTGGTGATGAGATGCTTGCATTCCTGGAAAGGGAGAGCAGTAAGTTTTGAAATGATATTCTAGGATCCTATTAAGTTGAATCAACTTGTTTTTTATCACAGAACTCCAACTTTTCTTTTTATGTTTACATTCACCTCCTGCATATATTTTTTGGTTCTCTTGAACCTAAAGATGGTTAAAATGTAAGCTGACAATCAACGATGGTGATGAGATGCTTGCACTCCCGGAAAGGGAGAGCAGTAAGTTTTGCAATGATATTCTATGATCCTATTAATTTGAATCAACTTGTTTTTTATCCCACAACTACAACTTTTCTTTTTATGTTTACATTCACCTCCTGCATATATTTTTTGGTTCTCTTGAACCTAGAGATGGTTAAAATGTAAGCTCACAATCAATGGTGGTGATGAGATGCTTGGACTCCCGGAAAGGGAGAGCAGTACGTTTTGAAATGATATTCAAGGATCCTATTAATTTGAATCAACTTGTTTTTTATCACAGAACTCCAACTTTTCTTTTTATGTTTACATTCACCTCCTGCATATATTTTTTGGTTCTCTTGAACCTAAAAATGGTTAAAATGTAAGCTGACAATCAACGATGGTGATGAGATGCTTGCACTCCCAAAAAGGGAGAGCAGTAAGTGTTGCAATGATATTCTACGATCCTATTAACTTCAATCAACTTGTTTTTTATCCCAGAACTGCAACTTTTCTTTTTATGTTTACATTCACCTCCTGCATATATTTTTGGTTCTCTTGAACCTAAAGATGGTTAAAATGTAAGCTGACAATCAACGATGGTGATTAGATGCTTGCACTCCCAAAAAGGGAGGGCAGTAAGTGTTGCAATGATATTCTACGATCCTATTAACTTCAATCAACTTGTTTTTTATCCCAGAACTGCAACTTTTCTTTTTATGTTTACATTCACCTCCTGCATATATTTTTTGGTTCTCTTGAACCTAAAGATGGTTAAAATGTAAGCTGACAATCAACGATGGTGATGAGATGCTTGCACTCCCAAAAAGGGAGAGCAGTAAGTGTTGCAATGATATTTTACGATCCTATTAACTTCAATCAACTTGTTTTTTATCCCAGAACTGCAACTTTTCTTTTTATGTTTACATTCACCTCCTGCATATATTTTTTGGTTCTCTTGAACCTAAAGATGGTTAAAATGTAAGCTGACAATCAACGATGGTGATGAGATGCTTGCACTCCCAAAAAGGGAGAGCAGTAAGTGTTGCAATGATATTCTACGATCCTATTAACTTCAATCAACTTGTTTTTTATCCCAGAACTGCAACTTTTCTTTTTATGTTTACATTCACCTCCTGCATATATTTTTTGGTTCTCTTGAACCTAAAGATGGTTAAAATGTAAGCTGACAATCAACGGTGGTGATGAGATGCTTGCACTCCCGGAAAGGGAGAGCAGTAAGTTTTGCAATGATATTCTACGATCCTATTAACTTCAATCAACTTGTTTTTTATCCCAGAACTGCAACTTTTCTTTTTAAGTTTACATTCACCTCCTGCATATATTTTTTGGTTCTCTTGAACCTAAAGATGGTTAAAATGTAAGCTGACAATCAACGATGGTGATGAGATGCTTGCACTCCCAAAAAGGGAGAGCAGTAAGTGTTGCAATGATATTCTACGATCCTATTAACTTCAATCAACTTGTTTTTTATCCCAGAACTGCAACTTTTCTTTTTATGTTTACATTCACCTCCTGCATATATTTTTTGGTTCTCTTGAACCTAAAGATGGTTAAAATGTAAGCTGACAATCAACGGTGGTGATGAGATGCTTGCACTCCCGGAAAGGGAGAGCAGTAAGTTTTGCAATGATATTCTACGATCCTATTAACTTCAATCAACTTGTTTTTTATCCCAGAACTGCAACTTTTCTTTTTATGTTTACATTCACCTCCTGCATATATTTTTTGGTTCTCTTGAACCTAAAGATGGTTAAAATGTAAGCTGACAATCAACGATGGTGATGAGATGCTTACACTCCCAAAAAGGGAGAGCAGTAAGTGTTGCAATGATATTCTACGATCCTATTAACTTCAATCAACTGGTTTTTTATCCCAGAACTGCAACTTTTCTTTTTATGTTTACATTCACCTCCTGCATATATTTTTTGGTTCTCTTGAACCTAAAGATGGTTAAAATGTAAGCTGACAATCAACGGTGGTGATGAGATGCTTGCACTCCCGGAAAGGGAGAGCAGTAAGTTTTGCAATGATATTCTACGATCCTATTAACTTCAATCAACTTGTTTTTTATCCCAGAACTGCAACTTTTCTTTTTATGTTTACATTCACCTCCTGCATATATTTTTTGGTTCTCTTGAACCTAAAGATGGTTAAAATGTAAGCTGACAATCAACGGTGGTGATGAGATGCTTGCACTCCCGGAAAGGGAGAGCAGTAAGTGTTGCAATGATATTCTACGATCCTATTAACTTCAATCAACTTGTTTTTTATCACAGAACTGCAACTTTTCTTTTTATGTTTACATTCACCTCCTACATATATTTTTTGGTTCTCTTGAACCTAAAGATGGTTAAAATGTAAGCTGACAATCAACGATGGTGAAGAGATGCTTGCACTCCCGGAAAGGGAGAGCACTAAGTTTTGCAATGATATTCTACGATCCTATTAACTTCAATCAACTTGTTTTTTATCCCAGAACTGCAACTTTTCTTTTTATGTTTACATTCACCTCCTGCAAATATTTTTTGGTTCTCTTGAACCTAAAGATGGTTAAAATGTAAGCTGACAATCAACGGTGGTGATGAGATGCTTGGACTCCCGGAAAGGGAGAGCAGTAAGTTTTGCAATGATATTCTATGATCCTATTAATTTGAATCAACTTGTTTTTTATCCCACAACTACAACTTTTCTTTTTATGTTTACATTCACCTCCTGCATATATTTTTTGGTTCTCTTGAACCTAGAGATGGTTAAAATGTAAGCTCACAATCAATGGTAGTGATGAGATGCTTGGACTCCCGGAAAGGGAGAGCAGTACGTTTTGAAATGATATTCAAGGATCCTATTAATTTGAATCAACTTGTTTTTTATCACAGAACTCCAACTTTTCTTTTTATGTTTACATTCACCTCCTGCATATATTTTTTGGTTCTCTTGAACCTAAAAATGGTTAAAATGTAAGCTGACAATCAACGATGGTGATGAGATGCTTGCACTCCCAAAAAGGGAGAGCAGTAAGTGTTGCAATGATATTCTACGATCCTATTAACTTCAATCAACTTGTTTTTTATCCCAGAACTGCAACTTTTCTTTTTATGTTTACATTCACCTCCTGCATATATTTTTTGGTTCTCTTGAACCTAAAGATGGTTAAAATGTAAGCTGACAATCAACGGTGGTGATGAGATGCTTGTACTCCCGGAAAGGAAGAGCAGTAAGTTTTGCAATGATATTCTACGATCCTATTAACTTCAATCAACTTGTTTTTTATCCCAGACCTGCAACTTTTCTTTTTATGTTTACATTCACCTCCTGCATATATTTTTTGGTTCTCTTGAACCTAAAGATGGTTAAAATGTAAGCTGACAATCAACGGTGGTGATGAGATGCTTGTACTCCCGGAAAGGGAGAGCAGTAAGTTTTGAAATGATATTCTAGGATCCTATTAATTTGAATCAACTTGTTTTTTATCCCACAACTGCAACTTTTCTTTTTATGTTTACATTCACCTCCTGCATATATTTTTTGGTTCTCTTGAACCTAAAGATGGTTAAAATGTAAGCTGACAAGCAACGGTGGTGATGAGATGCTTGGTCTCCCGGAAAGGGAGAGTAGTATGTTTTGAAATGATATTCTAGGATCCTATTAATTTGAATCAACTTGTTTTTTATCCCACAACTGCAACTTTTCTTTTTATGTTTACATTCGCCTCCTGCATATATTTTTTGGTTCTCTTGAACCTAAAGATGGTTAAAATGTAAGCTGACAATCAACGGTGGTGATGAGATGCTTGTACTCCCGGAAAGGGAGAGCAGTAACTTTTGAAATGATATTCAAGGATCCTATTAATTTGAATCAACTTGTTTTTTATCCCACAACTGCAACTTTTCTTTTTATGTTTACATTCACCTCCTGCATATATTTTTTGGTTCTCTTGAACCTAAAGATGGTTAAAATGTAAGCTGACAATCAACGGTGGTGATGAGATGCTTGGACTCCCGGAAAGGGAGAGCAGTAACTTTTGAAATGATATTCAAGGATCCTATTAATTTGAATCAACTTGTTTTTTATCCCACAACTGCAACTTTTCTTTTTATGTTTACATTCACCTCCTGCATATATTTTTTGGTTCTCTTGAACCTAAAGATGGTTAAAATGTAAGCTGACAATCAACGGTGGTGATGAGATGCTTGTACTCCCGGAAAGGGAGAGCAGTAAGTTTTGAAATGATATTCTAGGATCCTATTAATTTGAATCAACTTGTTTTTTATCCCACAACTGCAACTTTTCTTTTTATGTTTACATTCACCTCCTGCATATATTTTTTGGTTCTCTTGAACCTAAAGATGGTTAAAATGTAAGCTGACAAGCAACGGTGGTGATGAGATGCTTGGTCTCCCGGAAAGGGAGAGTAGTATGTTTTGAAATGATATTCTAGGATCCTATTAATTTGAATCAACTTGTTTTTTATCCCACAACTGCAACTTTTCTTTTTATGTTTACATTCGCCTCCTGCATATATTTTTTGGTTCTCTTGAACCTAAAGATGGTTAAAATGTAAGCTGACAATCAACGGTGGTGATGAGATGCTTGTACTCCCGGAAAGGGAGAGCAGTAACTTTTGAAATGATATTCAAGGATCCTATTAATTTGAATCAACTTGTTTTTTATCCCACAACTGCAACTTTTCTTTTTATGTTTACATTCACCTCCTGCATATATTTTTTGGTTCTCTTGAACCTAAAGATGGTTAAAATGTAAGCTGACAATCAACGGTGGTGATGAGATGCTTGGACTCCCGGAAAGGGAGAGCAGTAAGTTTTGCAATGATATTCTATGATCCTATTAATTTGAATCAACTTGTTTTTTATCCCACAACTACAACTTTTCTTTTTATGTTTACATTCACCTCCTGCATATATTTTTTGGTTCTCTTGAACCTAGAGATGGTTAAAATGTAAGCTCACAATCAATGGTGGTGATGAGATGCTTGGACTCCCGGAAAGGGAGAGCAGTACGTTTTGAAATGATATTCAAGGATCCTATTAATTTGAATCAACTTGTTTTTTATCACAGAACTCCAACTTTTCTTTTTATGTTTACATTCACCTCCTGCATATATTTTTTGGTTCTCTTGAACCTAAAAATGGTTCAAATGTAAGCTGACAATCAACGATGGTGATGAGATGCTTGCACTCCCAAAAAGGGAGAGCAGTAAGTGTTGCAATGATATTCTACGATCCTATTAACTTAAATCAACTTGTTTTTTATCCCAGAACTGCAACTTTTCTTTTTATGTTTACATTCACCTCCTGCATATATTTTTTGGTTCTCTTGAACCTAAAGATGGTTAAAATGTAAGCTGACAATCAACGATGGTGCTTAGATGCTTGCACTCCCAAAAAGGGAGGGCAGTAAGTGTTGCAATGATATTCTACGATCCTATTAACTTCAATCAACTTGTTTTTTATCCCAGAACTGCAACTTTTCTTTTTATGTTTACATTCACCTCCTGCATATATTTTTTGGTTCTCTTGAACCTAAAGATGGTTAAAATGTAAGCTGACAATCAACGATGGTGATGAGATGCTTGCACTCCCAAAAAGGGAGAGCAGTAAGTGTTGCAATGATATTCTACGATCCTATTAACTTCAATCAACTTGTTTTTTATCCCAGAACTGCAACTTTTCTTTTTATGTTTACATTCACCTCCTGCATATATTTTTTGGTTCTCTTGAACCTAAAGATGGTTAAAATGTAAGCTGACAATCAACGGTGGTGATGAGATGCTTGCACTCCCGGAAAGGGAGAGCAGTAAGTTTTGCAATGATATTCTACGATCCTATTAACTTCAATCAACTTGTTTTTTATCCCAGAACTGCAACTTTTCTTTTTATGTTTACATTCACCTCCTGCATATATTTTTTGGTTCTCTTGAACCTAAAGATGGTTAAAATGTAAGCTGACAATCAACGATGGTGATGAGATGCTTGCACTCCCAAAAAGGGAGAGCAGTAAGTGTTGCAATGATATTCTACGATCCTATTAACTTCAATCAACTTGTTTTTTATCCCAGAACTGCAACTTTTCTTTTTATGTTTACATTCACCTCCTGCATATATTTTTTGGTTCTCTTGAACCTAAAGATGGTTAAAATGTAAGCTGACAATCAACGGTGGTGATGAGATGCTTGCACTCCCGGAAAGGGAGAGCAGTAAGTTTTGCAATGATATTCTACGATCCTATTAACTTCAATCAACTTGTTTTTTATCCCAGAACTGCAACTTTTCTTTTTATGTTTATATTCACCTCCTGCATATATTTTTTGGTTCTCTTGAACCTAAAGATGGTTAAAATGTAAGCTGACAATCAACGATGGTGATGAGATGCTTACACTCCCAAAAAGGGAGAGCAGTAAGTGTTGCAATGATATTCTACGATCCTATTAACTTCAATCAACTTGTTTTTTATCCCATAACTGCAACTTTTCTTTTTATGTTTACATTCACCTCCTGCATATATTTTTTGGTTCTCTTGAACCTAAAGATGGTTAAAATGTAAGCTGACAATCAACGGTGGTGATGAGATGCTTGCACTCCCGGAAAGGGAGAGCAGTAAGTTTTGCAATGATATTCTACGATCCTATTAACTTCAATCAACTTGTTTTTTATCCCAGAACTGCAACTTTTCTTTTTATGTTTACATTCACCTCCTGCATATATTTTTTGGTTCTCTTGAACCTAAAGATGGTTAAAATGTAAGCTGACAATCAACGATGGTGATGAGATGCTTGCACTCCCACAAAAGGAGAGCAGTAAGTGTTGCAATGATATTCTACGATCCTATTAACTTCAATCAACTTGTTTTTTATCCCAGAACTGCAACTTTTCTTTTTATGTTTACATTCACCTCCTACATATATTTTTTGGTTCTCTTGAACCTAAAGATGGTTAAAATGTAAGCTGACAATCAACGATGGTGAAGAGATGCTTGCACTCCCGAAAAGGGAGAGCACTAAGTTTTGCAATGATATTCTACGATCCTATTAACTTCAATCAACTTGTTTTTTATCCCAGAACTGCAACTTTTCTTTTTATGTTTACATTCACCTCCTGCATATAGTTTTTGGTTCTCTTGAACCTAAAAATGGTTAAAATGTACGCTGACAATCAACGGTGGTGATGAGATGCTTGCACTCCCGGAAAGGGAGAGCAGTAAGTTTTGAAATGATATTCTAGGATCCTATTAACTTGAATCAACTTGTTTTTTATCCCACAACTGCAACTTTTCTTTTTATGTTTACATTCACCTCCTGCATATATTTTTTGGTTCTCTTGAACCTAAAAATGGTTAAAATGTAAGCTGACAATCAACGGTGGTGATGAGATGATTGTACTCCCGGAAAGGGAGAGCAGTAAGTTTTGAAATGATATTCTACGATCCTATTAATTTGAATCAACTTGTTTTTTATCCTACAACTGCAACTTTTCTTTTTATGTTTACATTCACCTCCTGCATATATTTTTTGGTTCTTTTGAACCTAGAGATGGTTAAAATGTAAGCTGACAATCAACGGTGGTGATGAGATGATTGTACTCCCGGAAAGGGAGAGCAGTAAGTTTTGAAATGATATTCTAGGATCCTATTAATTTGAATCAACTTGTTTTTTATCCCACAACTGCAACTTTTCTTTTTATGTTTACATTCACCTCCTGCATATATTTTTTGGTTCTCTTGAACCTAAAAATGGTTAAAATGTAAGCTGACAATCAACGATGGTGATGAGATGCTTGCACTCCCAAAAAGGGAGAGCAGTAAGTGTTGCAATGATATTTTACGATCCTAATAACTTCAATCAACTTGTTTTTTATCCCAGAACTGCAACTTTTCTTTTTATGTTTACATTCACCTCCTGCATATATTTTTTGGTTCTCTTGAACCTAAAGATGGTTAAAATGTAAGCTGACAATCAACGATGGTGATGAGATGCTTGCACTCCCAAAAAGGGAGAGCAGTAAGTGTTGCAATGATATTTTACGATCCTATTAACTTCAATCAACTTGTTTTTTATCCCAGAACTGCAACTTTTCTTTTTATGTTTACATTCACCTCCTGCATATATTTTTTGGTTCTCTTGAACCTAAAGATGGTTAAAATGTAAGCTGACAATCAATGATGGTGAAGAGATGCTTGCACTCCCGGAAAGGGAGAGCACTAAGTTTTGCAATGATATTCTACGATCCTATTAACTTCAATCAACTTGTTTTTTATCCCACAACTGCAACTTTTCTTTTTATGTTTACATTCACCTCCTGCATATAGTTTTTGGTTCTCTTGAACCTAAAAATGGTTAAAATGTAAGCTGACAATCAACGGTGGTGATGAGATGCTTGCACTCCCGGAAAGGGAGAGCAGTAAGTTTTGAAATGATATTCTACGATCCTATTAATTTGAATCAACTTGTTTTTTATCCTACAACTGCAACTTTTCTTTTTATGTTTACATTCACCTCCTGCATATATTTTTTGGTTCTTTTGAACCTAGAGATGGTTAAAATGTAAGCTGACAGTCAACGGTGGTGATGAGATGCTTGTACTCCGGAAAGGGAGAGCAGTAAGTTTTGAAATGATATTCTAGGATCCTATTAATTTGAATCAACTTGTTTTTTATCCTACAACTGCAACTTTTCTTTTTATGTTTACATTCACCTCCTGCATATATTTTTTGGTTCTTTTGAACCTAGAGATGGTTAAAATGTAAGCTGACAGTCAACGGTGGTGATGAGATGCTTGTACTCCGGAAAGGGAGAGCAGTAAGTTTTGAAATGATATTCTAGGATCCTATTAATTTGAATCAACTTGTTTTTTATCCCACAACTGCAACTTTTCTTTTTATGTTTACATTCACCTCCTGCATATATTTTTTGGTTCTCTTGAACCTAAAAATGGTTAAAATGTAAGCTGACAATCAACGATGGTGAAGAGATGCTTGCACTCCCGGAAAGGGAGAGCACTAAGTTTTGCAATGATATTCTACGATCCTATTAACTTCAATCAACTTGTTTTTTATCCCACAACTGCAACTTTTCTTTTTATGTTTACATTCACCTCCTGCATATAGTTTTTGGTTCTCTTGAACCTAGAGATGGTTAAAATGTAAGCTGACAATCAACGGTGGTGATGAGATGATTGTACTCCCGGAAAGGGAGAGCAGTAAGTTTTGAAATGATATTCTAGGATCCTATTAATTTGAATCAACTTGTTTTTTATCCCACAACTGCAACTTTTCTTTTTATGTTTACATTCACCTCCTGCATATATTTTTTGGTTCTTTTGAACCTAGAGATGGTTAAAATGTAAGCTGACAGTCAACGGTGGTGATGAGATGCTTGTACTCCGGAAAGGGAGAGCAGTAAGTTTTGAAATGATATTCTAGGATCCTATTAATTTGAATCAACTTGTTTTTTATCCCACAACTGCAACTTTTCTTTTTATGTTTACATTCACCTCCTGCATATATTTTTTGGTTCTCTTGAACCTAAAAATGGTTAAAATGTAAGCTGACAATCAACGATGGTGAAGAGATGCTTGCACTCCCGGAAAGGGAGAGCACTAAGTTTTGCAATGATATTCTACGATCCTATTAACTTCAATCAACTTGTTTTTTATCCCACAACTGCAACTTTTCTTTTTATGTTTACATTCACCTCCTGCATATAGTTTTTGGTTCTCTTGAACCTAGAGATGGTTAAAATGTAAGCTGACAATCAACGGTGGTGATGAGATGATTGTACTCCCGGAAAGGGAGAGCAGTAAGTTTTGAAATGATATTCTACGATCCTATTAATTTGAATCAACTTGTTTTTTATCCTACAACTGCAACTTTTCTTTTTATGTTTACATTCACCTCCTGCATATATTTTTTGGTTCTTTTGAACCTAGAGATGGTTAAAATGTAAGCTGACAATCAACGGTGGTGATGAGATGATTGTACTCCCGGAAAGGGAGAGCAGTAAGTTTTGAAATGATATTCTAGGATCCTATTAATTTGAATCAACTTGTTTTTTATCCCACAACTGCAACTTTTCTTTTTATGTTTACATTCACCTCCTGCATATATTTTTTGGTTCTCTTGAACCTAAAAATGGTTAAAATGTAAGCTGACAATCAACGATGGTGATGAGATGCTTGCACTCCCAAAAAGGGAGAGCAGTAAGTGTTGCAATGATATTTTACGATCCTAATAACTTCAATCAACTTGTTTTTTATCCCAGAACTGCAACTTTTCTTTTTATGTTTACATTCACCTCCTGCATATATTTTTTGGTTCTCTTGAACCTAAAGATGGTTAAAATGTAAGCTGACAATCAACGATGGTGATGAGATGCTTGCACTCCCAAAAAGGGAGAGCAGTAAGTGTTGCAATGATATTTTACGATCCTATTAACTTCAATCAACTTGTTTTTTATCCCAGAACTGCAACTTTTCTCTTTATGTTTACATTCACCTCCTGCATATATTTTTTGGTTCTCTTGAACCTAAAGATGGTTAAAATGTAAGCTGACAATCAACGATGGTGATGAGATGCTTGCACTCCCAAAAAGGGAGAGCAGTAAGTGTTGCAATGATATTCTACGATCCTATTAACTTCAATCAACTTGTTTTTTATCCCACAACTGCAACTTTTCTTTTTATGTTTACATTCACCTCCTGCATATATTTTTTGGTTCTCTTGAACCTAAAGATGGTTAAAATGTAAGCTGACAATCAACGGTGGTGATGAGATGCTTGCACTCCCGGAAAGGGAGAGCAGTAAGTTTTGCAATGATATTCTACGATCCTATTAACTTCAATCAACTTGTTTTTTATCCCAGAACTGCAACTTTTCTTTTTATGTTTACATTCACCTCCTGCATATATTTTTTGGTTCTCTTGAACCTAAAGATGGTTAAAATGTAAGCTGACAATCAACGATGGTGATGAGATGCTTGCACTCCCAAAAAGGGAGAGCAGTAAGTGTTGCAATGATATTCTACGATCCTATTAACTTCAATCAACTTGTTTTTTATCCCAGAACTGCAACTTTTCTTTTTATGTTTACATTCACCTCCTGCATATATTTTTTGGTTCTCTTGAACCTAAAGATGGTTAAAATGTAAGCTGACAATCAACGGTGGTGATGAGATGCTTGCACTCCCGGAAAGCGAGAGCAGTAAGTTTTGAAATGATATTCTAGGATCCTATTAATTTGAATCAACTTGTTTTTTATCCCACAACTGCAACTTTTCTTTTTATGTTTACATTCACCTCCTGCATATATTTTTTGGTTCTCTTGAACCTAAAAATGGTTAAAATGTAAGCTGACAATCAACGGTGGTGATGAGATGCTTGCACTCCCGGAAAGGGAGAGCAGTAAGTTTTGCAATGATATTCTATGATCCTGTTAACTTCAATCAACTTGTTTTTTATCCCAGAACTGCAACTTTTCTTTTTATGTTTACATTCAACTCCTGCATATATTTTTTGGTTCTCTTGAACCTAAAGATTGTTAAAATGTAAGCTGACAATCAACGGTGGTGATGAGATGCTTGCACTCCCGGAAAGGGAGAGCAGTAAGTTTTGCAATGATATTCTACGATCCTATTAACTTCAATCAACTTGTTTTTTATCCCAGAACTGCAACTTTTCTTTTTATGTTTACATTCACCTCCTGCATATATTTTTTGGTTCTCTTGAACCTAAAGATGGTTAAAATGTAAGCTGACAATCAACGATGGTGATGAGATGCTTACACTCCCAAAAAGGGAGAGCAGTAAGTGTTGCAATGATATTCTACGATCCTATTAACTTCAATCAACTTGTTTTTTATCCCAGAACTGCAACTTTTCTTTTTATGTTTACATTCACCTCCTGCATATATTTTTTGGTTCTCTTGAACCTAAAGATGGTTAAAATGTAAGCTGACAATCAACGGTGGTGATGAGATGCTTGCACTCCCGGAAAGGGAGAGCAGTAAGTTTTGCAATGATATTCTACGATCCTATTAACTTCAATCAACTTGTTTTTTATCCCAGAACTGCAACTTTTCTTTTTATGTTTACATTCACCTCCTGCATATATTTTTTGGTTCTCTTGAACCTAAAGATGGTTAAAATGTAAGCTGACAATCAACGATGGTGATGAGATGCTTGCACTCCCAAAAACGGAGAGCAGTAAGTGTTGCAATGATATTCTACGATCCTATTAACTTCAATCAACTTGTTTTTTATCCCAGAACTGCAACTTTTCTTTTTATGTTTACATTCACCTCCTACATATATTTTTTGGTTCTCTTGAACCTAAAGATGGTTAAAATGTAAGCTGACAATCAACGATGGTGAAGAGATGCTTGCACTCCCGGAAAGGGAGAGCACTCAGTTTTGCAATGATATTCTACGATCCTATTAACTTCAATCAACTTGTTTTTTATCCCACAACTGCAACTTTTCTTTTTATGTTTACATTCACCTCCTGCATATAGTTTTTGGTTCTCTTGAACCTAAAAATGGTTAAAATGTAAGCTGACAATCAACGGTGGTGATGAGATGCTTGCACTCCCGGAAAGGGAGAGCAGTAAGTTTTGAAATGATATTCTACGATCCTATTAATTTGAATCAACTTGTTTTTTATCCTACAACTGCAACTTTTCTTTTTATGTTTACATTCACCTCCTGCATATATTTTTTGGTTCTTTTGAACCTAGAGATGGTTAAAATGTAAGCTGACAATCAACGGTGGTGATGAGATGATTGTACTCCGGAAAGGGAGAGCAGTAAGTTTTGAAATGATATTCTAGGATCCTATTAATTTGAATCAACTTGTTTTTTATCCCACAACTGCAACTTTTCTTTTTATGTTTACATTCACCTCCTGCATATATTTTTTGGTTCTCTTGAACCTAAAAATGGTTAAAATGTAAGCTGACAATCAACGATAGTGAAGAGATGCTTGCACTCCCGGAAAGGGAGAGCACTAAGTTTTGCAATGATATTCTACGATCCTATTAACTTCAATCAACTTGTTTTTTATCCCACAACTGCAACTTTTCTTTTTATGTTTACATTCACCTCCTGCATATAGTTTTTGGTTCTCTTGAACCTAAAGATGGTTAAAATGTAAGTTGATAATCAACGGTGGTGATGAGATGCTTGCACTCCCGGAAAGGGAGAGCAGTAAGTTTTGAAATGATATTCTAGGATCCTATTAATTTGAATCAACTTGTTTTTTATCCTACAACTGCAACTTTTCTTTTTATGTTTACATTCACCTCCTGCATATATTTTTTGGTTCTTTTGAACCTAGAGATGGTTAAAATGTAAGCTGACAATCAACGGTGGTGATGAGATGCTTGTACTCCCGGAAAGGGAGAGCAGTAAGTTTTGAAATGATATTCTAGGATCCTATTAATTTGAATCAACTTGTTTTTTATCCCACAACTGCAACTTTTCTTTTTATGTTTACATTCACCTCCTGCATATATTTTTTGGTTCTCTTGAACCTAAAAATGGTTAAAATGTAAGCTGACAATCAACGATGGTGATGAGATGCTTGCACTCCCAAAAAGGGAGAGCAGTAAGTGTTGCAATGATATTTTACGATCCTAATAACTTCAATCAACTTGTTTTTTATCCCAGAACTGCAACTTTTCTTTTTATGTTTACATTCACCTCCTGCATATATTTTTTGGTTCTCTTGAACCTAAAGATGGTTAAAATGTAAGCTGACAATCAACGATGGTGATGAGATGCTTGCACTCCCAAAAAGGGAGAGCAGTAAGTGTTGCAATGATTCTCTACGATCCTATTAACTGCAATCAACTTGTTTTTTATCCCAGAACTGCAACTTTTCTTTTTATGTTTACATTCACCTCCTGCATATATTTTTTGGTTCTCTTGAACCTAAAGATGGTTAAAATGTAAGCTGACAATCAACGGTGGTGATGAGATGCTTGCACTCCCGGAAAGGGAGAGCAGTAAGTTTTGCAATGATATTCTACGATCCTATTAACTTCAATCAACTTGTTTTTTATCCCAGAACTGCAACTTTTCTTTTTATGTTTACATTCACCTCCTGCATATATTTTTTGGTTCTCTTGAACCTAAAGATGGTTAAAATGTAAGCTGACAATCAACGATGGTGATGAGATGCTTGCACTCCCAAAAACGGAGAGCAGTAAGTGTTGCAATGATATTCTACGATCCTATTAACTTCAATCAACTTGTTTTTTATCCCAGAACTGCAACTTTTCTTTTTATGTTTACATTCACCTCCTCCATATATTTTTTGGTTCTCTTGAACCTAAAGATGGTTAAAATGTAAGCTGACAATCAACGATGGTGAAGAGATGCTTGCACTCCCGGAAAGGGAGAGCACTCAGTTTTGCAATGATATTCTACGATCCTATTAACTTCAATCAACTTGTTTTTTATCCCACAACTGCAACTTTTCTTTTTATGTTTACATTCACCTCCTGCATATAGTTTTTGGTTCTCTTGAACCTAAAAATGGTTAAAATGTAAGCTGACAATCAACGGTGGTGATGAGATGCTTGCACTCCTGGAAAGGGAGAGCAGTAAGTTTTGAAATGATATTCTACGATCCTATTAATTTGAATCAACTTGTTTTTTATCCTACAACTGCAACTTTTCTTTTTATGTTTACATTCACCTCCTGCATATATTTTTTGGTTCTTTTGAACCTAGAGATGGTTAAAATGTAAGCTGACAATCAACGGTGGTGATGAGATGCTTGTACTCCGGAAAGGGAGAGCAGTAAGTTTTGAAATGATATTCTAGGATCCTATTAATTTGAATCAACTTGTTTTTTATCCCACAACTGCAACTTTTCTTTTTATGTTTACATTCACCTCCTGCATATATTTTTTGGTTCTCTTGAACCTAAAAATGGTTAAAATGTAAGCTGACAATCAACGATGGTGAAGAGATGCTTGCACTCCCGGAAAGGGAGAGCACTAAGTTTTGCAATGATATTCTACGATCCTATTAACTTCAATCAACTTGTTTTTTATCCCACAACTGCAACTTTTCTTTTTATGTTTACATTCACCTCCTGCATATAGTTTTTGGTTCTCTTGAACCTAAAGATGGTTAAAATGTAAGTTGATAATCAACGGTGGTGATGAGATGCTTGCACTCCCGGAAAGGGAGAGCAGTAAGTTTTGAAATGATATTCTAGGATCCTATTAATTTGAATCAACTTGTTTTTTATCCTACAACTGCAACTTTTCTTTTTATGTTTACATTCACCTCCTGCATATATTTTTTGGTTCTTTTGAACCTAGAGATGGTTAAAATGTAAGCTGACAATCAACGGTGGTGATGAGATGCTTGTACTCCCGGAAAGGGAGAGCAGTAAGTTTTGAAATGATATTTTAGGATCCTATTAATTTGAATCAACTTGTTTTTTATCCCACAACTGCAACTTTTCTTTTTATGTTTACATTCACCTCCTGCATATATTTTTTGGTTCTCTTGAACCTAAAAATGGTTAAAATGTAAGCTGACAATCAACGATGGTGATGAGATGCTTGCACTCCCAAAAAGGGAGAGCAGTAAGTGTTGCAATGATATTTTACGATCCTAATAACTTCAATCAACTTGTTTTTTATCCCAGAACTGCAACTTTTCTTTTTATGTTTACATTCACCTCCTGCATATATTTTTTGGTTCTCTTGAACCTAAAGATGGTTAAAATGTAAGCTGACAATCAACGATGGTGATGAGATGCTTGCACTCCCAAAAAGGGAGAGCAGTAAGTGTTGCAATGATATTCTACGATCCTATTAACTTCAATCAACTTGTTTTTTATCCCAGAACTGCAACTTTTCTTTTTATGTTTACATTCACCTCCTGCATATATTTTTTGGTTCTCTTGAACCTAAAGATGGTTAAAATGTAAGATGACAATCAACGATGGTGATGAGATGCTTGCACTCCCGGAAAGGGAGAGCAGTAAGTTTTGCAATGATATTCTACGATCCTATTAACTTCAATCAACTTGTTTTTTATCCCAGAACTGCAACTTTTCTTTTTATGTTTACATTCACCTCCTGCATATATTTTTTGGTTCTCTTGAACCTAAAAATGGTTAAAATGTAAGCTGACAATCAACGATGGTGAAGAGATGCTTGCACTCCCGGAAAGGGAGAGCACTAAGTTTTGCAATGATATTCTACGATCCTATTAACTTCAATCAACTTGTTTTTTATCCCACAACTGCAACTTTTCTTTTTATGTTTACATTCACCTCCTGCATATATTTTTAGGTTCTTTTGAACTTAAAGATGGTTAAAATGTAAGCTGACAATCAACGATGGTGATGAGATGCTTGCACTCCCAAAAACGGAGAGCAGTAAGTGTTGCAATGATATTCTACGATCCTATTAACTTCAATCAACTTGTTTTTTATCCCAGAACTGCAACTTTTCTTTTTATGTTTACATTCACCTCCTCCATATATTTTTTGGTTCTCTTGAACCTAAAGATGGTTAAAATGTAAGCTGACAATCAACGATGGTGAAGAGATGCTTGCACTCCCGGAAAGGGAGAGCACTCAGTTTTGCAATGATATTCTACGATCCTATTAACTTCAATCAACTTGTTTTTTATCCCACAACTGCAACTTTTCTTTTTATGTTTACATTCACCTCCTGCATATAGTTTTTGGTTCTCTTGAACCTAAAAATGGTTAAAATGTAAGCTGACAATCAACGGTGGTGATGAGATGCTTGCACTCCTGGAAAGGGAGAGCAGTAAGTTTTGAAATGATATTCTACGATCCTATTAATTTGAATCAACTTGTTTTTTATCCTACAACTGCAACTTTTCTTTTTATGTTTACATTCACCTCCTGCATATATTTTTTGGTTCTTTTGAACCTAGAGATGGTTAAAATGTAAGCTGACAATCAACGGTGGTGATGAGATGCTTGTACTCCGGAAAGGGAGAGCAGTAAGTTTTGAAATGATATTCTAGGATCCTATTAATTTGAATCAACTTGTTTTTTATCCCACAACTGCAACTTTTCTTTTTATGTTTACATTCACCTCCTGCATATATTTTTTGGTTCTCTTGAACCTAAAAATGGTTAAAATGTAAGCTGACAATCAACGATGGTGAAGAGATGCTTGCACTCCCGGAAAGGGAGAGCACTAAGTTTTGCAATGATATTCTACGATCCTATTAACTTCAATCAACTTGTTTTTTATCCCACAACTGCAACTTTTCTTTTTATGTTTACATTCACCTCCTGCATATAGTTTTTGGTTCTCTTGAACCTAAAGATGGTTAAAATGTAAGTTGATAATCAACGGTGGTGATGAGATGCTTGCACTCCCGGAAAGGGAGAGCAGTAAGTTTTGAAATGATATTCTAGGATCCTATTAATTTGAATCAACTTGTTTTTTATCCTACAACTGCAACTTTTCTTTTTATGTTTACATTCACCTCCTGCATATATTTTTTGGTTCTTTTGAACCTAGAGATGGTTAAAATGTAAGCTGACAATCAACGGTGGTGATGAGATGCTTGTACTCCCGGAAAGGGAGAGCAGTAAGTTTTGAAATGATATTCTAGGATCCTATTAATTTGAATCAACTTGTTTTTTATCCCACAACTGCAACTTTTCTTTTTATGTTTACATTCACCTCCTGCATATATTTTTTGGTTCTCTTGAACCTAAAAATGGTTAAAATGTAAGCTGACAATCAACGATGGTGATGAGATGCTTGCACTCCCAAAAAGGGAGAGCAGTAAGTGTTGCAATGATATTTTACGATCCTAATAACTTCAATCAACTTGTTTTTTATCCCAGAACTGCAACTTTTCTTTTTATGTTTACATTCACCTCCTGCATATATTTTTTGGTTCTCTTGAACCTAAAGATGGTTAAAATGTAAGCTGACAATCAACGATGGTGATGAGATGCTTGCACTCCCAAAAAGGGAGAGCAGTAAGTGTTGCAATGATATTCTACGATCCTATTAACTTCAATCAACTTGTTTTTTATCCCAGAACTGCAACTTTTCTTTTTATGTTTACATTCACCTCCTGCATATATTTTTTGGTTCTCTTGAACCTAAAGATGGTTAAAATGTAAGATGACAATCAACGATGGTGATGAGATGCTTGCACTCCCGGAAAGGGAGAGCAGTAAGTTTTGCAATGATATTCTACGATCCTATTAACTTCAATCAACTTGTTTTTTATCCCAGAACTGCAACTTTTCTTTTTATGTTTACATTCACCTCCTGCATATATTTTTTGGTTCTCTTGAACCTAAAAATGGTTAAAATGTAAGCTGACAATCAACGATGGTGAAGAGATGCTTGCACTCCCGGAAAGGGAGAGCACTAAGTTTTGCAATGATATTCTACGATCCTATTAACTTCAATCAACTTGTTTTTTATCCCACAACTGCAACTTTTCTTTTTATGTTTACATTCACCTCCTGCATATATTTTTTGGTTCTCTTGAACCTAAAAATGGTTAAAATGTAAGCTGACAATCAACGATGGTGAAGAGATGCTTGCACTCCCGGAAAGGGAGAGCAGTAAGTGTTGCAATGATATTCTACAATCCTATTAACTTCAATCAACTTGTTTTTTATCCCAGAACTGCAACTTTTCTTTTTATGTTTACATTCAACTCCTGCATATATTTTTTGGTTCTCTTGAACCTAAAGATGGTTAAAATGTAAGCTGACAATCAACGGTGGTGATGAGATGCTTGCACTCCCGGAAAGGGAGAGCAGTAAGTTTTGCAATGATATTCTACGATCCTATTAACTTCAATCAACTTGTTTTTTATCCCAGAACTGCAACTTTTCTTTTTATGTTTACATTCACCTCCTGCATATATTTTTTGGTTCTCTTGAACCTAAAGATGGTTAAAATGTAAGCTGACAATCAACGATGGTGATGAGATGCTTACACTCCCAAAAAGGGAGAGCAGTAAGTGTTGCAATGATATTCTACGATCCTATTAACTTCAATCAACTTGTGTTTTATCCCAGAACTGCAACTTTTCTTTTTATGTTTACATTCACCTCCTGCATATATTTTTTGGTTCTTTTGAACCTAGAGATGGTTAAAATGTAAGCTGACAATCAACGGTGGTGATGAGATGCTTGTACTCCCGGAAAGGGAGAGCAGTAAGTTTTGAAATGATATTCTAGGATCCTATTAATTTGAATCAACTTGTTTTTTATCCCACAACTGCAACTTTTCTTTTTATGTTTACATTCACCTCCTGCATATATTTTTTGGTTCTCTTGAACCTAAAAATGGTTAAAATGTAAGCTGACAATCAACGATGGTGATGAGATGCTTGCACTCCCAAAAAGGGAGAGCAGTAAGTGTTGCAATGATATTTTACGATCCTAATAACTTCAATCAACTTGTTTTTTATCCCACAACTGCAACTTTTCTTTTTATGTTTACATTCACCTCCTGCATATATTTTTTGGTTCTCTTGAACCTAAAGATGGTTAAAATGTAAGCTGACAATCAACGAAGGTGATGAGATGCTTGCACTCCCAAAAAGGGAGAGCAGTAAGTGTTGCAATGATATTCTACGATCCTATTAACTTCAATCAACTTGTTTTTTATCCCAGAACTGCAACTTTTCTTTTTATGTTTACATTCACCTCCTGCATATATTTTTTGGTTCTCTTGAACCTAAAGATTGTTAAAATGTAAGCTGACAATCAACGGTGGTGATGAGATGCTTGCACTCCCGGAAAGGGAGAGCAGTAAGTTTTGCAATGATATTCTATGATCCTGTTAACTTCAATCAACTTGTTTTTTATCCCAGAACTGCAACTTTTCTTTTTATGTTTACATTCACCTCCTGCATATATTTTTTGGTTCTCTTGAACCTAAAGATGGTTAAAATGTAAGCTGACAATCAACGATGGTGATGAGATGCTTGCACTCCCAAAAAGGGAGAGCAGTAAGTGTTGCAATGATATTCTACGATCCTATTAACTTCAATCAACTTGTTTTTTATCCCAGAACTGCAACTTTTCTTTTTATGTTTACATTCACCTCCTGCATATATTTTTTGGTTCTCTTGAACCTAGAGATGGTTAAAATGTAAGCTGACAATCAACGGTGGTGATGAGATGCTTGTACTCCCGGAAAGGGAGAGCAGTAAGTTTTGAAATGATATTCTAGGATCCTATTAATTTGAATCAACTTGTTTTTTATCCCACAACTGCAACTTTTCTTTTTATGTTTACATTCACCTCCTGCATATATTTTTTGGTTCTCTTGAACCTAAAAATGGTTAAAATGTAAGCTGACAATCAACGATGGTGATGATATGCTTGCACTCCCAAAAAGGGAGAGTAGTAAGTGTTGCAATGATATTCTACGATCCTATTAACTTCAATCAACTTGTTTTTTATCCCAGAACTGCAACTTTTCTTTTTATGTTTACATTCACCTCCTGCATATATTTTTTGGTTCTCTTGAACCTAAAGATGGTTAAAATGTAAGCTCACAATCAATGGTGGTGATGAGATGCTTGGACTCCCGGAAAGGGAGAGCAGTACGTTTTGAAATGATATTCAAGGATCCTATTAATTTGAATCAACTTGTTTTTTATCACAGAACTCCAACTTTTCTTTTTATGTTTACATTCACCTCCTGCATATATTTTTTGGTTCTCTTGAACCTAAAAATGGTTAAAATGTAAGCTGACAATCAACGATGGTGATGAGATGCTTGCACTCCCAAAAAGGGAGAGCAGTAAGTGTTGCAATGATATTCTACGATCCTATTAACTTTAATCAACTTGTTTTTTATCCCAGAACTGCAACTTTTATTTTTATGTTTACATTCACCTCCTGCATATATTTTTTGGTTCTCTTGAACCTAAAGATGGTTAAAATGTAAGCTGACAATCAACGATGGTGAAGAGATGCTTGCACTCCCGGAAAGGGAGAGCACTAAGTTTTGCAATGATATTCTACGATCCTATTAACTTCAATCAACTTGTTTTTTATCCCACAACTGCAACTTTTCTTTTTATGTTTACATTGACCTCCTGCATATATTTTTTGGTTCTTTTGAACCTAGAGATGGTTAAAATGTAAGCTGACAATCAACGGTGGTGATGAGATGCTTGCACTCCCAAAAAGGGAGAGCAGTAAGTGTTGCAATGATATTCTACGATCCTATTAACTTCAATCAACTTGTTTTTTATCCCAGAACTGCAACTTTTCTTTTTATGTTTACATTCACCTCCGGCATATATTTTTTGGTTCTCTTGAACCTAGAGATGGTTAAAATGTAAGCTGACAATCAACGATGGTGATGAGATGCTTGCACTCCCAAAAAGGGAGAGCAGTAAGTGTTGCAATGATATTCTACGATCCTATTAACTTTAATCAACTTGTTTTTTATCCCAGAACTGCAACTTTTATTTTTATGTTTACATTCACCTCCTGCATATATTTTTTGGTTCTCTTGAACCTAAAGATGGTTAAAATGTAAGCTGACAATCAACGATGGTGAAGAGATGCTTGCACTCCCGGAAAGGGAGAGCACTAAGTTTTGCAATGATATTCTACGATCCTATTAACTTCAATCAACTTGTTTTTTATCCCACAACTGCAACTTTTCTTTTTATGTTTACATTGACCTCCTGCATATATTTTTTGGTTCTTTTGAACCTAGAGATGGTTAAAATGTAAGCTGACAATCAACGGTGGTGATGAGATGCTTGTACTCCCGGAAAGGGAGAGCAGTAAGTTTTGAAATGATATTCTACGATCCTATTAATTTCAATCAACTTGTTTTTTATCCCACAACTGCAACTTTTCTTTTTATGTTTACATTCACCTCCTGCATATATTTTTTGGTTCTCTTGAACCTAAAGATGGTTAAAATGTAAGCTGACAATCAACGATGGTGTTGATATGCTTGCACTCCCAAAAAGGGAGAGTAGTAAGTGTTGCAATGATATTCTACGATCCTATTAACTTTAATCAACTTGTTTTTTATCCCAGAACTGCAACTTTTATTTTTATGTTTACATTCACCTCCTGCATATATTTTTTGGTTCTCTTGAACCTAAAGATGGTTAAAATGTAAGCTGACAATCAACGATGGTGAAGAGATGCTTGCACTCCCGGAAAGGGAGAGCACTAAGTTTTGCAATGATATTCTACGATCCTATTAACTTCAATCAACTTGTTTTTTATCCCACAACTGCAACTTTTCTTTTTATGTTTACATTGACCTCCTGCATATATTTTTTGGTTCTTTTGAACCTAGAGATGGTTAAAATGTAAGCTGACAATCAACGGTGGTGATGAGATGCTTGCACTCCCAAAAAGGGAGAGCAGTAAGTGTTGCAATGATATTCTACGATCCTATTAACTTCAATCAACTTGTTTTTTATCCCAGAACTGCAACTTTTCTTTTTATGTTTACATTCACCTCCGGCATATATTTTTTGGTTCTCTTGAACCTAGAGATGGTTAAAATGTAAGCTGACAATCAACGATGGTGATGAGATGCTTGCACTCCCAAAAAGGGAGAGCAGTAAGTGTTGCAATGATATTCTACGATCCTATTAACTTCAATCAACTTGTTTTTTATCCCAGAACTGCAACTTTTCTTTTTATGTTTACATTCACCTCCGGCATATATTTTTTGGTTCTCTTGAACCTAGAGATGGTTAAAATGTAAGCTGACAATCAACGATGGTGTTGATATGCTTGCACTCCCAAAAAGGGAGAGTAGTAAGTGTTGCAATGATATTCTACGATCCTATTAACTTCAATCAACTTGTTTTTTATCCCAGAACTGCAACTTTTCTTTTTATGTTTACATTCACCTCCTGCATATATTTTTTGGTTCTCTTGAACCTAGAGATGGTTAAAATGTAAGCTGACAATCAACGATGGTGATGAGATGCTTGCACTCCCAAAAAGGGAGAGCAGTAAGTGTTGCAATGATATTCTACGATCCTATTAACTTCAATCAACTTGTTTTTTATCCCAGAACTGCAACTTTTCTTTTTATGTTTACATTCACCTCCGGCATATATTTTTTGGTTCTCTTGAACCTAGAGATGGTTAAAATGTAAGCTGACAATCAACGATGGTGTTGATATGCTTGCACTCCCAAAAAGGGAGAGTAGTAAGTGTTGCAATGATATTCTACGATCCTATTAACTTCAATCAACTTGTTTTTTATCCCAGAACTGCAACTTTTCTTTTTATGTTTACATTCACCTCCTGCATATATTTTTTGGTTCTCTTGAACCTAAAGATGGTTAAAATGTAAGCTCACAATCAATGGTGGTGATGAGATGCTTGGGCTCCCGGAAAGGGAGAGCAGTACGTTTTGAAATGATATTCAAGGATCCTATTAATTTGAATCAACTTGTTTTTTATCACAGAACTCCAACTTTTCTTTTTATGTTTACATTCACCTCCTGCATATATTTTTTGGTTCTCTTGAACCTAAAAATGGTTAAAATGTAAGCTGACAATCAACGATGGTGATGATATGCTTGCACTCCCAAAAAGGGAGAGCAGTAAGTGTTGCAATGATATTCTACGATCCTATTAACTTCAATCAACTTGTGTTTTATCCCAGAACTGCAACTTTTCTTTTTATGTTTACATTCACCTCCTGCATATATTTTTTGGTTCTCTTGAACCTAAAGATGGTTAAAATGTAAGCTCACAATCAATGGTGGTGATGAGATGCTTGGACTCCCGGAAAGGGAGAGCAGTACGTTTTGAAATGATATTCAAGGATCCTATTAATTTGAATCAACTTGTTTTTTATCACAGAACTCCAACTTTTCTTTTTATGTTTACATTCACCTCCTGCATATATTTTTTGGTTCTCTTGAACCTAAAAATGGTTAAAATGTATGCTGACAATCAACGATGGTGATGAGATGCTTGCACTCCCAAAAAGGGAGAGCAGTAAGTGTTGCAATGATATTCTACGATCCTATTAACTTCAATCAACTTGTTTTTAATCCCAGAACTGCAACTTTTATTTTTATGTTTACATTCACCTCCTGCATATATTTTTTGGTTCTCTTGAACCTAAAGATGGTTAAAATGTAAGCTGACAATCAACGATGGTGAAGAGATGCTTGCACTCCCAGAAAGGGAGAGCACTAAGTTCTGCAATGATATTCTACGATCCTATTAACTTCAATCAACTTGTTTTTTATCCCACAACTGCAACTTTTCTTTTTATGTTTACATTCACCTCCTGCATATAGTTTTTGGTTCTCTTGAACCTAAAGATGGTTAAAATGTAAGCTGATAATCAACGGTGGTGATGAGATGCTTGCACTCCCGGAAAGGGAGAGCAGTAAGTTTTGAAATGATATTCTACGATCCTATTAATTTGAATCAACTTGTTTTTTATCCTACAACTGCAACTTTTCTTTTTATGTTTACATTCACCTCCTGCATATATTTTTTGGTTCTTTTGAACCTAGAGATGGTTAAAATGTAAGCTGACAATCAACGGTGGTGATGAGATGCTTGTACTCCCGGAAAGGGAGAGCAGTAAGTTTTGAAATGATATTCTAGGATCCTATTAATTTGAATCAACTTGTTTTTTATCCCACAACTCCAACTTTTCTTTTTATGTTTACATTCACCTCCTGCATATATTTTTTGGTTCTCTTGAACCTAAAGATGGTTAAAATGTATGCTGACAATCAACGGTGGTGATGAGATGCTTGTACTCCCGGAAAGGGAGAGTAGTAAGTTTTGAAATGATATTCTACGATCCTATTAATTTGAATCAACTTGTTTTTTATCCCACAACTACAACTTTTTTTTTTATGTTTACATTCACCTCCTGCATATATTTTTTATTCTCTGGAACCCAAAGATGGTTAAAATGTAAGCTGGCAACCCACGGTGGTGATGGGATGCTTGCACTCCCAGAAAGGGAGAGCAGTAAGTTTAGCATTGATATTGTACGATCCTATTAATTTGAATCAACTTGTTTTTTATCCCACAACTGCAAATTTTCTTTTTATGTTTACATTAACCTCCTGCATATATTTTTTGGTTCTCTTGAACCTAAAGATGGTTAAAATGTGAGCTGACAATCAACGATGGTGATGAGATGCTTGCACTCCCGGAAAGGGAGAGCAGTAAGTTTTGCAATGATTTTCTACGATCCTATTAACTTCAATCAACTTGTTTTTTATCCCAGAACTGCAACTTTTCTTTTTATGTTTACATTCACCTCCTGCATATATTTTTTGGTTCTCTTGAACCTATAGATGGTTAAAATGTAAGCTGACAATCAACGGTGGTGATGAGATGCTTGCACTCCTGGAAAGGGGGAGCAGTAAGTTTTGAATTGATATTCTAGGATCCTATTAATTTGAATCAACTTGTTTTTTATCCCACAAAACGCAACTTTTCTTTTTATGTTTACATTCACCTCCTGCATATATATTTTGGTTCTTTTGAACCTAAAGATGGTTAAAATGTAAGCTAACAATCAACGTTGGTGATGAAATGCTTGCACTCCCGGAAAGGGAGAGTAGTAAGTTTGACAATGATATTCTAGGATCCTTTTTGTTTTTTATCCCAGAACTGCAACTTTTCTTTTTTTGTTTACATTCACCTCCTGCATATATTTTTTGGTTCTCTTGAACCTAAAGATGGTTAAAATGTATGCTGACAATCAACGGTGGTGATGAGATGCTTGTACTCCCGGAAAGGGAGAGTAGTAAGTTTTGAAATGATATTCTAGGATCCTATTAATTTGAATCAACTTGTTTTTTATCCCACAATTGCAACTTTTCTTTTTATGTTTACATTCACCTCCTCCATATATTTTTTATTCTCTGGAACCTAAAGATGGTTAAAATGTAAGCTGGCAACCAACGGTCGTGATGAGATGCTTGCAGTCCCGGAAGGGAGAGCAGTAAGTTTAGCAATGATATTCTACGATCCTATTAACTTCAATCAAATTGTTTTTTATCCCAAAACTGCAACTTTTCTTTTTATGTTTACATGCACCTCCTGCATATATTTTTTGGTTCTTTAGAACCTAAAGATGGTTAAAATGTAAGCTGGCAACCAACGGTGGTGATAAGACGCTTGCACTGCCGAAAAGGGATTGCAGTAAGTTTAGCAATGATATTCTAAGATCTTATTAATTTCGATCAACTTGTTTTATCCCACAACTACAACTTTTCTTTTTATGTTTACATTCACCTCCTGCATATATTTTTTCGTTCTCTTGAACCTAAAGTTGGTTAAAATGTAAGCTGGCAATCAACGGTGGTGATGGGATGCTTGCACTCCCGGAAGGGAGAGCAGTAAGTTTAGCAATGATATTCTACGATCCTATTAACTTCAATCAACTTGTTTTTTATCCCAAAACTGCAACTTTTCTTTTTATGTTTACATTCACCTCCTGCATATATTTTTTGGTTCTTTAGAACCTAAAGATGGTTAAAATGTAAGCTGGCAACCAACGGTGGTGATAAGACGCTTGCACTGCCGAAAAGGGATTGCAGTAAGTTTAGCAATGATATTCTAAGATCTTATTAATTTCGATCAACTTGTTTTATCCCACAACTACAACTTTTCTTTTTATGTTTACATTCACCTCCTGCATATATTTTTTCGTTCTCTTGAACCTAAAGTTGGTTAAAATGTAAGCTGGCAATCAACGGTGGTGATGGGATGCTTGCACTCCCGGAAGGGAGAGCAGTAAGTTTAGCAATGATATTCTACGATCCTATTAACTTCAATCAACTTGTTTTTTATCCCAAAACTGCAACTTTTCTTTTTATGTTTACATTCACCTCCTGCATATATTTTTTGGTTCTTTAGAACCTAAAGATGGTTAAAATGTAAGCTGGCAACCAACGGTGGTGATAAGACGCTTGCACTGCCGAAAAGGGATTGCAGTAAGTTTAGCAATGATATTCTAAGATCTTATTAATTTCGATCAACTTGTTTTATCCCACAACTACAACTTTTCTTTTTATGTTTACATTCACCTCCTGCATATATTTTTTCGTTCTCTTGAACCTAAAGATGGTTAAAATATAGGTTGACAATCAACGGTGGTGATGCGATGCTTGCACTCCCGGAAAGGGAGAGCAGTAAGTTTTGCAATGATATTCTACGATCCTATTAACTTCAATCAACTTGTTTTTTTATCCCAGAACTGCAACTTTTCTTTTTATGTTTACATTCACCTCCTGCATATATTTTTTGGTTCTCTTGAACCTATAGATGGTTAAAATGTAAGCTGACAATCAATGGTGGTGATGAGATGCTTGCACTCCTGGAAAGGGGGAGCAGTAAGTTTTGAAATGATATTCTAGGATCCTATTAATTTGAATCAACTTGTTTTTTATCCCACAAAACGCAACTTTTCTTTTTATGTTTACATTCACCTCCTGCATATATATTTTGGTTCTCTTGAACCTAAAGATGGTTAAAATGTAAGCTGACAATCAACGATGGTGATGAAATGCTTGCACTCCCGGAAAGGGAGAGTAGTAAGTTTTGCAATGATATTCTAGGATCCTTTTTGTTTTTTATCCCAGAACTGCAACTTTTCTTTTTTTGTTTACATTCACCTCCTGCATATATTTTTTGGTTCTCTTGAACCTAAAGATGGTTAAAATGTAAGATGACAATCAACGATGGTGATGAGATGCTTGCACTCCCGGAAAGGGAGAGCAGTAAGTTTTGCAATGATATTCTACGATCCTATTAACTTCAATCAACTTGTTTTTTATCCCAGAACTGCAACTTTTCTTTTTATGTTTACATTCACCTCCTGCATATATTTTTTGGTTCTCTTGAACCTATAGATGGTTAAAATGTAAGCTGACAATCAACGGTGGTGATGAGATGCTTGCACTCCTGGAAAGGGGGAGCAGTAAGTTTTGAAATGATATTTTAGGATCCTATTAATTTGAATCAACTTGTTTTTTATCCCACAAAACGCAACTTTTCTTTTTATGTTTACATTCACCTCCTGCATATATATTTTGGTTCTCTTGAACCTAAAGATGGTTAAAATGTAAGCTGACAATCAACGATGGTGATGAAATGCTTGCACTCCCGGAAAGGGAGAGTAGTAAGTTTTGCAATGATATTCTAGGATCCTTTTTGTTTTTTATCCCAGAACTGCAACTTTTCTTTTTTTGTTTACATTCACCTCCTGCATATATTTTTTGGTTCTCTTGAACCTAAAGATGGTTAAAATGTAAGATGACAATCAACGATGGTGATGAGATGCTTGCACTCCCGGAAAGGGAGAGCAGTAAGTTTTGCAATGATATTCTACGATCCTATTAACTTCAATCAACTTGTTTTTTATCCCAGAACTGCAACTTTTCTTTTTATGTTTACATTCACCTCCTGCATATATTTTTTGGTTCTCTTGAACCTATAGATGGTTAAAATGTAAGCTGACAATCAACGGTGGTGATGAGATGCTTGCACTCCTGGAAAGGGGGAGCAGTAAGTTTTGAAATGATATTCTAGGATCCTATTAATTTGAATCAACTTGTTTTTTATCCCACAAAACGCAACTTTTCTTTTTATGTTTACATTCACCTCCTGCATATATATTTTGGTTCTCTTGAACCTAAAGATGGTTAAAATGTAAGCTGACAATCAACGTTGGTGATGAAATGCTTGCACTCCCGGAAAGGGAGAGTAGTAAGTTTGGCAATGATATTTTAGGATCCTTTTTGTTTTTTATCCCAGAACTGCAACTTTTCTTTTTTTGTTTACATTCACCTCCTGCATATATTTTTTGGTTCTCTTGAACCTAAAGATGGTTAAAATGTAAGATGACAATCAACGATGGTGATGAGATGCTTGCACTCCCGGAAAGGGAGAGCAGTAAGTTTTGCAATGATATTCTACGATCCTATTAACTTCAATCAACTTGTTTTTTATCCCAGAACTGCAACTTTTCTTTTTATGTTTACATTCACCTCCTGCATATGTTTTTTGGTTCTCTTGAACCTATAGATGGTTAAAATGTAAGCTGACAATCAACGGTGGTGATGAGATGCTTGCACTCCTGGAAAGGGGGAGCAGTAAGTTTTGAAATGATATTTTAGGATCCTATTAATTTGAATCAATTTGTTTTTTATCCCACAAAACGCAACTTTTCTTTTTATGTTTACATTCACCTCCTGCATATATATTTTGGTTCTCTTGAACCTAAAGATGGTTAAAATGTAAGCTGACAATCAACGTTGGTGATGAAATGCTTGCACTCCCGGAAAGGGAGAGTAGTAAGTTTGGCAATGATATTCTAGGATCCTTTTTGTTTTTTATCCCAGAACTGCAACTTTTCTTTTTTTGTTTACATTCACCTCCTGCATATATTTTTTGGTTCTCTTGAACCTAAAGATGGTTAAAATGTAAGCTGACAATCAACGGTGGTGATGAGATGCTTGCACTCCCGGAAAGGGAGAGCAGTAAGTTTTGAAATGATATTCTAGGATCCTATTAATTTGAATCAACTTGTTTTTTATCCCACAACTGCAACTTTTCTTTTTATGTTTACATTCACCTCCTGCATATATTTTTTGGTTCTCTTGAACCTAAAGATGGTTAAAATGTATGCTGACAATCAACGGTGGTGATGAGATGCTTGTACTCCCGGAAAGGGAGAGTAGTAAGTTTTGAAATGATATTCTAGGATCCTATTAATTTGAATCAACTTGTTTTTTATCCCACAATTGCAACTTTTCTTTTTATGTTTACATTCACCTCCTCCATATATTTTTTATTCTCTGGAACCTAAAGATGGTTAAAATGTAAGCTGGCAACCAACGGTCGTGATGAGATGCTTGCACTCCCGGAAGGGAGAGCAGTAAGTTTAGCAATGATATTCTACGATCCTATTAACTTCAATCAACTTGTTTTTTATCCCAAAACTGCAATTTTTCTTTTTATGTTTACATGCACCTCCTGCATATATTTTTTGGTTCTTTAGAACCTAAAGATGGTTAAAATGTAAGCTGGCAACCAACGGTGGTGATAAGACGCTTGCACTGCCGAAAAGGGATTGCAGTAAGTTTAGCAATGATATTCTAAGATCTTATTAATTTCGATCAACTTGTTTTATCCCACAACTACAACTTTTCTTTTTATGTTTACATTCACCTCCTGCATATATTTTTTCGTTCTCTTGAACCTAAAGTTGGTTAAAATGTAAGCTGGCAATCAACGGTGGTGATGGGATGCTTGCACTCCCGGAAGGGAGAGCAGTAAGTTTAGCAATGATATTCTACGATCCTATTAACTTCAATCAACTTGTTTTTTATCCCAAAACTGCAACTTTTCTTTTTATGTTTACATTCACCTCCTGCATATATTTTTTGGTTCTTTGGAACCTAAAGATGGTTAAAATGTAAGCTGGTAACCAACGGTGGTGATAAGACGCTTGCACTGCCGAAAAGGGATTGCAGTAAGTTTAGCAATGATATTCTAAGATCTTATTAATTTCGATCAACTTGTTTTATCCCACAACTACAACTTTTCTTTTTATGTTTACATTCACCTCCTGCATATATTTTTTCGTTCTCTTGAACCTAAAGTTGGTTAAAATGTAAGCTGGCAATCAACGGTGATGATGGGATGCTTGCACTCCCGGAAGGGAGAGCAGTAAGTTTAGCAATGATATTCTACGATCCTATTAACTTCAATCAACTTGTTTTTTATCCCAAAACTGCAACTTTTCTTTTTATGTTTACATTCACCTCCTGCATATATTTTTTGGTTCTTTAGAACCTAAAGATGGTTAAAATGTAAGCTGGCAACCAACGGTGGTGATAAGACGCTTGCACTGCCGAAAAGGGATTGCAGTAAGTTTAGCAATGATATTCTAAGATCTTATTAATTTCGATCAACTTGTTTTATCCCACAACTACAACTTTTCTTTTTATGTTTACATTCACCTCCGGCATATATTTTTTCGTTCTCTTGAACCTAAAGATGGTTAAAATATAGGTTGACAATCAACGGTGGTGATGAGATGCTTGCACTCCCGGAAAGGGGGAGCAGTAAGTTTTGCAATGATATTCTACGATCCTATTAACTTCAATCAACTTGTTTTTTTATCCCAGAACTGCAACTTTTCTTTTTATGTTTACATTCACCTCCTGCATATATTTTTTGGTTCTCTTGAACCTATAGATGGTTAAAATGTAAGCTGACAATCAACGGTGGTGATGAGA
Organism: Populus nigra; assembly: GCF_951802175.1. NCBI lineage: Eukaryota > Viridiplantae > Streptophyta > Magnoliopsida > Malpighiales > Salicaceae > Populus > Populus nigra. Next base: position 2,012,157 of record NC_084853.1, read on the forward strand.
TGCTTGCACTCCTGGAAAGGGGGAGCACTAAGTTTTGAAATGATATTCTAGGATCCTATTAATTTGAATCAACTTGTTTTTTATCCCACAAAACGCAACTTTTCTTTTTATGTTTACATTCACCTCCTGCATATATATTTTGGTTCTCTTGAACCTAAAGATGGTTAAAATGTAAGCTGACAATCAACGATGGTGATGAAATGCTTGCACTCCCGGAAAGGGAGAGTAGTAAGTTTTCAATGATATTCTAGGATCCTTTTTGTTTTTTATCCCAGAACTGCAACTTTTCTTTTTTTGTTTACATTCACCTCCTGCATATATTTTTTGGTTCTCTTGAACCTAAAGATGGTTAAAATGTAAGATGACAATCAACGATGGTGATGAGATGCTTGCACTCCCGGAAAGGGAGAGCAGTAAGTTTTGCAATGATATTCTACGATCCTATTAACTTCAATCAACTTGTTTTTTATCCCAGAACTGCAACTTTTCTTTTTATGTTTACATTCACCTCCTGCATATATTTTTTGGTTCTCTTGAACCTATAGATGGTTAAAATGTAAGCTGACAATCAACGGTGGTGATGAGATGCTTGCACTCCTGGAAAGGGGGAGCAGTAAGTTTTGAAATGATATTTTAGGATCCTATTAATTTGAATCAACTTGTTTTTTATCCCACAAAACGCAACTTTTCTTTTTATGTTTACATTCACCTCCTGCATATATATTTTGGTTCTCTTGAACCTAAAGATGGTTAAAATGTAAGCTGACAATCAACGTTGGTGATGAAATGCTTGCACTCCCGGAAAGGGAGAGTAGTAAGTTTGGCAATGATATTCTAGGATCCTTTTTGTTTTTTATCCCAGAACTGCAACTTTTGTTTTTTTGTTTACATTCACCTCCTGCATATATTTTTTGGTTCTCTTGAACCTAAAGATGGTTAAAATGTAAGCTGACAATCAACGGTGGTGATGAGATGCTTGCACTCCCGGAAAGGGAGAGCAGTAAGTTTTGAAATGATATTCTAGGATCCTATTAATTTGAATCAACTTGTTTTTTATCCCACAACTGCAACTTTTCTTTTTATGTTTACATTCACCTCCTGCATATATTTTTTGGTTCTCTTGAACCTAAAGATGGTTAAAATGTATGCTGACAATCAACGGTGGTGATGAGATGCTTGTACTCCCGGAAAGGGAGAGTAGTAAGTTTTGAAATGATATTCTAGGATCCTATTAATTTGAATCAACTTGTTTTTTATCCCACAATTGCAACTTTTCTTTTTATGTTTACATTCACCTCCTCCATATATTTTTTATTCTCTGGAACCTAAAGATGGTTAAAATGTAAGCTGGCAACCAACGGTCGTGATGAGATTCTTGCACTCCCGGAAGGGAGAGCAGTAAGTTTAGCAATGATATTCTACGATCCTATTAACTTCAATCAACTTGTTTTTTATCCCAAAACTGCAACTTTTCTTTTTATGTTTACATGCACCTCCTGCATATATTTTTTGGTTCTTTAGAACCTAAAGATGGTTAAAATGTAAGTTGGCAACCAACGGTGGTGATAAGACGCTTGCACTGCCGAAAAGGGATTGCAGTAAGTTTAGCAATGATATTCTACGATCTTATTAATTTCGATCAACTTGTTTTATCCCACAACTACAACTTTTCTTTTTATGTTTACATTCACCTCCTGCATATATTTTTTCGTTCTCTTGAACCTAAAGTTGGTTAAAATGTAAGCTGGCAATCAACGGTGGTGATGGGATGCTTGCACTCCCGGAAGGGAGAGCAGTAAGTTTAGCAATGATATTCTACGATCTTATTAACTTCAATCAACTTGTTTTTTATCCCAAAACTACAACTTTTCTTTTTATGTTTACATTCACCTCCTGCATATATTTTTTGGTTCTTTAGAACCTAAAGATGGTTAAAATGTAAGCTGGCAACCAACGGTGGTGATAAGACGCTTGCACTGCCGAAAAGGGATTGCAGTAAGTTTAGCAATGATATTCTAAGATCTTATTAATTTCGATCAACTTGTTTTATCCCACAACTACAACTTTTCTTTTTATGTTTACATTCACCTCCTGCATATATTTTTTCGTTCTCTTGAACCTAAAGATGGTTAAAATATAGGTTGACAATCAACGGTGGTGATGAGATGCTTGCACTCCCGGAAAGGGAGAGCAGTAAGTTTTGCAATGATATTCTACGATCCTATTAACTTCAATCAACTTGTTTTTTTATCCCAGAACTGCAACTTTTCTTTTATGTTCACATTCACCTCTTGTATATATTTTTTGTTTCTTTAGAATGTAAAGATGGTTAAAATGTAAGCTGGCAACCAAAGGTGGTGATGAGACACTTGCACTCCCGGAAAGGGAGAGTAGTAAGTTTTGCAATGATATCCTAGTATCCTATTAATTTCGATCAACTTGTTTTTTATCCCACAACTGCAACTTTTCTTTTTATGTTTACATTCACCTCCTGCATGTATTTTTTATTCTGTGGAACCTAAAAATGGTTAAAATGTAAGCTGACAACCAACGGTGGTGATGCGATTCTTGCACTCCCGGAAAGGGAGAGCAGTAAGTTTAGCAATGATATTCTAGGATCCTATTAATTTCGATCAACTTGTTTTTTATGCCAGAACTGCAACTTTTCTTTTTATGTTTACATTCATCTCCTGTATATATTTTTTGGTTCTTTAGAATGTACAGATGGTTAAAATATAAGCTGGCAACCGACGGTGGTGATGAGATGCTTGCACTCCCAGAAAGGGATAGCAGTAAGTTTTGCAGTGATATTCTACGATCCTATTAATTTCGATCAACTTGTTTTTTATCCTAGAACTGCAACTTTTCTTTTTATGTTTACATTCACCTCCTGCATATATTTTTTATTCTTTGGAACCTAAAGATGGTTAAAATGTAAGCTGGCAACCAACGGTCGTGATGAGATGCTTGCACTCCCGGAAAGGGAGAGCTGTAAGTTTAGCAATGATATTCTACGATCCTATTAATTTCGATCAACTTGTTTTTTAACCCAGAACTGCAACTTTTCTTTTTATGTTTACATTCACCTCCTGTATATATTATTTGGTTTTTTAGAACATAAAGATGGTTAAAATGTAAACTGATAATCAATGGTGGGGA